>NC_037591.1:535755-908255 GCF_003073045.1 Pomacea canaliculata | reverse complement strand
TACTGCTGTAATTAGACAGTCAGTACACATTATTACTGCTGTACTAATGACAGTCAGTACACATTATTACTGCTGTACTAATGACAGTCAGTACACATTATTAATGATGTACTAATGACAGTCATTAAACATTATTACTGCCGTACTAATGACAGTCAGTACACATTATTACTGCTGTACTAATGACAGTCATTATACATTATTACTGCTGTACTAATGACAGTCAGTACACATTATTACTGCTGTACTAATGACAGTCAGAACATTATTACTGCTGTACTAATGACAGTCATTATACATTATTACTGCTGTACTAATGACAGTCAGTACACATTATTACTGCTGTACTAATGACAGTCATTATACATTATTACTGCTGTACTAATGACAGTCAGTACACATTATTAATGATGTACTAATGACAGTCAGTACACATTACTGCTGTACTAATGACAGTCATTATACATTATTACTGCTGTACTAATGACAGTCAGTACACATTATTAATGATGTACTAATGACAGTCAGTACACATTATTACTGCTGTACTAATGACAGTCATTATACATTATTACTGCTGTACTAATGACAGTCAGTACACATTATTAATGATGTACTAATGACAGTCAGTACACATTATTACTGCTGTACTAATGACAGTCATTATACATTATTACTGCTGTACTAATGACAGTCAGTACACATTATTACTGCTGCACTAATGACAGTCAGTACACATTATTACTGCTGTACTAATGACAGTCATTATACATTATTACTGCCGTACTAATGACAGTCAGTACACAACAGTTCTGTTGTGATGACAGCCAGTAGACAACAACTCCATTGTGCTGACTGATGACAGACTCACTCGTACTCACCTTGATGCCGATGTCTCCCTTAACGATCCCTACGATGGCATCGACCACAAGGGCATTTGTAATGACCGTGTCCAGCACGTCACGTGACGGTCGGTCAGCAGCCTGGCCCATGGACTCTCGGAGCACCTGAAAATAAGGTGAGTAAGTGCACCGTCATCCACATGTCCTGCAGCATGTGACAGATTAGTTTCGAAACTATTCATTATTATACAACGTCTACAAGAATATCTATATTTTGGTCTGTAGCATATATTTCAATATTTTGTAGAAACTGTAGCTTCAGAACCTCGCCATTGCAGCTTGAGTTGTTTAACATTTTGTTAGAGCCAATCAAACAGGTAGACTGTTACTACCGGTGAGCCAACGCGGCCACCATTTTGATGCCCACTATATCCTGTGACACACTGTGACATATCTACAGCAACATTTAGTGTCAAGAAGTTTCAGAATGCTGCCACTCAAGACAACCAGTCCATGTCAATACATCACGACGTTGATGACAAATACAAAACAACATGGTGACAGGAAGGCACTGGCTACAGCCAGCAGGTGTTAAAGCTGTAGAGGAAATACTGTGATACAGGTAGGTGTGATGTCACACCAATGTCACGGTTCGCTGGACGCTGGCAGTCTGCTACTGCCTTACCTATTGAAGTTTCCTTGCTACAGACCACAAGCTGCATTTTAACAGACCGTTAGCACGTGAAACATTTAGTCGTCAACAAAGTGTCACGTGTGCAGGTGTGAAAGACAGTGGTACCCCACCTTGCCCCCACCAAACTTGCACTCATCGCCGTACACCGCCATGTCCCGCTCCACCTCCAGCACCAGACTGGTGTCCCCCAGGCGCACCTGCCAAAACAAATGTCGATCTAAATGAGTGTCACGTGCACAGTGACACATCAACAATGTCCTGACAATCACGTCAGGCAGGACACACATCCTCACAGCTATGACAAAATAACAAACCGTTAGGGTGAGGAGCGTTACATGTAGGGTGGTCATCTCCAGTTATCGGCTGTCAAAGAGTAACCCTTGACACCAGCTTGTGCTGACTACGTCACTCACCTTGTCACCAGCGGTGGGCCCGTACATGTGTGCGTACAGCTGTCTGTTCATCTCTTCTCGAGGCCCAGGCTGCACGTCACCCTATGAGGTCAAACATGTAGCACATCACTAACCCGGACACCCGACTAATATGCAACAAATAGTTTAGTCAGCATTTAATCAATGCTTAGCCAACCATCCATCCGCACATCCCAGCAAATAGACAGAAATGTCTCCATTTAGTCCGTGAGTCAACGTTGGTGGAATCTGGGGAGTTAACTCGTGTCTTGCAGCTGGGTCTGTGCGTCTGTGTGTCTGTATGTATGTCTGTGCGTCAGTTTGTCTGTATGTATGTCTGTGCCTCTGTGTGTCTGTGGGTCTGTCCGTCTGTGGGTTAAGGCTTCACCGCGGCAGGCATACAAGCAGATATGACGGCGAGATAAGTGTTCCAGACCAGACCAGACAAGACCAGACATGACATGAGATGACATGACATGACAAGACAAGACAAGACAAGACAAGACAAGACAAGACCAGACCAGACCAGACATTGTGTATTGATGACACACAGCAGAAAGCCGTCAGTCAGTCTACGTGGCAAACTGTGGAGTCTGCTGACTGAGTCCTCAAGTATTTCAGTCGCTCAGGTGAGACGTCACTGCCAACCTACCTGTGCGTGGTGCTGGAAGCCGGCTTTCAAGACTCGCTTGAGGAACTTGTCCTTGTCCACGGTGGTCACCGCCCCCCGACACAGACCGTTGCCTCCACGTACCACCCTGCACACAGGACAGTGGTGTGAGTGTGTGTGTGTGTGTGTTTGTGTGTGTGTGTGTGTGTGTGTGTGTTTGTGTGTGTGTGTGTGTGTGTGTGTGTGTGTGTTGTGTGTGTGTTGTGTGTGTTTGTTGTGTGTGTTGTGTGTGTGTGTGTTTGTGTGTGTTTGTGTTGTGTGTGTTTGTGTGTGTTGTATGTGTTTTGTATGTGTGTGTTGTGTGTGTGTTTGTGTGTGTGTGTGTGTGTTGTTGTGTGTTTGTGTGTGTTGTTTGTGTGTGTTGTGTGTTTGTGTGTTTTTGTGTGTGTTTGTGTGTGTTTGTGTTTTTGTGTGTTTGTGTGTGTGTGTGTGCGTGTTTGTGTGTGTATTTGTGTGTTTGTGCTCGTGCGTGAAATAATGTCACACCTGAAACTGCTGAAGCTCCTACATTTATTTGGAACTGACATGCCGATGCCATGACGTGTGAAGTGAGGCGATGTTGTCATGTCACGTGTCATTTCCCACAAGTGCCGCTTGTAACCTTACTGACCTCCATACTGCAGTTCGATACACAACCTAAAACTATAAACATCGTGTACGGTGGTGTGTACGTGCATCCCACCCGCCCCCATCTCACCTGCAGCCGCCAATCTGCACCAGATTCACCTGCTTGCTTTCGCCAGGTTCGAACCTCACGGCTGTTCCCGCTGGAATGTTCTGTCCACAAAATATCATCAGACTCGACTTAGGTGACGAGCTTTGTTATTTCTGTTTTATCTTCCTTTTTGTTCTTGCTTCTCTCCCCCTCCGCTTCCCCCCTCTCTCTCTCTCCCTCCCCCCATTGTCTCGTAGCATGTTAGTGAGAACAGTTGTACATGAGATGTGGAGTAACAACAACAACAACAACAGTAATGCTGTACAGTAACGATATAAGGTTACAGGGGTTGTACAGGTAAGAGGTAACGCTGACCTACCAGCCTCATGCCAACAACAACAACAACAACTGTACAGTAACGATGTAAGGTTACAGAGGTTGTACAGGTAAGAGGTAACGCTGACCTACCAGCCTCATGCCAACAACAACAACAACAACAACAACAACAGCTGTACAGTAACGATGTAAGGTTACAGAGGTTGTACAGGTAAGAGGTAACGCTGACCTACCAGCCTCATGCCAACAACAACAACAACAAACTGTACAGTAACGATGTAAGGTTACAGAGGTTGTACAGGTAAGAGGTAACGCTGACCTACCAGCCTCATGCCAACAACAACAACAACAACAACAACAACAGCTGTACAGTAACGATGTAAGGTTACAGAGGTTGTACAGGTAAGAGGTAACGCTGACCTACCAGCCTCATGCCAACAACAACAACAACAACACAACAACAACAGCTGTACAGTAACGATGTAAGGTTACAGGGGCTGTACAGGTAAGAGGTAACGCTGACCTACCAGCCTCATGCCAACAACAACAACAACAGTAATGCTGTACAGTAACGATGTAAGGTTACAGAGGTTGTACAGGTAAGAGGTAACGCTGACCTACCAGCCTCATGCCAATGGCAGCCACCCGGTCAAAGCGAAGATGTCTGTTACACTCGGTGAAGTGATAATGGCTGCCCACCTGACACAAAGTAACACGACGTCACCTGTGTCTTGAGTATGACACTCAGTATGTCATGTCTGTGTAGTGTGTGACATTACAGTCAGCACAGAATACAACAGACCTAGACTAGGCCTCTACCTTGACATGTCAAGACACTAGGACAAGACTGGACATAGGTAACAGTGTATGTCTATATGTTCTACACTAGACACATAATAGTATGTCTGACATGTCTACACTACATGTAAGGTCTGCACTATATATATAATAGTATATATGACAGGTCGACACTATAAATACCATGGCTACACAATGTATGATGTTTACACTATATATATACTATGTCTACATTGTGTATGTCTACACTATATATATATATTCCGTGTCTACACTGTATATGACAGGTCTACACTAGCTACCTTATAATATATATGCCATGTCTACATAGTGTATGATGTCTACACTGCATATATGCCATGTCTACACCAGATACACAACAATATATATGACGTGTCCAGGTGTAAAGGGAGGATCGTGCCGGAGGGACAGTAGGGAGTGAAGACAGTCGACTTACCTGTACAGGGCGGTCACACAGGTTGGTGACGTTGAGGAGGGCAGTAGGTCGGCCCTCGTTCAGAACGATGTTTCCGGGCTGAGTGATTACCTCCCCTGCCAGGACATCCAGGGCAGCCTCCACCACCTCTGCTGTCTCGTCAGTTATCTGCAAATGTGAGGTGGAACACATGTCTGACAATAAGCATGGAGACAGACTGAAGACAGACCGGAGACAGACCTGAGACAGACTGGAGAACCCTGACAAAAGCCCCGATACAGAGCTGCCAGCAAATGTCGCATACAGGGGTTTGACCCACGACCTCGTGACTGCAGCGGTGACCAGCGGGTGTTGTGACGGCGACACTACAGGACTACAGGACTACCGGCATCTCACCTGCTGTCGGTCTGTGAATGTCGACAAAGGGGGCACCGGCAGGAAACTGCCATACAAGGCGAGATCAAGGTCCCCATCTTGCCTGGCGATGGGCTTGTGTACAGTCACCTGCATCATGACAACACGTGTTCTGTCAGGGGCACTGCTACAACGTGTACTGCCACCTGCACCACTAGAAAATGTACACCACTACAATAGGAGTAGTGCCACCCGCACCATGCGTTAGTTTAGGTCTCATTTGGCTTCTTTATACGGGGCTAACACGTACAGAGAGCGTAGTAATCGCCTACAGACACGTACAGAGGGACGTAGTAATCACCTACAGACACGTACAGAGAGACGTAGTAATCACCTACAGACACGTACAGAGGGACGTAGTAATCACCTACAGACACGTACAGAGAGCGTAGTAATCACCTACAGACACGTATACAGGGACGTAGTAATCACCTACAGACACGTAAACAGACACGTAGTATCACGTACAGACTAACGTGCACTAAGGCCTGTGACTATCTCAAGCACTAACACGTGTATAGACAGCTACCAACACACTAACATTACCTACTTTATAAACTAACGACAGCAGTAGGCAGCGCGACTGTGACAGCGTTATGCATGTCAGAATAAACCAACTGACAAACACACAAATAGCAGAGCTCTACCTCGAGAACAGTATTAACACGTATAAACAGCTTAGCTTTGTGTCAACACTCGTAGATACTAGAGATGTAGACAGCGTAGACATATCCTGACACATGTTATGAAAGTCTGTCAGTCTGTAGACACACTGTCACTATATACAGATGTCGGCTGTCACTCTCTAGACACACTGTCACTATATACAGATGTCGGCTGTCAGTCTGTAGACACACACTGTCACTATATACAGATGTCCACTGTCAGTCTGTAGACACACACTGTCACTATATACAGATGTCGGCTGTCAGTCTGTAGACACACACTGTCACTATATACAGATGTCCACTGTCAGTCTGTAGACACACACATGACATGTCGACTGTCAGTCTGTCACACTGTCACTATATACAGATGTCGGCTGTCAGTCTGTAGACACACACTGTCACTATATCAGATGTCGGCTGTCGTCTGTAGACACACACTGTCACTATATACAGATGTCGGCTGTCAGTCTGTAGACACACACTGTCACTATATACAGAAGTCTGTACACACACTGTCACCAGATGTCGACTGTCAGTCTGTAGACACACACACTGTCACTATATACAGATGTCGGCTGTCAGTCTGTAGACACACACTGTCACTATATACAGATGTCGACTGTCAGTCTGTAGACACACACTGTCACTCCAGATGTCCACTGTCAGTCTGTAGACACACACTGTCACTATATACAGATGTCGACTGTCAGTCTGTAGACACACACTGTCACTATATACAGATGTCGGCTGTCAGTCTGTAGACACACACACTGTCACTATATACAGATGTCGACTGTCAGTCTGTAGACACACACTGTCACTATATACAGATGTCGGCTGTCAGTCTGTAGACACACACTGTCACTATATACAGATGTCGGCTGTCAGTCTGTAGACACACTGTCACTATATACAGATGTCGTCGCTGTCAGTCTGTAGACACACACTGTCACTATATACAGATGTCGGCTGTCAGTCTGTAGACACACACTGTCACTATCTACAGATGTCGGCTGTCAGTCTGTAGACACACACTGTCACTATATACAGATGTCGGCTGTCAGTCTGTAGACACACACTGTCACTATATACAGATGTCGGCTGTCAGTCTGTAGACACACACACTGTCACTATATACAGATGTCGACTGTCAGTCTGTAGACACACACTGTCACTGTATACAGATGTCGGCTGTCAGTCTGTAGACACACACTGTCACTCCAAGATGTCAGCTGTCAGTCTGTAGACACACTGTCACTACAGATGTCGCTGTCAGTCTGTAGACACACACTGTCACTGTATACAGATGTCAGCTGTCAGTCTGTAGACACACACTGTCACAGATGTCAGCTGTCAGTCTGTAGACACACACTGTCACTGTATACAGATGTCGGCTGTCAGTCTGTAGACACACACACTGTCACTATTACAGATGTCGACTGTCAGTCTGTAGACACACACTGTCACTGTATACAGATGTCGGCTGTCAGTCTGTAGACACACACTGTCACTCCAGATGTCAGCTGTCAGTCTGTAGACACACTGTCACTGTATACAGATGTCGGCTGTCAGTCTGTAGACACACACTGTCACTCCAGATGTCAGCTGTCAGTCTGTAGACACACACTGTCACTCCAGATGTCAGCTGTCAGTCTGTAGACACACACTGTCACTCCAGATGTCGCTGTCAGTCTGTAGACACACACTGTCACTGTATACAGATGTCGGCTGTCAGTCTGTAGACACACACACACTGTCACTATATACAGATGTCGACTGTCAGTCTGTAGACACACACTGTCACTGTATACAGATGTCGGCTGTCAGTCTGTAGACACACACTGTCACTCCAGATGTCAGCTGTCAGTCTGTAGACACACTGTCACTGTATACAGATGTCGGCTGTCAGTCTGTAGACACACACTGTCACTCCAGATGTCAGCTGTCAGTCTGTAGACACACACTGTCACTCCAGATGTCAGCTGTCAGTCTGTAGACACACACTGTCACTCCAGATGTCGGCTGTCAGTCTGTAGACACACACTGTCACTCCAGATGTCAGCTGTCAGTCTGTAGACACACACTGTCACTCCAGATGTCGGCTGTCAGTCTGTAGACACACACTGTCACTGTATACAGATGTCGACTGTCAGTCTGTAGACACACACTGTCACTCCAGATGTCGGCTGTCAGTCTGTAGACACACACTGTCACTGTATACAGATGTCGACTGTCAGTCTGTAGACACACACTGTCACTATATACAGATGTCGACTGTCAGTCTGTAGACACACACTGTCACTGTATACAGATGTCGGATGTCAGTCTGTAGACACACACTGTCACTATATACAGATGTCGACTGTCAGTCTGTAGACACACACTGTCACTGTATACAGATGTCGGCTGTCAGTCTGTAGACACACACTGTCACTATATACAGATGTCGACTGTCAGTCTGTAGACACACACTGTCACTGTATACAGATGTCGGCTGTCAGTCTGTAGACACACACTGTCACTGTCTGTAGACACACTGACCAGCTTCGTGCCGTCTGCAAATGTGGCCTCAATCTGTACCTCCTGCACCATGTCGGGTACACCGGGTAGCACCTGCCTGATGCCTACAACAACGACAAGAGGTGCGTTGCGTCATCCACAGGCGGAGACAGAAAAGATGGCGCGAAGGTCGCCTGCTTGTTTGAGAGGCAATTACTGCTTATTTACACCAAACTCATGGAGTACACAGTACTGACTACGTGTTATATAGACATCGTGTACTGACAGTCGGAGGCCGGGAGAACACACTAGCAGACAGAAATCTGTGGTCGGCCCCCTCCCACCTCTGACCCCGCGGGTGACTGGGTGTCTGACAGAGGACTAAGGGGGAGAGCACTGTCATCACAAAATACCCGACCTCGAGAAAAGCGCGATCTCAATCACAAAGTTATTTACAGCGAGCTAAACATGAACATCAAAGTCTGACATTTGATATTTAGTTGTTTACCATGTAAACCTCGCCTTAATGTCTGTGTGTTGTGTGCACCATGTAAACATGACCCTCGTGTCACATCTTGTGTGTGTTGTGTACGTGTAGCATGTAAACATCACCATCATGTCACAACCCTGTGTGCTGTGTGTGTACACCATGAACACATCAAGCAGCAGCAAGACCAACATGTCTGTGGCAGTGTGAAACGTACCCAGCATGGTCCTGCCTTTCTCCATCAGCTGACTGACTGACCAGCCATCACGGACCAACTCCTGCAACTGATGGCCAACAGCAAATGTCAAACACACACAAACACACAGACAAACACAGACACACAGACACACAAACACAGACACACACACAGACACACAAACACACAAACACAGACACACACACAAACGCACAAACACACAAACACACAACACACACACAAACGCACAAACACACACACAAACACAGATACACACACACACAGACACACAAACACACAGACACACAAACACACACAAACACAGACACACACACACAAACACACAAACACACAAACACAGACACACACACACACAGACACAACAACACACACACAGACACACACACAGAACACAACACACACACAGACACACACACACACAGACACACAAACACACACACAACACAGACACACACACAGACACACACACAAACACAACACACAACACACACACAAACACAGACACACACAGATACACAAACACAGACACACACACACAGACACACAAACACAGACACACAGAACACAGACACACACACACAGACACACAGACACAGAGACACACAAACACAGACACACAAACACAAACACACACACAGACACACAAACACACACACACTACTGGATGCGACGACAGTAAACTGTTGACACTCTAACGACATCACACACACACACGCTCTCCTATGCTCCAGAAGACGAAATCAACCTTCGCTCGTCAGTCCCCCCCCCCCCCTTGTGGCCTCCAGTACAGACTGTCCGCTGTGTTCATGTCTTTGCTGACACCTGCCCTGATTGTTTCTCTCAACTGCTCCTCCCTCACATGCCAGCTACACAACTCCGCTCGTCGTCTGATGATCGTCTGCTTACTCTGGATGTTATCCTACTTGTCCTCATCTACAAAATCACGATTTTCTCAGTTCTTGTTACTTGGCGCCTATTTGTGCTTTTTATACTTGTCTTCTACTCGTCGTCAGTAGTTGTTTATTCTTCCTCCCCTCCTGTGGTGTCCATGGTGTCCATGTCTCATCCCTGTTGTAAGCGCTGAACATGTTCCGTAGGAGTGTGAGTAAGCTATGTAAACATTCAGTTATAATTATTACAATTAGTTATAATTCAGTTATAATTATGACAATTATTACTAACAGGCATCAGCTATAATTGTAAGAGACTTACCACGGAGGCAATGAGGGCTACAGACTCCGGGTAGTTCAGCCTGACACCCCGCGCCAGGCGCCGCTGGGCAACGCTACCCGCCTGCTGCACCAACAAGCCCTCGTGTTCACGTGGCGACAGACGCATCCTCTCACTTCCGGTGTTGTAGCCACGCCTCTACAGCTGCCAGTGAACACCACTGCAACTTCCGGTGTTGTAGCCACGCCTCTACAGCTGCCAGGGAACACCACTGCAACTTCCGGTGTTGTAGCCACGCCTCTACAGCTGCCAGTGAACACCACTGCAACTTCCGGTGTTGTAGCCACGCCTCTACAGCTGCCAGTGAACACCACTGCAACAGGCGGACAACCTGAGGCTACAGCAACACTGAGTGCGGACAGAAGCCACGTACCCTGGGTACTTGAGTTAACAACATGCTTGGCAAATGCTTTCGCCGCTGTTAGTCTTGCGTTGCATAAATCATGTACCCATTGTATCCTATAGTAAACACAACGATGTACCCATTGTATCCTATAGTAAACACAATCATGTACCCATTGTATCCTATAGTAAGCACAACGATGTACCCATTGTATCCTATAGTAAGCACAACGATGTACCCATTGTATCCTATAGTAAGCACAATTATGTACCCATTGTATCCTATAGTAAGCACAACGATGTACCCATTGTATCCTATAGTAAACACAATGATGTACCCATTGTATCCTATAGTAAACAACGATGTACCCATTGTATCCTATAGTAAGCACAATCATGTACCCATTGTATCCTATAGTAAACACAATGATGTACCCATTGTATCCTATAGTAAACAACGATGTACCCATTGTATCCTATAGTAAGCACAATCATGTACCCATTGTATCCTATAGTAAGCACAATCATGTACCCATTGTATCCTATAGTAAACACAACGATGTACCCATTGTATCCTATAGTAAGCACAATGATGTACCCATTGTATCCTATAGTAAACACAACCATGTACCCATTGTATCCTATAGTAAGCACAACGATGTACCCATTGTATCCTATAGTAAGCACAATCATGTACCCATTGTATCCTATAGTAAGCACAACGATGTACCCATTGTATCCTATAGTAAGCACAATCATGTACCCATTGTATCCTATAGTAAACACAACGATGTACCCATTGTATCCTATAGTAAACACAACGATGTACCCATTGTATCCTAT
The DNA here is from genome assembly GCF_003073045.1 of Pomacea canaliculata. Taxonomy (NCBI): domain Eukaryota; kingdom Metazoa; phylum Mollusca; class Gastropoda; order Architaenioglossa; family Ampullariidae; genus Pomacea; species Pomacea canaliculata. The sequence continues at coordinate 896,714 of NC_037591.1, read as the reverse complement.
AGTAAACACAACCATGTACCCATTGTATCCTATAGTAAGCACAACGATGTACCCATTGTATCCTATAGTAAACACAACCATGTACCCATTGTATCCTATAGTAAGCACAATCATGTACCCATTGTATCCTATAGTAAGCACAACGATGTACCCATTGTATCCTATAGTAAGCACAATCATGTACCCATTGTATCCTATAGTAAACAACGATGTACCCATTGTATCCTATGTAACGATTCGCGATTCAAGCGAGTGTTTCGTTTCTTTGTTCTGTCTGTGATTCAATGACGCGCGAATGCTGACGCAATTTTCGCGCGGATTTCTTTTCTACGTCATGTAATGCGGGTTGTGACGTATGACGAATGGAAGCATGTTGACAGAACGATCTAGATGCAAGCTCAGCAGTTTTCGCTAGAAACTTCTGGGGAGGGACATCAGCGTCTCGGGCTTTCGCATGCAACTTTTGACAAGTAAGGTTGTCTGAGGTCGGGTCAAGGCTGTCCAAGTTCTTCACTGCGACCTGCCTGAGGTTTGTGTCGACGACAGTTGACGTCAGAGGCGCGTTGACCCGCTCTGTAACACAGTGTATAGAGCTTCACCACCAGCAGCTGTTGATGAAACCAGTAGAGGCTGAGTCTGGTGAATGAGCGTCGGTCCCTGAGAGGTGCTGCAGTCGAGTCAAGGCCCAGACCTGGAGGGACGGAAAGAAGGGGTGTCCGCTAGGGACTTTCGGAGGGAGAGGACACGAAAGTAATTTGTGCGTTCAAGTCTTCGCTTCCCTGTGATCCTCCATTGGCCTCGGACGACGGACAGTCTTGAGGGAATATGAGTCCATCCCGAAAGAGCGACTAAAGCCGCGCAAACGCACTTGCAACTTATGTGCTACAGTCCTACACAAACAACACAAGGGACACGTTGCTATGGACACCACACCGGTGCTGACATTCGGAGAAGGAAAAATCAGTTTGAGGGGAAGACCTCGGGACATTGGTCTCTTGCGTGTGACGGTCGGGGTGATGAGTGAGGAGACATTGGAGTGAAGACTTCAAAGTCTTGCAGTGGGAACCTGTGTAGGAGGACAGACCCTCCTCTGCACCACGACACCTACCGACGGGTAGTGCCCAACCGTCATATCCTCTACCGAAGTTGCCTCCGATATAATTCGTCAGTCAACAGTTCTGTGACGACAATGCCAGACATGGACATAACTCAACGGTCGTCTGTTCGGCGGACTTCTGTACCGACAGTGTGTGTGTGACACTGAGTCATGTGACTGGTGACATCAGATTACCTGAAGAGCGGAGTAGGCGATAGATCTATTTCATCCTTTCTTTCATATCACAATTACTATTTTTTTTAAATCACCATTTTTTTCTTTTCCCTTTTAAAGCATTAAATGTGTTAACCGTTGGTCGGTCTTTTTTGTATGAAAACAGAGGAAGAGTGCGGCCAGCGTGTTTCTACATGTAGATGCTATGCACGTTCGCATACATATGAAACGCACCCTCCACAAAACGTTACATCCTATAGTAAACACAGTGATGTACCCACTGTACCCTGCAGTAAACACAGTGATGTACCCACTGTACCCTGCAGTAAACACAGTGATGTACCCACTGTACCCTGCAGTAAACACAGCGATGTACCCACTGTACCCTGCAGTAAACACAGCGATGTACCCACTGTACCCTGCAGTAAACACAGCGATGTACCCACTGTACCCTGCAGTAAACACAGTGCTGTACCCACTGTACCCTGCAGTAAACACAGTGATGTACCCACTGTACCCTGCAGTAAACACAGCGATGTACCCACTGTACCCTGCAGTAAACACAGCGATGTACCCACTGTACCCTGCAGTAAACACAGTGCTGTACCCACTGTACCTGCAGTAAACACAGCGATGTACCCACTGTACCCTGCAGTAAACACAGCGATGTACCCACTGTACCCTGCAGTAAACACAGTGCTGTACCCACTGTACCCTGCAGTAAACACAGCGATGTACCCACTGTACCCTGCAGTAAACACAATGATGTACCCACTGTACCCTGCAGTAAACACAGTGCTGTACCCACTGTACCCTGCAGTAAACACAGTGCTGTACCCACTGTACCCTGCAGTAAACACAATGATGTACCCATTGTACCCTGCAGTAAACACAGTGATGTACCCACTGTACCCTGCAGTAAACACGCGTGGTGCACGCGATGTATCCTACAAATCGCACAGTGAACACGACTCTCGCACGTTCTGACTTCATGGAGTGAAAGCCACCGTCCCTGCACCAATCCTCATGACAGGAGAGAGAGAGAAGGCGGAAGAGAAAGAAAAGTGAGAGTGACGAGACAGGCAGGCTGGTTGGCCGGTGGTTGAGGTTTACGCCGTGCCAGCAGGTCCTGCATGTCACAGACAGTTCTACTCCACTGAAAGTCAACCCTCACAGCCTCGTTCTGATGCCGCTCACTTGTATGGGTACATAATTCAGTCGTTACTTATGTCATTAAGCTGCTCAGCTAACATGTGAACATAGCTGTGAACGTGAATTGAGCAGCAACCTTTCAGTATAGCATGAATGAAATACTGGGGTTTACTGAAAGTTTCCTCTCTCTATGTAGCTATAGAATAAACTGTATAGCTACACAACACACTCTATACTTACAAACATATGTGTGTAGCTACACAACACACTCTATACTTACAAACATGTGTACAGCTACACAACACACTCTATACTTACAAACATGTGTATAACTACACAACACACACTATACTTACAAACATGTACAGCTACACAACACACTTTATACTTACAAACAACTGTGTAGCTACACAACACACTCTATACTTACAAACATGTGTATAACTACACAACACACTTTATACTTACAAACATGTGTAACTACACAACACACTCTATACTTACAAACATGTGTAACTACACAACACACTCTATACTTACAAACATGTGTATAACTACACAACACACTCTATACTTACAAACATGTGTATAACTACACAACACACTTTATACTTACAAACAACTGTGTAGCTACACAACACACTCTATACTTACAAACAACTCTAGCTACACAACACACTCTATACTTACAAACATGTGTATAACTACACAACACACTCTATACTTACAAACATGTGTATAACTACACAACACACTCTATACTTACAAACAACTGTGTAGCTACACAACACACTCTATACTTACAAACATGTATAGCTACACAACACACTCTATACTTACAAACAACTGTGTAGCTACACAACACACTCTATACTTACAAACAACTGTATAGCTACACAACACACTCTATACTTACAAACAACTGTGTAGCTACACAACACACTCTATACTTACAAACATGTGTGTGTAGCTACACAACACACTCTATACTTACAAACAACTGTGTAACTACACAACACACTCTATACTTACAAACATGTGTAGCTACACAACACACTCTATACTTACAAACATGTATAGCTACACAACACACTCTACGTATAGCTACCCAACACACTCTATACTTACAAACATGTGTATAGCTACACAACACACTCTATACTTACAAACAACTGTATAGCTACACAACACACTCTATACTTACAAACAACTGTATAGCTACACAACACACTCTATACTTACAAACAACTGTATAGCTACACAACACACTCTATACTTACAAACATGTGTATAGCTACACAACACACTCTATACTTACAAACAACTGTATAGCTACACAACACACTCTATACTTACAAACAACTGTATAGCTACACAACACACTCTATACTTACAAACAACTGTATAGCTACACAACACACTCTATACTTACAAACAACTGTATAGCTACACAACACACTCTATACTTACAAACAACTGTGTAGCTACACAACACACTCTATACTTACAAACAACTGTATAGCTACACAACACACTCTATACTTACAAACAACTGTATAGCTACACAACACACTCTATACTTACAAACAACTGTATAGCTACACAACACACTCTATACTTACAAACAACTGTATAGCTACACAACACACTCTATACTTACAAACAACTGTATAGCTACACAACACACTCTATACTTACAAACAACTGTTATAGCTACACAACACACTCTATACTTACAAAACAACTGTATAGCTACACAACACACTCTATACTTACAAACAACTGTATAGCTACACAACACACTCTATACTTACAAACATGTATAGCTACACAACACACTCTATACTTACAAACAACTGTGTAGCTACACAACACACTCTATACTTACAAAACTGTGTAGCTACACAACACACTCTATACTTACAAACAACTGTGTAGCTACACAACACACTATACTTACAAACATGTGTATAGCTACACAACACACTCTATACTTACAAACGTGTGTAGCTACACAACACACTCTATACTTACAAACATGTATAGCTACACAACACACTCTATACTTACAAACAACTGTGTAGCTACACAACACACTATACTTACAAACATGTGTATAGCTACACAACACACTCTATACTTACAAACAACTGTGTAGCTACACAACACACTCTATACTTACAAACATGTGTAGCTACACAACACACTCTATACTTACAAACATGTGTAGCTACACAACACACACTATATTTACAAACATGTGTATAACTACACAACACACTTTATACTTACAAACATGTGTAGCTACACAACACACTCTATACTTACAAACATGTGTAGCTACACAGCACACTCTATACTTACAAAAAACTGTGTAGCTACACAACACACTCTATACTTACAAACATGTGTAGCTACACAACACACTCTATACTTACAAACATGTATAGCTACACAACACACTCTATACTTACAAACATGTATAGCTACACAACACACTCTATACTTACAAACATGTGTATAGCTACACAACACACTCTATACTTACAAACATGTACAGCTACACAACACACTTTATACTTACAAACATGTACAGCTACACAACACACTCTATACTTACAAACATGTACAGCTACACAACACACTCTATACTTACAAACATGTATAGCTACACAGCACACTCTTTACTTACAAACATGTGTAGCTACACAACACACTCTCTACTTACAAAAGGAAGTGTGTAGATGTAGATACAGACAAAACTACTGAACTGTTGCTGTGTGACACGCCCGATGCCAGAGACTCTGCCTCCACGCCATCATCCACAGCCTGTCGGGCGTCAACAGCAGCTGGCGGCTCCCACCGTGCGGTGTACACGACATTAAATGTCATCAACAGGCCACGTGACACGCGAGAGTACAGTGACCACGTGACACTGGCACAGCTAGTGTTAATAACCTGGACACGTCGGCGGTGGCATGCCTGTCATTCCTCTCGACGCTGCCAAGTAGGACATCGTCATCCACGGTGACGTTTGCGCTGGGCTGCGTGCTGCAATCGCGCGTGCGCGTGTGTGCGTGAGTTCATGCATGCACTCGGTGTTTGAGTCTCAGGGGGCCAAGTGAGGATTAACACGTGTGTTTGTGTGTGTGTCCGCGGTGCAGTAGGACTTACAACGGCACGACAAAGGTGAGTGCAGCAAGGACCAGTCTGTACGCATGACAGCTGACCTTACCTGTAGTGTGACGTCAGCAGCTTGTCTTGAAGTCGTTGCCGCTCGCTGGGCCGTCAGGAGTCAACCTCAGGCTGTCTGCACGTCCTAGACAGAGAGGTGCCTTGTGCTCAAGTGCCCGTGCGTCACTGGCCACGTGACTTTCTGCGGTCACGGCTGGGAGGGAGGGAGTCTTTGACATTTACCTTAATGACATCAACAATTAACATAACAGCGCGCGTGTATGTGTGTCTGTGAGTGTGTGTGAGAAAGAGAGAGAGAAAAACGCGTGTCGCCTGCTGTTGTTGATGGGAGGTCTGCAGCAGGCTGTACAGTATCTTGTTGTCACAGGGTGTACATACAGGGTGTACACGTACACCCTATCTGCCTGTAGCAAAGTGTACACACGTGCTATCTGACTGTAGCAGTGTACATACACAGTGTACACGTACACCCTATCTGCCTGTAGCAAAGTGTACACACGTGCTATCTGACTGTAGCAGTGTACATACACAGTGTACACGTACACCCTATCTGCCTGTAGCAAAGTGTACACGCGTGCTATCTGACTGTAGCAGTGTACATACACAGTGTACACGTACACCCTATCTGCCTGTAGCAAAGTGTACACACGTGCTATCTGACTGTAGCAGTGTACATACACAGTGTACACGTACACCCTATCTGCCTGTAGCAAAGTGTACACGCGTGCTATCTGACTGTAGCAGTGTACATACACAGTGTACGTGTACACCCTATCTGACTGTAGCAGTGTACAAAATGAAAACAATGAACCATGGCTTCCTAGCCATTTCCTGCGGCTACGTGACCGTAGGCTGATGGCGTTACGTAGTTTGATTTTACTTTCGTTTGATCGAGTGATCTTGTGTAACGTGATTGACGTGTCTTCTCTGTGCGACGTGTAACGTGTGATTGACGTGTCTTCTCTGTGTGACGTGTAACGTGTGATTGACGTGTCTGCTGCACTTGAGGTGTTGCTGACGTCTGTTCTACCTAGAAATGCGTCATCACCATGGCTACGTCATACGCAAGTGGTATCAACTAGAGCAGACACGTCAATAGCACGTCACACGTCAAGTAGAACAGACAATGACACCTTCCATGACACAGAAGAAGCAGTCGTTGTTGAAGGATCGCTGCCTGAGGTCGTGAACCTGATCTACACCAGCCGTTAACCCATTTGCATAAACAGACAGGGAGATAGTTCGGCTACAAAAGACTGAGAGTATCATTATCATTTAGCCAGCCTTGAGTGGTGTCAGTCAGTTATACCTGCTGGCACCGGCTGTTGCCTCCACCTCACCCACCCCACCTCCACCTGCCCATCCCCACCCTCCCTCCCGACTCTCTCAGCTCTCGTCCATCGCCAACTACTGAGCTGTTGGGGCAAGATCCCCGTGGCTTATCTTACAGTCGTACTGCCCTTATCTCTGACAGACAGGTGTGTACTGGATGTCAACTCTGACCTCATGAGGCGGGCCATCTAGCAGTGGACCTCCCATCTAACAGTGGATTTCTCATCTAACTTTATCTGACAGTAGACCTCCTCCCATCCAACAGTAGACCTCCCATCTAAGTGATCTAACTGTATCCAACAGTAGACCTCCCATCTAACAGTGAACTTCTCATCTAACACCAAGAAACAGTGGACCTGCCATCGAACAGACAATGAACCTACTATGGAACTAAAAGCAACAGTGGACTTTGCGAGTGAAATCAAAGGGACTGAACGTCCTGTGGTCCACCTGGTGCGTCACGTCACGTGTCTAGTTCTCTGTGCCACAACAATATCACGTGCTCTTCCTTTCACTCAGGCCCTCCCTCCCTTCCTCTTTCACCTCTCAAGTGACCGGGACCACACCAGGCTTGTCATGGCTCTTGTGACAGCTCAGTTACCTATGCTTTCTGTCCCCAGTCACAATCGGAGACCTATCACGTGATTAGCCGGACACCAGTCACGTGACAAACAAGCGCCAGAATCTTCTTTGCCTCAGGGCCTGCCTGCAGCCTCATGGAGAAGGGCAAGAACGACAGCTGCACCTTTGTGCAGGGTGAGTGATTACAGCTGTTCATGTTCAAATCCTGTTAGCCAGTCGTCTGAAAGCTCGGTTGTGATCATGAAATGAGAGACAGACAGATTCCTGCAGGAGCGGTGTGCATGGACTGTGTTAATGTCTCGATAAGAGGTACGGCGGTTTAACAGACGTGTGGCTCTCACAGTGAGCACCACTCATGATGTACTCTTACAGTGAGCACCACTCATGATGTACTCTTACAGTGAGCACCACTCATGATGTACTCTTACAGTGAGCACCACTCATGATGTACTCTCACAGTGAGTACCACTCATGATGTGGCTCTTACAGTGAGCACCACTCATGATGTACTCTTACAGTGAGCACCACTCATGATGTACTCTCACAGTGAGTACCACTCATGATGTGGCTCTTACACTACCACTCAAGGTGTGACTCTTACACTAAGTACCACTCATGATCGTGATGTGACTCTTACAGTGAGCACCAGCCTTGAAGGAGCAGCCGCTCATTCCAATTATGCCCATGACCACGCCCACCATTCCCATGACCACGCCCACCATTCCCATGACCACGCCCACCATTCCCATGACCACGCCCACAGCCACGAGGTGATGGAGTCCCCAGGTAGATACCGCGACAGACAGCAACCGCTGTACCGCAGCGACTGGACACAGGTGAGTGAGCAGCGCCTGCAGTCGACTCCCCACCATCTTGTCTGGTGTCGTGGTTCCAACACCTGTACACTGACAGTCTGTACCCGTGTCAGTGTGACAGGTGACAGTGGAGGAGCCGTGACATCAACAAACTGACATTTACTGTCTCACGTAGCTACTACAAACATAAACATAAACACAGCCATCATTGACACTGTCAGCCTCTTGCTCACCTTGTGCAGTTTGTGTGTGTTTTTGTGTGTGTGTGTTTGTGTGTGTGTGTTTGTGTGTGTGTTTGTGTGTGTGTGTGTGTGTGTGTGTGTGTTTGTGTGTGTGTTTGTGTGTGTATGTGTGTGTTGTTGTGTGTGTGTGTTTGTGTGTGTGTTTGTGTGTGTTGTGTGTGTGTGTGTGTTTGTTGTGTGTGTGTGTGTGTTTGTGTGTGTGTTGTGTGTGTGTGTTTTGTGTGTGTGTGTGTGTGTGTGTGTTTGTGTTGTGTGTGTTTGTGTGTGTGTGTGTGTTGTTGTGTGTGTGTGTGTGTGTGTGTTTGTGTGTGTGTGTTTGTGTGTGTGTGTTGTGTGTGTGTGTTTGTGTGTGTGTGTGTGTGTGTGTGTGTGTGTGTGTGTGTTTGTGTGTGTGTGTTGTGTGTGTGTGTGTGTGTGTGTGTTGTGTGTGTGTGTGTGTGTTGTGTGTGTGTTTGTGTGTGTGTGTGTGTGTGTGTGTATGTTGGTGTGTTTGTGTGTTGTGTGTGTGTGTGTGTGTGTTTTGTGTGTTTGTGTGTGTGTGTGTGTGTGTTGTGTGTGTATATTTGTGTGTGTTTGTGTGTGTGTGTTTGTGTGTGTGTTTGTGTGTGTGTTTGTGTGTGTGTTTGTGTGTGTGTTTGTGTGTATTTGTGTGTGTTTGTGTCTGTGTGTGACTGTACCAACATGATCATGCTATTGTTGTCCGCCCCAGAGAGCCTTCACTGTGGGTGTTGGGGGTCCCGTGGGGTCAGGAAAGACAGCCCTGCTGTTGGCTCTATGCCGCAACCTTCGTGATACCCTGAGTATCTGTGTCGTCACCAACGACATCTTCACCAGGTGAGACGGTTGTGAGTCAGGGTGTCTGTCAACAGACGTCATATAGCAGGAACTGGTTCTAAGGAAGATATGCATTATGGGACAATAGAGAGCATCATGGCTGATTGTCAAACGCAAGTGTCATTACAGTGAGCGGTTGCTAAGGACACGGAGTGGCTGCTAGGTGCAGGTGTGATTAAGTTGAGTAGCTGCCAACTGATGTGAATGGCTGTGAAAAATAAGTGTAGCTGAGGTGAGTGACTTGCCGTGCTCAGTGATCTTCCTGCAGCAGCTTACCTCTGACCTTTGTACTTTGGCACAACAGGGAGGACTGGGAGTTTCTTGTCCGGAACGAGGCACTTCCTGAAGAGCGCATGCGCGCCGTGGAAACTGGGGGCTGTCCTCACGCCGCCATCAGAGAGGTAGGAATGCCGGTTAGGTCACTGCTGGTGGTGGTGGTGGTGGTGGTGGTGGTGGTGGTGTGGTGGTGGTGTGTAATTGAGAGTAGATGAGGTTGATGGGTGTCATCACACCCTCATCTTCATGATTATCATTTTCTGTGGCAGGACTTCTCTCTGAACATAGAAGAGGTGAAGGAACTCACGCGAAAGTTCCACCCAGATTTGGTCTTTGTCGAGTCCGGAGGAGACAACCTGGCCGCAAACTTCAGCCGCGAGTTAGCGGACTTCATCATCTACGTCATAGACGTTGCAGGTAGGAGTCCAGCAGGACTGAATTATTGCCCTTGCTTCCTGATAGCTATCTAGTGTTGCTTCGTGGGAACCAACTCACATGTTACAATCACAGACTTTATATGATAATACTGTCGTTGTTACAGGCACCCTCTGTCACTGTCAGGGTCTCTCTCTCTGTCACTGTCAGGGTCTCTCTCTGTCACTGTCAGGGTCTCTCTCTGTCTCTGTCTCTGTCTCTCTGCTATAACTACCTTGTGTGTACATTAGGTCACACAGGGGGATGAATGGACAGGAGCTTCCCCAGGAAGGTCAGGTTCGGGTTTAACCTTTAGACAGCAAGAGCAACATTGTCCACTAGTAACAACCCAGTTACATATATACACATACTAAACTGTATATCTTCATGACTGTGTATGCATGCGGGCGTGTGTTCATGTTCAGGAGGTGACAAGGTGCCGAGAAAAGGTGGTCCAGGTATTACACAAAGTGATCTGCTTGTCATCAACAAAACAGATCTGGCGGCAGCTGTGGGTGCTGACCTACAGGTAAGATATTTTCTTGTTTGTGACACCTCGTCAAGCTCGCTGACATGACGCCGAGGTCCATATCGCACACGTCAGTCAGTTAGTCAGTCAGTCAGTCGTGCCTTGACACGGACAGACTAGCAGGTGACAGTCCACCACACCTGTCTACTGTGGGCGACAGTCAGAAGCTGTACACGACGACCAGCCCAGTCTTGGACCTTCGTAAGTCAGTTCTTCCTCTCACCACCCTGTGTCCACTACCCTCCAGGGTACCTTGAAGGACAGTCTTTGACAGGGTGCCGTGCCGGGTCACGTGACCAAAGCAGGCTAGACTGCACCGCTTGACTGTTGTGTCCCACGAGGGCGGCAACCGTCCTTCGTACGAAGTCATTGGTTTTATGCTCTGTCCGAGTTGTCTCCTTGTTTTATTAAACATGTTTACAAAATGATATGCGTTGACAGGCAACAGAAAGAATCTTGTTTTTTAATACTTGTATTTATTATTGCTATTATCTGTGTGTAAATATCAGTACACATGTCCGCTGTCCCATCTCTAGGTGATGTCTGCGGACGCTAGTCTCATGCGGCAGAAGGGACCCACGGTCTTCACTCAGGCTAAGCATGGACTCGGCATCGCAGACGTGGCCCAGTACATCACACTTGCTCTTCAAGAGCAAACACTTCGCAAATAACAGATCCTGGTCACATGTCACAATTGTTGTGTGTGTCCTCGTGACTAGTGTCATCAGTGCAGTCATTATAATCTGAAAATATTCTGAAGTAACCTCTCTTGATGTCAGTTTTTTGTAGAGAAAATTTCAATTCACAAAAATGCTGCCTACCTTCAAGATGTATGGCGAACATGCATCTAATAATTATCACAATTCAACTCTTCGAGTACAAATTAACTATATCCCAGCGCGAAGTTTGACTCTACATACAGGTAAACTAGGCAAGCTAGGCAAGCTAGGCAAGCATTTTCCTATCCTCAGGCTTGCGGCTGTGATGGTCCGGCCTTGGTCAGTGGATTTTTCTCCTTATTTTACATTTTTCTTTTAAAGAAAGGTCTCAGAAAAGAACACCCAAACATTACACATGCAGATGTTGAGTTTTGTCTGAGTATTCAGCCTGGGGTGAGAAGCAGTGAAAATTACAAGGCGACCTGGATAGGTCGTCTGCCCTGGCTGGCTCTCTGCAGCCCTGTGTACACACGCACGTGTGTGTGTGTGCCTGTTTCAAGTTAATGCATGGATGAGTATAAGAAACAGCTAATGATTGTGTGTGTAGCTGTGTGATGTGTAAACACTTCATATAAGAGTGATTCACTGTATGCAGTTAGTCACGTAGAACTGATTCACTGTCTGTCATGCAGTTAGTCTTGTAAAAGTGATTTACTCTGTGCGTCCTGTTAGTCTTTTAGAAGTGATTCACTGTGTATAATTTGTCATGTAGAAGTGATTCACTGTGTCCAGTTCTTCTTGTGAAAAGTAGAATCTAACACTCTAATCCTGCTTTCTTTTACGTTTTCCAATAAACTAAACATAAACTTTTCTAGGTGGACTGGGCACTGTTTTAACTACACCCAAATAAGACGTACAAGCAGCTTGCTTTGAAGTCAAACATTGTAACTCTCAAAATTTTAGTGTATGTATATATTATCTACAAAGTGCATCATATAAAGTCTGATTACATGAATTTTGCTTTGCACACAATTTTCAAAAGCATAAATAAAAGAATTAAAGTTTGAGAACAGTTTGCGACACAGCAGCCTACTTCAAGAATTAGCACATCACCAGCGTATATATTATGCTCATTAATGCATTTGAGAAGTTTTGAATATTCATACAGGATAATTTTGAATTTCCCTTAAATTGTCATTTTTGTTGTTTAGTATATTGGAAGATTGAGATGTTACAAACATAAACAGAATTGACAGTGTCATGCAGATGTTTTCATTTCTTGTATGTGAAAAACAGCCAGTGTTTCAGTCAGTTGACTAAGCAGTTAAACATCTACAAAAGCTTCTTCTTTTATGCAAAAAAAGTATAATTTTGTGTGGTAAACATATAAAATGTCATGGCCACATACATTACACAATACACACATGCATATTATACAAATACACATAGAAACAATCACATTTACTCCTGTACTATTCCGACAAAAAGCAAAAGTGTATTTGCACAACCAAGAAATTCAATCACCAAAAATCATTATTTGCAACATCAGTTGTGACAAAGTCTCTCCTTGGTGCTGCTTATATTAAATAGAATCTGAAATATATATACTATTGTCAAAAATCTTAAGATTGAACAAAATCAATTTATCATTGCTGTTTGTAAACAGTCTCCAGTGCGCAAGCATAATACTGATAATAAAGCTGAGCAAGAACCTCAGTGTTAGAGCACACTTGTCTGTTTGTCTGGATCTCATCAACTTATTGTCCTCTGTGACAGTATCTTGCTGGTAACCACAATGCTGATAGTAAAGTCGCCTAATTTTTATAGCATAAAAAAGCTCATTGCATAAGAATTTTGCCCATTTTGACATTGGTAATCACTGGTAGTCTGTAAGAAAGAGCAGTGATGTGGAAGTGGTCCTACACAAAGGGGAGCTGGTAACCAGGTAAGGGAGACAAAAGAGATTATATTGACAAATCTGTTGGCTATCATAAGTAGTTCAGACTGGGTGCTAAGACTGAAGACATACATAGGCACATTTGTTAGCTATCATCAGTTGTTCACACTGAATGATTAGACTGAATAGCACCTATTGCTATATCTGGAGGCATCTTCTCTGGTAACTTGAGAGCAGATTTGTTTCGAAGCTGTAGGTCTTTGATCACCTTGTTTGGAGGATGCAATGACGAGGACTCCATTTTAGGTGTTGCATAGCGCATATGAACAGCAGCATCAGGGGGAAAATCTTTGTAGCTGGTAGTGTAGACAGACTTGTAATCCCCTTCCATCGCACTCCTAGCCTGATCTCGCCATTTCTTTTGCAGCTTGCCAAGTAGTCCAAAATTTGTTGGTGGTGCTGCTCACAGATAAGTGATACTGATTAATATTTTTATCAGAAAATGATGTGAATGTCATTTGTCCTCCATCTGGTACATTTAGTTCTTTCTAAAGTCTTGGGATACATAAGAGAACATGTTACATGTTTACTGGAGTGTTATAATTGGTTTTACACTTTACAACAGTTTATAATGAATGTTTTTATGTTTATCCCATTTTAAACACCTTTACTGGGGTTCTTGGTTTCCTGATGCAGTTTACAAGGGGTGATTTATACATTTAAAAACAAGTTGATGCCTTCCTCATTATTATAATCAGAATTATGCCTGTAATTATCATTAATCTAAGGTGGCAACAGAACCATCATCATTGTCAACAACTAAATCTGGAAAAATGAGTTGTCAGTAAAGGAGCATTACTAAACTCCTTAACTCATTCACTAATGATACACATGCATAAACTGGCATAAAAGTCTGCTCTGTGTGACAGTCATGACGCCCTTCATGATCAAAGAGGTTTCATTTTATCTTTCTTAAACTTCTTGAATAAAAGGAAGTGACTGCAAACTAACGATGAATTATTTTCTGCAGTTACCTATCTTTGATGTTAAAAAACCACTGCAAAATGTGCACGATGTTTCTGAATCCACATCAATGCTACAGCTCAGGAAGCTTATTTATATTCTCTGTGTAAGCTTGCTTTCACTCAGTGTGGATAACCTCCAGTATATGTTTATATTTTCTGTGTGAGCTTGCTGCTATACTCGCTGTGCATAACCTCTTGGGTGTTTATATTTTCTGTATGCGCTGTGAGCTTATTTTTACTCAATTTGAGTAATCTCTAGTGTTTTTAATACTAAAAAGCAAGTGACAGTTATTAATGATGATGGTGATCATAACCAAAAGATGGTCAATACACTCTGCTAACAGGCGATGTGAACAGGATCCAGCAGACAGAGAATGGTTTGATATTGAGAATGGCTTCTTTAACACTTTTTGTCACTGGGTGTAATAAACTCATTGAATAGAGACATGGTTGTCAAAGACATTGATCAGTGAGATAATGCTGAGGTCAGGTAGTAAGGTCAACATGACAGATGGCTGGACATAGAATATTTTGTGTTTCTCACTCACATGGCTATAAAACATGTAGAACTGACGAGAGGAACTGCAGTGGGAGACTTGAGAACTTTTAGTGTGACATTTCCACCTTTTGCTTTACAAAGATCTTTCCTAATGGCAATATACCAAGAATCAGAATATGTAGACTTGAGATAGTAATAATAAATTGGTGTATGTTTGTCAAATATCATTTGAAGCCTTGACTCCGGTGTTTCTACGGAAGGGCAAGTAGCCATGGGTATTTCAAGAGCAAGATCAGGTTTAAAGGCAACAAGGTTAATAGAACAAATAATGTAAGCTTCTCTAAAAACTGGACAGGCAGGAGGCAGCTCCGTATTCAGATCATAGACAACGCGTATCTCTGATGCTATAAGACTGTGTCTTAAAATATAAAGAAATAGCTATACAAAAGAGATAACGTTTGATAAATTATATTTCTATATTTCTATATATATTTCTATTTCAATGGTTGATACATATTTCTAAATCAGCAACACAGCCTCCAACTTCCCCAAGGGGACAAAAAGTAGTAAATACCTTGAACATGAATGTCACTTTTCTCTGGTAACCATGACACATGTTTAGAAGTCCATGTCCTTAACTCTGGCAGTTTTTTTTCTTTGTAACGACCATTATAGTCCTCATCATACCATGTCACCAGATTTCTGGCATAGCGGTTGCCATGGTGATGAAAGATGAGCTCTTGGGGTAATCCTTCATTGAGCAGCTCCCTTTTACGCCTAATAATGACATCTGGACGATGATTTCCATAGTTTTGGAAATCAATACGATGAGTGGTATTATGTTTGTAACTGCCTTTCTTAAACTGCAAAATACAGATGGCTTTAACATTGATAAAGACTACAACATTACCTAAAGACTGTTCTTTACTCAGATTATTACAGATAAATCATAAATTACTTGTAAAAGAATCATCGTCATTAATGTTAAGGCAGTGACTACATGAAAAAATTCAATATAGACTGGGTGAGGACAGTGTTGGTGAAGATGGTGGCTGATAATATGGAAATTTGTGAATTTTTTTATAGCATGTGTGTGTGTGTTACATGTATATCTAGAGACATCAATCCTTCCTTCAAAAACAATTCATTATACTGTATATAGTTGATCTAAAAGATTTAAGTCATATGATAAGATGTCTGCTGGTAATGGTCAAAAGAGGGGTCTTCTGTAAGATTATATTTAACAATGGTAAGCCATAATGATATCATATTTGAGCTTTGGTATGATACGTGCAAAATATCAATTACGGTTAAAATATAGAATGTGCTTATGAATAATAATAATAACAACAATAATAAATAAATAACAGCAATGATGATAATAATAATAATAACAACAATGCATTACATAAAGATAAATTGTCATATAATAACAATGTAAACAAGGAAACAAATACGCGCAATAATTCTTTAATCGATATATGCGCGGATCTCACTTACTGTGTAGCGCTCTTCCGCCCAGTTACCAATCAGAACGCCCGGCGCGTAACGCTGCTCAATTCGCCAGCCCGGAATATTAAGCCATGCCTCTACATTTCCATGCATCCTCTAGATTAGATTTTGTACAGTCAGATGGAAAGCTCTTAAGAAACTGTCGAAGGTAGCGGCCTTTGAAGGCGTTGCTAGCAACGTTACCTAGCATGTGAGTAGTGTCCCTTGTCTACCGCTTATTATCTTAAAAAAACAATTACTAAGCGACAATATCTTTATTCTTAAAAATACATGCTTTCAAAAATTGAAAACTTTAATAATAAAATATTGTGTTTTCCTTCTTATGACATAATTTATGAGATTTTAATGAAAAATTTTAATGTGATTTATCAACTACCTATTTGAACCAGCATGGCGACTGTTCGCAAAGTCTCTGGTGCTCTGAGGCGAATTTTGAGCTTACACGGCGGCGGACGAGAAAGACTTTTTCATGTTTCTTCAAGAGGTAAACCAATTAAGTTCATATTGAAAATCACCATATCGGTTATTAGAGAAAGATTCATCAGTAACAGACACTAAACAGTACACGCCTTTTCCCTCTCGCTGTGCGTTCTTTTAACAATATTAATAATAACTTCTAGGATCAGCGTTCTAAATATTTGTTCCCTCTTCTGTAAATGTCTCGTTCACGCACAACTGTCAGTATCTTTCTGTTGAAAAGAGGCTTTTGGGGTTAAAGAGGAAGAAACAACTTAATCAGAAAACTATATTCACACATACACACACAGTTCTGAGATTGACCATTTTTAATGTTGATTTGTTTTGGTATTAAAAAAACATCAACTCTTTCTATATAGTTTGCACCCACAGATGTGAGTGTTTTCACAGCTAAAGCTCAATTTCGTCGATTTGTCCATGTTGAATAAGTTAATGAGTTGAGGTACTTATAAAGACTGGCAGGCATCATTTAGAAGTAGAGTGTTAATTGTTGTCTTTATTGTGTTTTTAAGCACAGTCAGGGTCAGTTTCTCACTCTCCCATACATCAAGGTGATTCTACACACAATCCACTGCAAAGCAAGGCTGTGTGTGATCCACTTCCTGTTTTTATGCATGCGGAGGTTCAGTCATTACTGCACGCCATAACTGGATTTGACCTTCAACGAGTGGCCAGGACCAAGAAAATGGAAATAAAAAAGCCTCAGTACAAGCTCTTGACAGATGAAGAACTGAGCTCCATGGTGACTAGAGCACAGAAACGACTGCAGAGTCGCTTACAGATGCCACCCTTCATGAAAAGCAGACAACCAGTCAGACATGTTTTGTCCCAGGACAGAGACCTTGAAGGACTTGAGACACACAAACATGTGTTTACTGACATAAGCTCTGGCATTAAAGACAGGGTGAGTGATCATTAATGCATCAATGATGATGTTGCTTGCTAATGTTAATAAGCTTACTGCCTGTGCCATACAAAAATTATTATTCTTAAGTTATATGGTAATGTTTTAGGCATTTTGAAAGATAGGATTTAGTGCATATTTTTGCCATCATTTACTGCCATAACATAGTAAGCATAAAGCCAAAGTGAAAGACAAATTCTTCTGGTATTATCATCAGTAGACTTTACGATATTTCATAAATGTTAATTGTGTACTATTCTTAAAGCATAACTTCCTTCAAATTCTTAATAAACATTGTATATTTAAAGGCAGCAGTTTTAGATTTATGAATTCTTTTCAGACAAAAGAAACCATACCTTACTGGAAATCTTTACCAATTTTCATTTTAACATTTGTTTTATTGCATTTTACAGTATGTATTATAGCTTAATACAAGAAGATATGTCTTCACTTTACAAAAGTGTTAGTTTTTTGTGATAGGGGGGTTTGTTTTGTTTTTGTCTGCAGCATAGAATTATTGTTGTACGAGAAACAGATGGCACACTGCGTGAGGCAGACTGGCATGAACGTGATCGCATTAACCAAATATACAACCCTCTTCCTGGTAGGGAGCTGCGCACTCCACTCATGTTCAGCCCCCAGTATCTTGAGGTAGCAATAATTGTCCCATTTTTCAGTATTGTGATTGTAAACTGAATTAAAAAAATAGGAAATGATATTGTGCTAAATATTAGAGCACACCTAGTGCTATTGAAGTCATAGTAAAGAAGTAAGTCATGAGATTTTCCTAAATACTTTAGTGTACTTAGTGCTGTTTAAATCATTTTAATATTTAGCTTTCTACTATCAAATGTATTGGAGTTATGATTCAGCAGGTCAAACATCTCAAAGAACAAAACTGTGCTTTTGGTCCAAGCTGGATGTGTTCTGTCATTCTGTTCTGGGATAACACATTGTTGAACTCCTCCAAGTCAAGAACTTTGCTGCTTGTCTAGTCGGATGTGTTTATCACTGAATGTTTACAATTTACGTTGATAATGCTTTTATAGGAAAAAGGTTTTAAATCTGTTTAACGATTTGTTATTTTCACTTACAGCATTTCCACATCATTAAAGGAAATAAATTGAAAAGATGCATATAATAACAATTAGTTACAAGAAATATTGAACATATTCTGAATAGGACGATGAACATATTCTAGTTAAGTTTTTTGGTTTATTGTTACTCCTTAAGGAGCATAGGGCCACACTCTAGTTAAGAGGATGAACATATTCTAATTAACATGAATGTATTCTAGTTAAGAGGATGAACACGTTCTAGTTAGGAGGATGACTATAGAGAGTGAAGGTGTAGAGGGATTTTGCTGTTTACAATTGTCTTTCAAGTGGTAGTAGCTAAGGGTACCAAGATCTATGAACTCATAATTTAAAAAAAATAATTTCACAGCCCCTTATCTCTTAAACTATTCTTTTTTGGAAGTCTAATATGCAGTGCTTGTGTTTTCCTTGTAACTATGCTGGTATTGTGCATGAACAGTATTGTTGATCTCAGGGGCCTGGTTAAAAACAGGCATTATTGCAGTTTCTCAGTGATTGTGCCTCATTTGGATTTGCTTTTGTAAACAGGATCTGTTGGCTTCAGGCAAATTTGAGTACGTGCTTGATGCAGCTTGTGTTCAGTTTGAGCCAGATGACCCAGAATACATCAGAGTGAGTAGTGTTTTTTCAGCTAACAGTTAAATAATTAGCAGGGACCACATCAATAATGTATAATAAAATGTTTAATTATTGTTTATATATATACAGGATTTTTGTTGTTTTCTTTCATTCATCCCTTGACTAGTAGCAGTCGATAAACTGTTATGCTGGTCCGCTGGTGTTGGTCACTGGGTGGGGGCAGGGAGAGAACATGCAGCAGCTGACAAGAGAGGCCACTGAGTGGCTGCAGGTCTTACTTGGTAATTCCAATATTTTCTTTCATGCTAGCTATGTTTCTCTTTCTCTGCATCACCCTCCATGGCTCCCTGAAAGACAGTCTTGTACAGTCTTCACCATTACCAGAAGAGGCTTCTGGGATGGGTTACACATGAGGTCTTGTTCAACTTGATGTTAAGCTAAGTTTTTCAAATTAACTTCCAAAAATCACTATTGTCGCCATTCTTTAGTGGGTTAGGGTTGGTCCGAAGAGTGAATTATTTTGAAGATCTCACAAACAACCAAGGCCTGGTAGCACATGGTCACTGATCATGCTTTGAACAAAATCATGAGTTAATTCCACATGACAGATTCAGAGCAACATACTCCAGATCATACAGTACCCATCTTCCATACCCTAGAGAACAGTACAGCACACAGATGCTAACATCTTCCATACTCCAGAGAACAAACAGCACAGCACACCCGGTATGCACTGCAGGTGCACGGAGATGTAAACGGCCAGTCTCCTTTCCTCAAGCTGCTGGGGTTCATGTACATACTGTGCAGAGGGCTCATACGAGGGGTCAGTTGATTCCCCAGGTGATTCCTGTAAACTAATTTCTTCATAAATACCTCATACCATAAAACTTATTACTATACAATTGATTAGTCATGTGCTTTCACTCACACATGCAGGTCACAAACTTTGTTAATTTTATATTGGTTTTCATTTAAATCCAGTATACACAGAGTATAATGTTACAAATTATAAACCAAAATTTAAATTTATACAGTTTCTACAAAATGTGTTTAAAATTACCTTGACTGGGCAATGAATAAAAGAATATCACACATATAAATGCCACTATATGTACACAACCAGTTTTGTAACTCCTGTTTTCCACTCTGCTCTTTCTTGATTTCATAGATGGTGTTTCATTTATAATGTGTGATTTGATTTGGTTGCTCACATGCACACGTGTGTGTTGAGATTTATCATCAGTGTATGTGATGGCTCTGTATGTTTTATAATTAATACATTTATATACTTTCAGCTTGTTTAAAATTTGTCCCAGTGCACAATAAGCCAGGTTTGGGCACTTAATAAGTATCTTGATGGCAGTTCTTGTTATTATATTTGTATGTGTACATCATGTACCTTATACTATGAACAGGTCACTCATCGCACAATTGAAGTCATTGACAGCACTCACAGATATGAGGAACTGAGATGCACAAGGCACTTTGGCCCATTGGCATTTTATCTTGTCTGGTACAAAAAAGCAGATTTTCTCCTTATTGACATGCTGCAGCGTCAGCTGTAAGTAAAATCCTTGGTTTCTTTTGGCTGTCAATTATAATGAGGAATGTGAATTGCTTTTTTTCTCTGCAAAAATGAAGGTAAAAGTTATTAGGTGAAAGAATGATCTTTTAAATCATTAATAATAATGATAATTGAATTTGTAGAGCTTATTTCCCTATGTGGAGGTGAGCACAATGTAGTGTGTACTAGAGACCACAAACAAATAGTTAACCATACAAGAATCACAAGCATCGGTGTGGATAATGGTACTGATAAGGGTAAGTCATGGTTAACACCAACAGCAGTATCAGCAGAGATCTACATGAACAGAGGACAGCTTGTGGAGTTAAACAGCTTTAACTCTTTCATCGTGATTTACATCCTTGGAAGTGAACTTCTCAACCAATTCTTGTTTTGCACACTGTAATGAGAAGAGGGTATTGTCACAAAACAAGTCATGCTGTGCATAAATAAATGAATAAATAAGTGAAGAAACTGTACTGTCCTCACCCAGTCTTGTTCTACTATGAATTACTTCCCTTAGGGAAGTCAACAAATCAAGTATTTTGTTATATTTGAATGTAGCAATGAGTGTTGTTAAAGATCAAAAGGTAGGTTGTCGTCTACATTAAATCATTACCAGTCAAGAGATGAAATGAGTGACATTTTCTTGTCCTTTAGTATTTATTGAAGTCTGTTGGTAAAGATCCATCTATGATTAAGCTTTTGACTCTGTGTGTGTGTGGTGCATGTGTTTGTATCTGCATGTCTGTTTAGATGGTCTGACGCAGGTGATTTGGTGCGGCTGTACACCATTGTTCACCCTGACAGTCCTGCCCAGCTCATGAATCTCCCGCATGAAAACCCTCTTGATGTAGTTAAGGTAAGAGCAAAGCAGAGACCATTCCTGGCACAAGCTGTTCTTTGATTCATGTCAGGCAGAGTTGCGAGTGTTAACCAGAATATATTTTTTACACTTTTTTTTGTTTGGCAATCATGCAGAATAGAGTTTATAGTTGAAGTTTCATTCTTTTCTGATGTTTGGTTGTGGTACTTTGTTATTATAGATAATCTTCCTTTGTTTAGGAAGTGTAGGTGAGTGAATGCTTTGTGGCCTATGTTAGCTCAAAACATTTTAACAGATAAAAATTGACTAAAAACACTTTGTAGCCTTTTGGTAATTCTCCAAATATTTGGATGTGGAACATGTATGGTTCTGAAGCTGATACAACGCTCTTGCAGAATTCCACCTACTTCCAGACTTTTTGCATGTATGGGATTTTGTATGCTATTTTGAAGTGTGTGTGCATATATATATATAAATGAGGCTACCTAGGGCTATATTTGCTGTCATAGGGGTATATTTGTTATGTTCCTCTGGTTACTAAGGTGCTTTTAGGATGACATTTTCAATTGCTATGGGATTAGTGACATAGGCAAGATTTTTTGTTGTCAGGCTTTCTGCGATGTGGAGGCCCATCACAAGGGTCAGTTGCAGCTTGCGCTACAAGCAGCAGAGGAAGCGCATAAGCGTTGGAAATCAACATTGCCCATAGATGTGGGCACTTCTGTACATGACTAATTGAACACTTCTTAATGTGTGTCCATGTTGCTGTAGCTGCTTCAGATATATAACCTAGAAGATTAAAAATATTGACACTTGGAATTGTGTTTTTTAAATGATCTTACCCTAACTGTTGGTTATGAGAATAAGTTGAAACAAGAATCTGAGTAAATGCCTGAAATGAGAATGTATATGAAAAAATAAAATGAGAATTATTTATGTGAGTAAATCCCTGAAATGTGACTGTGTGAATA
Source organism: Pomacea canaliculata (assembly GCF_003073045.1). Taxonomy (NCBI): domain Eukaryota; kingdom Metazoa; phylum Mollusca; class Gastropoda; order Architaenioglossa; family Ampullariidae; genus Pomacea; species Pomacea canaliculata. Next base: position 874,063 of record NC_037591.1, on the reverse strand, counting down.
AACAAAAGAGCGTATATTCAACCAAGAATAGTAGATATTATTACCAAGAATATTTTTTGAGTGACGTCCCGTTGCTTAACTAGCTTGGGGGGGGGGTGCTCTCTGATCTTGTTTGCTTTGTCTTTTCTTGATCTGTGTTTTTTATGTTACGTATTTACCACTCATTTGGGGGTGTTTTTTGTTTTTTTAACACCTGACCATTTTCACCTACATACCATCTCATGGTGACTTCCCACCATTGACTGCCTGCCTCGTTCATCTCATCATGATGGTTTCTTCATGCAGTTCGCTGGTGAGGTCACATAGTTCATGCAGTGTACTTTAACCTCTCTGATTTGCAATTTACAGATGATGTGAGCTATAACTGGACCTATTTTTATCGCAGATTAATGACTTTGTAGATCTTATCTACTGGCTGTAGAACTGTAACCCTAAGCATCTTAATCTGTGAAAAGATGCCTCACTCCTGCCTTTTATATTTTTGACTATTGTTAAAATGATCTGGCTCTGTTGCACAAATGTAGTAGAAATCTATCTTCCATTATATCACTTTCTGAAGATTATAGCAGTGTTTTGACTATTCATAGAGCACCAGACTAAAATGATTTATGAAATTGTTTGGATTTGCAACTCCTGAAGGATGACCAGCAGTTGAATGTCTTGAAAGTATTATATTGGTGGTTTTGGTTATTGAAAGGGGCATTCTGCAGGCAACTCTATGAGCAGCACAAAAAAGACTTCTACCTATTGGATCTGGGTTTTTCTTCATTCATTTGTTTTTCACTGGAACTGGTGTGAAGAAAGGATTTGTAGTCTGTATTATTAATAATGCAAAATTTATATAGAGCATACTCACATCCCTAAAGAGCATGCTCCTAGTGTACAAGAACAAGACATAAGATATGGTGGGACAGGAAAATAAGCAAAAAATATATGAAACTACTGATGACAAATATAAAAAATATTAAAAATAATTTTGAAATGAGTTGTTCAAGCTGGGAGAAACTTCTGGCAATATAACTTTCATCCTATATGGTATTCTATAGACAACTCGTTTCCATTTGTATTGTATGTGTCTGAGTTGGTTGAGAAAATCATGTTGCAGTCTATTGGTTAGAGGTGTGGGGGTAGTGTTTTATATCCCATGTTAGCTCTCGAATGTTAATATGTAGAGTGGTCTGTTAGCTCTGAAATGTTAATAGCTAGAGTGGCCTACTAGCTCTGGAATATTAATATGTAGAGTGCCCTTTTTCGAGACTTGACAATAGGCCAAAATTAGGGGCTAGGCAGTACAACTTGAAGGAGTAGGTTGTGTATCCTTTCTGTCCACTTAAATGGCTGACATACGGGAAGGTTTGTGTGGGATTGGCATGTTGAAACTAAGCTAATTACTAGACTTAAGACCAGTGGCCACCTCTGAAGATTTGGATTGTTATGTCGGATACTGGGGTATAACATGATGTGCAGACGTCCTATGAATGTAACCATGCAAATGTTTGCCTTGAGAGAACAGGTGCAAAGTTCCATAATGCCATTGTCTAAGAGGAAGGAATGCCCAATACAATACAAGGCTATCTGTGTTTAAGACAACAGGTATTTCTTTGCCAGAGAGATCCATTCTGGACTGTAGGGTGGACGAAAAGGATTTCCTTCTTCGAAGTCTACTGGCGAAAGTAGTGGGTACATCTGACCACGAACTAATATCCCTGGACTGCTGGCAGACAATTTTTTCCAGTTAACTGCTAAAAGGAGGCATTACACGACATAGCTTCTGGTTTATTCACATTCTTTGTTTAGGCTCACCAAGACTAACAGCGGATCACTTTGCAAGAGGCTAAGCGTTGGTCTTGAGCAATCCACCTCTACACGTCCTTGATCTAACTGCAGCATGGCAGCAGCTCATGGGACAGCAGGAACCATTTTTGCAAATGTAAAGAGGCACAAGCTGGTCTGGTTTGGTCGTGTGACCTTCAGATATTCTTGGAGGGAGAGTCGACGCCAAGATGAAAATAACTGTTTGGCAAACATGAATGAAGGAAGGGTCTGGTTATTTCAGGCAGGGCCTGTTTACCGCTTGGGCCTATGTAGAGAGCCGTGTCTATCCAGTTGTTGACTCTGACAACCAATACCAACAGACCAGCTTTGCCACTGAGTTGATACCAGTTAAGGGTTTTGTGTGTAGATGATGACTTTTAAGATGATTAACTGCTGAAAGTGTTAGTATATGAGCAATATCAATTTAAAATTGGAATGCAGGAACGGCTGCATTGGACTGCCAGGAAACAGGCTGGCTGGCTTATTGTAATAAGTTCTGTCAACTGTAATTGTGACAAACTGGGCTCACAGGCAGGTAAAAAGAAACAAAATGTAGATCATTCACCAGAAACTCTAATGATGGGCCTGCATGCTCTTTATGAGGAAACGTTGGAAGGACAGCAATTTGCAGCGATGCTTGCCGCACTAAAAAAGACATTGTCCTATCAGAAACACTATTGTAATTTCATCATTTTATTGGTGTGCAGATCAAATCACAGACTAGACATGTTTCAATGTTTTACAAATGATCCTGCAATGGGATACTGTTTGCATGCAAATGTTTGATGCGCACATGCAATAACTACAAACAAGCTGTCACACATTTTCACAGGAACAGAATTCGGTAATGTAAGGGAACACCAGCCTACCTATGCCTGCCACAGTAATCCCAGGGTGAACCAACACAATGTTAAATGCATGATAAAGAAATCAGAATTAAGTAAACAATTTGTACTGTATTTATTATGCTGTAAATACATGAGAAGGGCAGTAAACACCATTGTGTGAAGGACTTTGGTATGAAACGGTAGTAAACTGATGAATAGAAATATTCTAGAGGCGATAAATGTTGCTGTTTGTAGCACCAATGGCTGGAGTATTTAGTAATCAGTTACACAGGGACAAGTAAAACAATACTTGAGTACAAACAGACTGCCATCTACAACACTTTGTGTATAAAACGTTACAATATAAAAATAGTAGCAAAAGGCTAAAGCTGACTAATTGTGAACATGAATGACGTGAACCTGCAAGCTGATCAGGCTGTAACACACTGGAGATCTTTGACAGCACCTCTCTCAAGACTGGCGCATTTCCCTGCTTACAAAGACTTCAGGATTAACTCACAATTTTCCTGATCGTCTGGCTTTGGTACCACACGAAGTGACATCTCCAGACCACCTTTATAGTAAATAATCCCATCTCCAGCTCTGCTAATATTTTGGAAATTTCTAACAGTCCTGGCTCAATATGCCACTGATGATACCATGTACATATGGGCCTGCCACTGTAAATGCACAGAAGGATAGAGCACAACATGCAAGACCACTACAGCAAGAGATACCACATGATTCAAGATTTGATGGTTGTCTTGCCCATGTTTTTGCATGCAGTTCAATCAGGTTTATTCTACTATTAATGATAGCAGCTGCATACAATTCTGAGAAATATAATTATCGTGAGACATACTCTGAGCTACACAAGTTTCAACATCTGGTGGACATGGGGCAAATATGGCCTGCTTGTCTCAAAGCTCACAAAAAAGTGTCACGTTTCTGTGCACTAATAACACAAGGCAAACTTTCAGCTGTCAGCACACTTTCTTGTGTTCCATGTGGCCTTACGACCATTTTATAAAGTTGCTGGTTGATACAGTTGTTGAAATTGACTTTTGACCATTAAGTAGTGTGTCGTCAATACCTTATAAATAGTGGAGTGTGAAGACGATGTACATTGCAATGTGAGCAGGCACCGCACTTGGTATTATGGATATGCTTTGCCATCGCAGAGTGCTGTGCCATGGTTAATTCACACAAGGCCGCACATTGGCACCACTAATTGCATCTTTACTGACTTCTAATGGTGGTCGGTTCATTATTCGAATGTCACTGATGCAACCATTAAAGTTGGAAGATATCTGACCATCAGTGAAGTGCTGCAAGTCAGGCACGCCACCTACAAAGATGGACATGATAACATTTAGAATATATCGCATGAATTCCTGGAGAGAAACATGAGATATAACAAAGTATTGATAAAGCACATTTCCCTGCACACTGGCTGCACTTCACTTATTCTGATACTCATGTAAGTGGCTTCTAAATATACACGACCCCACATGACAACCTGTTGAGAAACAAAACAGGAAATGTTTCTTAACTGCCGTAAGGCATTTCTTAATGCCACAGAAACGTTGAGAATACCTCTGATGCAGTAGAAGAGATATGGTGAAGTACAGTTAACTTTCATTTAAGCCAGGGTTCATTTTGTATGACCACCAAGGAACAGTTCACAAGACAGTGAGGTGACAAGATTACAGTTAGGAGATAGCTTGCTTCAATCCAAAATGTGCATTAGTAATCTAGGATCCTCTAAGCAAGTGTAAAGATCACAGATAAATTGTCCATGTCTGTTTATTAATAAGTAACCAGCAAAAAGAAAGCCAGATGCTCACCAAAGAAAATGTTGCCAAGAACATTGATAACTTGAAGTGGGCCTTTAGATGATCCAGTAACGGTCGGTGCATTATTAACTGTAAGGTTTGCACTACGCTGAAGTCTGTAAAACAAGCAAGACAATTAGTCTTACCACTGCATAAAAGTATGAGTGTCACAAAGACTAATAACTGAAGACGACAGTGGGTAAAGTTAGTCTTTTATTATTGCTGCTTTCAGTTAAACATTAGACCAATGACCTATACATTTTCCGAAAGGAGAAAGCTTAAAATTTGACTTTACAATAGAGACAGCTTAGATCGCCTTCCCCAGCAAAGCCAGAATCATCATACTATAAGGATTAAAAGCTTACATAAAAAGAATATAACCCAAGAGATGAATGATCATGCTTCCTTTCGAGTTACACAGAATTAAACACTTGGATAATGGACTTTTGAGTGCAGTATCTCAATATCCCTTAAAAGTATACAGAACTGACACTTGATACTGGACTTTTCGATACAGTATCTCAATACCACTTAAAGTACGAATGAATAAAATGTCTTGTATTTTCTATCTTGTATCTCTGAAAACCTGGTGCAGATGACCCATAATAGCTAAAATATCCCATTTTAAATGTCAAGAGTTTATCACAACCCTGTATATAAGGCATTAATTTTTTAAGTGCAAATACTGCATATGCATTATATTTTTTATTTAAAAAACTATTTTAACATAATATCGCTGTCAGGGTTACAAGAAGAGCTAAAGATCAAATATTTACCTCTCCACTACCACCGTGTGAGGGAAGCCATCATCCACTGGCACTGTGGAGGTCAGGACAGCAGGACCACTGCCAAGCTCAAACCTGTCGTACAGATAACAATACATAGCAACTGTTCCAGCTTCTGCAGGTGACATACAAGATGGTTCAAACATATGCTGAGTTACAACAGTGGATAGCAGTCATGGTCACTACACAGTACATTTTTGTTTCATGTACTATTATGATATAGTTCAAGTCTTTACTAGGTGTCTACAAAGTTTATGCATCTTGTAAGATAAAATATATAATCTATTAAAATATTTCTCATTTGTTTTACAAAAGGGCCCATTTTGTAATAGAAGCTGCAAAATAAGTTTATGAAAACAACTCTTTAGACAATTTCCTCAGACTTTGATTCTCCAGTACAACCAGTCATGCAACATGCTTCTGAAACACAAAGTCTAGCAAATATGCAGGGATTTTACCTTGACACTAAGTTTGTGTATCACAGCTGATACTCAACAAGAGTCCCATTGCCTTTATCTGATATTCTTTTTTCTAGCCTCTTATCCCTTAACAGCTCAAATCACAAACACATTTTTCATCAAAATCTTAGTAAGTGCTTTCAGGTTGTAGTGCAACTTGTCATATGCTGACATTACACTATGAAAACACATGTTCTACCCACAGTAACAGATATTTTGTGTACAGGACACAACAGCACCTGGGGTGTTGAATGCAAAAGCATGTTGCTGTGAACTGAAAGCTTATCATACACTAAATGCATGTGACTAAATGGCCATAACCCTTAATGCAATGCATGCACACACAACACACATTCTGCTATCATCTTGGTCTTTATGGCTGCTTACAACGTACAGTTAACCTCAGCACACAGCCACAGGGACTAGAGTAAAAGACACACCTAAACTCCACAAATCCATTGCGCAGAAATATGGTGAGGTAGTCATTGCCTCCTCGTTGTTCTCCAGGAGGCTGTCCCTGCCAGAACAGCAAACCATTGGGTTCCACAGTTTTGATGGTGAAGGAAATGGTTTGCTTTAGCTGACGCTGATGGTGTGACAGGACTGCACGATCCAACTCCACATAACCATCCCCTGATAGTTCAAATGAATCCCCAATGGTGATCTCTGTAAAATATGAAAGAAAAAACTAATTTCTTCTGTTTTGTGGGAGAACTTCATTTTTTTAATTTTGTCTGCTCACAATTGCACCCATGTACACTCTTACAGTTGAAGTTCATTTATTCATAAACAAGAGAAACAAGTTTATATCTGGAATGTGCTCTGCAAACAACAGTACCCATTTACACCTGTACATTTGGGGTCCATCCATGCACATCGCTTTGGGCTCACTGCCATCAGGCAGCACTGGGTTAGAGTTTAATTATTAAGCCCCCTTTGATGCAATGGCAGCTGTAGTCACAATACATCATACCTTCAGTATGTCATGGCTTTATGCAAGTCAAATCCTACCTTTCTGGGTCCTCATTTGAAGGTAAAGAATTCACTTTAGAAAAGTATAAAACTTTGGTTGCAGTTATATAAATCTAGATTATATGTGAGTCTGATTCCTGATTGTGAAAGGTCTCTGGGTGTAAGGTATATGAATGTCTTCTGGTGTTGAAAGTTGTGTGGTTCTAACCCTTGCTTCCTCAGAGACCAACTACAAATCACCCTTTGTGAAAAAAAAAACAAAACATTTGTATGTTCTTTTATAATTTCAAACTCAATAAATTTGTATCTTGTATTGTACTTTCAAACTCAAAGTCCAGTACACAAAGATTTCACCAACACAAGACAATAAGCACTGAAAGACAGGCCATTGAAGTAGAAAGTCTCTTCTCTAAGCTGAGCGTTAAACATAATCCACCAACAGGAAATGCCTATCACTGCAGTTGGCCAGAACATGCATGGAGGAACTCCAATATTATTGCTGGAAGTCACTGACTAATGAGAAAAATCAAATAATGATAATTCTTTACCTTATTATTTTATTATTGTCATTGAAGCAATGTTTGAACAAATGTTTTAATAGCAGTGAATAATGTAGTGGTTAAGTAATGAAAGACCTGTATTTTTTTATAATTCTAAGCACATTTAAGTATATTTATATTCTTAAAAACATCGTGTTTTAACATTGATTTTCCTAAATTTTTAAGTTTCCTGAAATATTACTATTATTAATAAAAAATATACTGAGCATAAAGCAGAACCAACAAATTAGAAAATAAGAACATCTTTGTAAGTGTCATAATGTTTCACTTTTGTTTTTACAGTGTTTGCAATGTGTCAAATGCTACAATAATTTACAGATTTTTAATAAAAAAATATCCTAGGGTTACAGCACCTAAGTAACTGACAAACAGCCATGAATGTGGCTTGATTCAACAAGTCTATAGCAAGTAAACCATTATTATATTGCACTGACCAAGTGGCAGCCACGTGGCTAAAGTACCTGTTACCACAACAATCAGATGTTAAGGGTTTGTATCTGGACTCCACTTCAATATATCTCTCTCTGGATGTGACATCTGTTTACAGTGCTGATCATCTGTGGTTTTTCTCTAGGTATTCAAGTTTCCTCTACACTCGCATGGGGGTTGGGGGGGTTGTTGTGTACATGCATGTTCCTATATGAAAGTGCATTCAATGCATAACCTAAAAGGTGTGCAGTTGTGTGCCTGTGTGTATATAAAACTCTTTAATTACTGCTGGTGCTATATAAACCTGTTGCATCATCATCATCATCTATATCACTATTTATCTTTTAGTATCCTCTGAAAGAATGATTATGTGAACAGTGCCATTAAAGGTTCAATCTTTTGTGGAAATATAAACTTAAGGTAATTCGACGCTAATTTGGAAATAGAAAAAATTAATTATATTAACAAATAAGATTGTAACAAGAGCAGGTACTAACCTGTCTCACAGTCACGACCCATGAAGCCCAGAGGACAGCTGCAGATATAATGACCTTCCACCACACTGCATGTGCCTCCATTTTGGCAAGGCTCTCGAGTGATACATTCATCAATCTCTAATTCACAGTTCCGACCTGAATCAAGACTCGTTGTTATCTAATTATGTTGATTGTCAACTGTATGAAACAAGACTCCACCACTAATAATATTAATGAGGATGATTTTATATATATAGCATAATAAAGAGGTCACTGACTTTGTTATTACTTGTGGAAGTAACAATACCAACAACAGTTTCCTCATCACAAACTTTTATCATTATGAAAGTAACAATACCAACAGCAATGTCATTATCACAGGTGTTTTTGTTTTTAAATTTGTTGCACATGCAAAGGAATTCTGTGTTGCTGTCACACTCAAATATGCTATTCATAAGCTTTCTGCATGTAACTCCAGTTGAGAGAAAGATGGTTTATACTCATTGAAAAGACGTAACTTATGAAGTAACAAACTGTTATTTGTTCATAAAAAATTTTTATATGTGAGACAGCAAGCAGACAGATTTAAAAAGTGCAGGATTTAACAAGCAAAAAGTACCCAGCTTCCTTAGCGTTCCCCACCCTTAAACCATTTCTCTTGATGCACTGTCATCACTGGTAACTGAAGTCATGTCACAGAGTTAGCTGTGAACTGGTCATGGGACTATCATAACTATAACTGAAGCCATGTCTCCGTCTTACCTGTGAATGTTTGATGACAGTGGCAGATATACTCTGTGAGTGACACTTCCTGACATACGCCATCATTCTGGCAAGGATCACGGTCACATACAGAGCGGTCTCCACAGTCTTGGATGTTGACACTCTCTGTGGCATCAGCCAGCAAGTCAATCTCTTTAGATCCCACCTTCAGCTGTTGGATATTTAACAGCAGACATAGTAAAATGTTGCAAATTTAAATCAACAGGCAGAAATATTAAAGAACACAACAAGCATAACCAGCACTGTTGATAAATATGGACAGTCTTGAAATAGGTGTTTAAACTGGAAAACAAGAACAAATTGATACAGATATAAAATTTTTACTTAAATGCTATACAAAAATGTAAGAAATAATCCTTTCCACATTAATGTTTTTCTTGTTGTATATCACAGCATGCATGTGTATTGAAGCTCTCCAACAGAAGTGTTTTGATGTCAATTTTTCCCTTGCCACTTTGCCAGCACTTAACAGTCTATTGTGCTTCATTGATGATCTTTTGCAGAAGTCACAATCATTATCAAAATATAAATAGTGTATTTTAAGAGAACTTTTTTTTTGCCATTGCGCATATGTACTGATTCGATTGCTCTTGTACTTGAAGAGCTAGTTCCCCTATTTATCTTCAGTACACCTTAAAATGGCAGAATAACCATGACCAAGTGAAAGGAAAAATGATGAAAAACAATATGATATGGTTTTTAAGAGCAATATTTTTATAAACAAACTTGAATTTATTGATGTTTGAAGTCATGGTGGTACTAGGACCCCATTAAGGTACAACCCAATTTTAGTAGAGTTTAGTGAGTCTTAATAGGAAGGTTTTACTGTAACAAGTCTCTTGTTCAATCCCATGACAGCACCAACATGAAACAGGTGAAAAGAATTATCTTCAGCAAGTCACCTGAGCAATACACCCAACAAAGCCTTCTCGTGTTCCAACATTGCTGGAAATTGCTTCTGAGGGATCCACTCCTCCCAGATAAAGTGGTCGTTTGAGATTGAGGCCAATGGTGTTTCCAGGTGATGTCCCTGCACCAACAGCAGCGTTACATTATAAATAAAATACTACTGCTCTAATATGTACAATCTAGCAGTCATTGCTGCTAAGCAGCGGCTCCAGATTTTACTTATGATCGTAACTAATGACTAAAAAAGCCAAAAGAAAATCTGTTATACTGGCACAAACAGTGCAGCAATGGCTACTTTTCAAGTAAGCATTGTGGCCCCTTATGATATTAAGGTGATCAATTCATATGATAAGCAACAAGAAAGACACACACACAATATATATAGAAGGATGCACACTTAGTTGTTAGAAAACACTCATAATAAGCACAAAAGGACACAACAGTATATGTATATAGTGTAAGTACTGTGTGGGCCAAGTGTGGCACAGCAGTCCTTGTAAACTGATAGAGGAGTGGATCAAATTTAGCAGTCTACAACAAACAGAAAAACACCAGTATCACAAAAGTGTCTGCAGGTATACATTGATTAGATCAAACAGCGAAAGAGGATGTAAATACACTGATGCAAGTACTCTGCGGTGTGCTGACCACTTTCTGGTCTGTTACTCTAAGTTGATAGTGGTCTTGATTATATAAGGTCAACTTTTTGAGGGCAGTACCCATCTCATCTCAGTCACTGCCTTTCCTTCCCCTGAGCCATTTGTAAAATGTCTGGTACCTATTCAGTATCTGGGTTAACATGGATGTGTAAACCAGGAACATGGATGGCATCATACATCTTATCTTAGACGTCATGATGTAACCTCTGTTTTCCATTTACCCAGGTTTGAAATACACTAAGATCACTATCATGTGAATTTAAAGTCTGTCCAACTTGTGGTTTCCTCTTCTACCCAGAACTAAACGCTATCTTGTCTGTTACCCTATTCTGATTGCTGTCTTCTACCTATATTGCTGTACTCTATACCCTTACTATACCCTATAATATGTTGAAATATATAGCACCAAATACTACCACTCTAGATTGGCTGATCACACCATATTGGCACTGTTAAATAAACATCAACTTGCGCTGACAATGCTGACCACACAACATTGATACAGTTAAACAAATAAACATCTACTTGTGTTGACAAAGCTGATCACACCACATTGACACTGCAGTAGGAGACACTGATCCTCATATTACAAGGAGATTTCAATGAACTCTTAGAGAATACAGACTAGCATCAATACTGGACATGGTTCAATACTGGCTCAAGACACAACACTGCTTTGTATTACAACAACATTCTGTAAAAACACAAAAGTCATGCCCACACAACATCCCACACATGCTCAAAACACTCTAAAGCTACAGCACCAAAGACAGCCTTTAAAGGATCTCAGATAAGGAAGATAAGCGGAGGTTGAAAATGAGGTCTATGTAAATCACTGACTTTTGCCCATCTCAAATGTTAATATGCTTTTTACTCACAAGTATGAGTACAATCTTTAACTCTACACCAAAATGATTTACCTCATCTTGTTCATAGAGAAACTTCTTGAAAGTCACCTTTTTGTACAACTGGTTTCAATCAAGCAAATTGCAGATTTCGTTAACAGTTTATCTAACTGAAGTTTATGGTTTCAATGATTCTCTAAGCTTTTCACCTGTCTTATTCTCCCATTTAAAACAAATTACAACCAGGCATGCATGTTGGAACAGGGGAGAGCATTTTGGATGTACTGAGATACCCAGTCACTCCCTCTACTATTGTTGTACTCTCTCTTCTTAACTTCTCCTTTCATTGTTGTTACCATAACATTTTAGCTGCAAAGCCGGCACAGGCTCAGTCATCAGTACAAGCATCAACAATGAAATAAACAAGTATGTAACTAAAATTCATACTAGCACTTCCTGTGATCAGCATCCTCATAAGAATTTAATTCCAGAGCCCACCTCAAGATTGTTTAGAAACAACCAATGTACTTTCACCTTTTCATTCAAATAACAATTAACATGCATCTTTAATGAAATCCAGAAACAATCTATAAATCATTTGACCTGCTACAGTCAGTTGCATGTAGCAACAAAAAGTTGTATTATACATCTGAAAGTGAACACAAAATGCTACACAGAGAATGCAGATATCAGAAGGCAGCACAGTGACATATAATGTTGTTAATAAGATCATGATTCACAAAGCACTACAGCAGTGTTCACAAACATGCCAGCCTGTCATGGACTGCAGGCTCTTTGAGAACTTCCACAAAGGCCAGGTACAGCATGCAGTTAGTGCTAAGCAATCTACAGCCCCACTTCAACAGTCTAGTCTGTAACAGCATTCTACGTGTTACATCACTCTGTAAAATGCCTTTTGTCAGCTTACCGATTGTGTCATTAACCCTTATCCTTAAAGCTTCCCTGAATTTCTGTTTTTATCTGTCTTATGTCACATGTGAGTAGTTTTTCACAGGTAGATGCTCTCCTTTGTCAGAGATGGTTGCAGGATAATAGTTTTTTCTTCTTTTCTACCTGTTCTTCCCTTGTTCTCTCTTTCCCCAACACTCCCATCCCAGCTATTTTTGTCTAGACATAAATGACAGTTTGTCCATGTCTGTGGAGAGATGTATCCACACTACTCTATAGGCAGACCCCCTCTGTATCCTGCTGATGTACCAAATATAGACATTCTTGTCTCGCTTGTTTGTTTATGAGGCAGTTAAAACTCACTCCCTGTGACATCAAGCTCTAAGAGCAAACTGCAAATCTGGCCACAAAATAATGCACACACTGCATGAACTAACGGTACTGTTGTGCTGCATCAATGGTTAAAGCAGCAGTGCAAGTATTGTTAAAGCATCATCAATGAAAGAGATTGGCAAGAGCAACTTTATGGTAAGCTGTAGCGCCAGGAGACCTGCCCAGAACAATGTTGTGTAGCACATCCTTAACTATCCCGTTTCTTGTTACCTGCATATCAGCAGTTGTCTGGGCAGGTTTCCAAAAGACAAATCATTCTGGGGTTTTTTGCTGGCTTATACTTTGAATAAGCACAGAAGATGTGAATGTGAATCAGAAGATAAAGGCACAAAGTATAAGGTGATGTCTTAAGAGCTACATGTCCATTGCAAGAAGACACAAACAAATATCAATATGGCAACTCAGTGACCAAGTCTTTGTTGACAACTGAAGCTCAGGACCCTCAGCTTTATCCAAAAAAAAGTCTGATCAATAGGAGCGTTTAGCTATCCAAAGTTTCAACAACAAAAAAAGTAGAATATGATACTTTACAATGTAAAGTTCTTTGAAAATTGAATGAATGATATTCTGCATATGACACGACGTGACAAAGGCAATGATAAAACATGATCTGGGAGAGAAATCTATGTGATAAACTTAAGACTGGTCAAAGAGTTACAGATACAGAATCAACACTGCAAAATATTAGTAGCTATACAAAGCTGATGGGAAGCAAAGCAGTTTGGTAAGACAGAGGCAGTACAGAGGAAGCAAGCAGTGACACGACAAAGGGAGCTAATCAGACAGGAGGCGAGAGCAGCAGGAAGAAGATATGCAGGCTAGAAACTGGACATCAGAGAGTGAGTGAGCAAGGCCTTGAATGTGTCTGAAAGGAGAAGAAAGCCGGTGTCCGGCAATCAATACCTCTAGCGATATCACCTCTATCCCTTCTAGAGTAGGGATTGTAGTAGGGGTCAACTTGCTCTGGGTGGGAGAGAAACCAAAATAATAAATTGTACTTGATGTCACAGATACACGAAAAATAAACAAACAAAACATTAATATGTCTTCAGCTTTCCCCAACCCACCCCCCCTCCCTGAGCTTTTTAAGAAACTTGTACAGCAAAGTAATCTGCAATAAAGAGAGAAGGGGAGCATCTCAAAAACAGCCAAAAAAGAAACTACAGTACTTGAAATCCAGCCTTCAGCAACAGGTAATCAAGTAAAACAGATATTACCAGAATAATGTTACAAGATAGTGGTCTTCAAGGAAGGGGAATCTAGCCCCTTCATGATTCTTCTTCAAAGCTGACTCCAGATGGCTTATGCTCAAAAGCAAACAAATCTCTGTCCCAGATTGCTTTCCCTCAACCTTTACTTCACCCTGCGGTTGACTATCATGAGCCAGTCAATGATAACTGGCTACACCAGGAACAGACAATCACTCATGACATGTTCAAAGGCGCTTTTGTAATCCTGTCACATCAACAACACATACAAATATGAAATACATTCATTTTACTTGTGTCTTGAGATTATACACAACTTAATCAAGTGTGTGGCATGCACAGGTACATGCACAGGGAATGGGAATATGTATCCATGTGCTTGTGACTGCCATCTTGGTGCTTCATTGTGTGCCAGTATTTTCTATGACATCACCTGTGTCTACCATGGCCAAGCATCCAGCCATGTCGATGATAATACACTGGATACACAACAACAGGGACATTCTCTCAGGGAGTAGACATGGTCATGTTGATGATTATACATTGGATAGTGAATGAAGCAACATGAGGACTTTATCAGATATGTAGTGCTTTTCAAAGTATTTTATGTTGGCTTGAAGTTCACTGGAATCAACTAATAATTTATTGCAAAAAATAGAACCATTCAGTGAAATGAATAGAAAGCTTTAGTTTTAGGACAGACACCAAGTGCCAGATGTCATTTTCCAGGAATATCAAACACCTAACTGCTTATGAGGCAGACTAATAAGAAAATGATTCTTTAGCCTAAGATAACAACATAACTCACAACTTCTACTAAGGAAAGAGACTGATCATTCTGAAACATTTCCAAGATCTAAAAACGACATAGCATGGTCCTTCACAACTGATCTTGTATCCCACCATAGACTGCTATGGTTAATAATGAAGATCCTGTATCCTGCCATAGACTGAAGTGTCATTTAGTGCTATGGTTCATAATGTGCTTGCCCATAAAGTCATCCAGTTGGCATGCACCATGATATATAAGTGAAGTCAGACTTTAGTGTGCAGTGTACAGAGAACATATACGAACTGGCATGCACAGCACTTTCTGTATGGTGCTTTCAAAACAGCACGACACCCATCAAAGATTGCTGTGGAGGAAGATGAAAGTATGACTAACTATTTTTCAACTGGGTCCTGTCAACCTCCCCTGTCTGTTTGCTCAAATGGCTACACTGACTGCTGTTCAGTGATAGACAATAGAACCAGTACTCACAAATTTGGGAATTCTTGTACATGTATTATTGTATTCACTGCTGCTTACAGACTGACTCCAGAAAATACTGAATTTCTATAATTCAACCCCCTCCAGTGTGTGTGTATAAGAGAGTCAATGACTAAGAGAACAAGAGATAGAGAAGAAAGAGACGAAGGAGGGTGAAAAAAAACAACAAAGTGTTGCTACTAGAAATTTCACAAAGAGCAACTCAGAGAGCTTACCATTTGAAAACTAAGTCCTATATGTTTATATAAAAACATGCAATATGATTATGGTGATACACACATACATATATATATATTCTACACATAGCAAAACGTTATCTACATAATATAGAGGTTAACACCTTGCAAGAGAAACTTTTACATCTCAGGGGGAAAAAATACATCAACAAGTGGCAAGTACAACAGACCAAACAACAGCAAAAGTCTCAGGTGACACATCCTAGTGGTTCATAGAAGAAATATAAAATGAACCATCTCCTGTCAACCCTAGAAAGCAGATGGTATTTGAGTGTGTTGTAGAAGATCTTTTTTCAAAATGTATAGTTTTAACTTTTTAACATCCCTTCCATAAAGTTTTCAGTGACGTTATGTTAATTTTTTTAAAAACAGATTTTACAAATTTAAGTGAATTAAGAGTGCATTCTGTTTAACAGATTCTCAACTAAATGCAGCTTGTCTTGAATTTTGTATGTTATGAGGAGCTTTTTTTTTTTTGTGTGAGAAAAAGGTTGGCTTTATTGTACAAGTTTGCTTTTTCTGTGTGCTTGCTTAATAGCTTTGGTTATTAGCCTATAAGCAAAAACAGTCATCTGACAGGTTTTATTTCATTCCTTGCTCTGTTCAATGTTAAACATTCTTTTAAAAGACACAAGGCTAAACCAACTGTGCATATGATTTATAGGCGCACATTAAAATATTTATTATATATCATATATCTATGACATTTAACCCTTGCAATATCACCTGACAGAATGTTCTGGAGCACTCTAAGGCTGGCCTTGTAATCATAGCCTTCATGAAGGATCTGTGTAAAGCTTTATATGGCCCTATAATCAGGCTTTGTATGAATCTTTCAGAAAAATCAGACCAGCTTAACAAGCAGGTTCATGACAGTTTCTCATTGAAAGGATACCAAGCTATTTATCCTTTGTTTTACCTAGTTAATGCATCAATGGTAGCATTGTGAAGAAATCAAGCGCTAGTGCGGCCTGACAGCTCCAATTTTAGGAATTTCTTTATTTGGAAAATCATCAAGGTTAAAATCTTTACGAATACGTCAACCTTTTATAAAGCTATAAAATGAAATGGTCCTAATCTCCACATGATCTACTACTATTTGTGAACACATTATCACAGACAGTGGTAACTTCCATACTGAAATGAACAATGCACATGATAGGCTTCTCTGTAACAAAGATCTAAGATTTGCAGATGAAGAATGACAAAAAATTTAGAATTAAAATTTGTTTCAGCTTTTACCTATAACAAACAAAGAGAAAGATGCCACTTTTTATAAATTATTATGTTAAGGTATTGCATCAGTTTGCATGTAAAAGAGTTTACAAACATGAAGTGTGAAAGTATCATCGTCGATTGTGTCTGTGACTGAAGGAGTAAGAGACTATAAGACCAAGAAACCAAACACACCTGAACACTAATTGAGCTGTAAAGTCTATTTATTGCTCTCTATTAGATTCTAAGCTTATTCATGTCAGTGATGAACTTTGTGGAAGTCTTGGGGAGTGGGGGAGGCAGGAAGAAATTATATGAAAATAAAGTAAAACAGCATCAAAACAAGAATCAAGTGCTTACCATTGACTTGGTCTTCGTTGTTGACAATAAGCATGCCATCTCTTCCCTTGCGCTCTGCCCTGACTGTGGCCCACTCATTAACAGGGATCTTATTCCGACTACGAAGAATAGCTGGTCCTGGAAAAATATTAACATGTATACTGCAGTCATTGTAACTACTCAGGCATTGCTCTAAATAACTTACACATAAAGAAGGTTGACTTGAGATTTGCCAATCATCATGCCATCACTCCAGTTTCTAGTTTTGCTTTTCTGGCATTGAGTTCAGTAATGTACATTTCTACCCATCAATGACTATGACTTTTCAAACTTTCTCATACACACTTACGCATCTCAGGGTGCAAACAGCATCCAGTAGTGTGTCAAAATGTAAGAAACAGAAGCAGTGTTTGAGTCAGACTAGAAAGACCCCAAAGTAAGAGAGTGTGTGTGTGTAGGGTGCAAGTACAGGCTTTCTGTACTAGGCAGTACAAAAATGTTGCATACATTTAAATATTTTATGCATACAATATGTTCCTTGTATACTTGAAAAATATCTCAACAACTAGTAAATGTTTCTGCATATGTATGCACAAGCTTGTTGAACTGAACTGACCAGCACATTCTCATCTCCCCCCTTTCTCCTCACTCACCAGACCCGGTGTCAAAACGGAATTCTACAAAACCATCCTTGATGATGATTGCCACAAAGTCACCACGCCCATCCTCATTCTGCGCATTGTACAAGACGATGCCATCATCAAGGCTGCGAGGTTTGAATACAACCTCCAGGCTGACTGACAAAATTCCATCCTGAATAGTTGGGTATGAGATGAAAGAAGTCTTGTTGAAGGCTGGGTCTACCACCACAAGGCCTGAAAAAAAGTAGATCACATGAGTTACATACACAAAGAAATTATTTTTGCCAAATTTGAAAAGTTCATCTTGAATTCACATTACACTCACATGACATCCAGATCATGAAAAATCTGCCATTGCAGTCAATGCAACAAAATTTAATAACAAAGTCTAGGCACTGTGTCATTTGTATAAGTAACACAAATCTATCATTTACAAAATTAGACATGCTGATGCACAGCTCTGCAGGAGAGCAGCATGTCAATCTCATCTGCATCCTCCCTACTGCCTAGTTCATTTGCCAACCATACCTGTAATACTAACTGTGGACCTGTGACCTGTTGTTCCACTCTCTTCATGCTGGCCTGTCTATGTTTTAACTGTTTTATCACAGCAGTTACAAACATATCTAGTCTACTCCCTGGTAAAACAGATAGTTGGGTGGTTATAGCACAGATGTCCAAAGCTGGAAGCAAGCCAGTTCAATACCCATGAGTTGCAGCAACCTTCCCTGGCTATCAGGAATGGATGTGGATTTTTAAGCAACGAGAGACCATGAGAAAAGTTTTTCTCAATATTTAACCTTCTTTTTTTTCAACCTCATAAATATTTTTCTTAGGCATGCCTGCTTTTCTGTCTGTACACAATCACTTCAGATGCCATCAACAAAGTAGGGCATCTTACCTACACTGCAGCCAACACCACTGAAACCTGCAGGGCATATGCAGAGGAAACCTGAAGAGTCAGGCAAATCATAGCAGCGACCTTGTCCACAGGCACCTGCAGAAAAGGCACAATGTAGCTGGACTTCATATATGTAAATGTCTATTACAATATCAGTACACTCATCTGTATCTCTCTTCCATCGCTAAATAAACAACATAAAGTGTTATTTATCACAATGATAGGCATGTTAATGGAAAATAACAGCAATTTCTCATGCCAAAACATGTAGTTAACTGTCATTTCCTAGCACCTTACAAATATTGTAGGACTTAATGTCTACTGTGAGGGGGTAATGCAATACCTGGGTAGCACTGCTCTCCCTTGATCTCACACTGCAAACCAGTAAAGCCCTGAGCACACAGACAGCGGAAACCATAAGCATTGTTATAGGGCTGGCACCGGCCTTCATTGTAACATGGGCTGTCACGGCAGGCATCATACTGCTCAATGCCATACACCTCAATGGCCTGGGCTCCCAAGTTGAGAGGCACACCCTTTAACTGTACTTGTGAAACACTGCCTGCACACAAAACACACAGACTCCTGTACACTTGTGAAATACTGTCTGCACACACACTCTCCTATACACTTGTGCAAGTACATGTACCTCCTCAACACACTTCAATAAAGCAGTAAAAAAGATTAGCTGACACGACAACCACTAGCACCCTTCTGCTTTTAGCTATTACCCCGTCCCTAAATTGTTTCTCATGCAGCACAAAATAGATTAACAAATAATGCAGGGCTCTAACCACCAAAAGAGCAATAAGGAGAGCTGTCTGTCTCAAGAGTGATAGCAGATTGTACCAACAAAACTTGTCTGCCCCAAGAGTGACTGAACAGAACTTACCAACAAAACCTGAGGTGAAGCCTGCAGCACGTGGCACCTCCTCATAGTTGGGAACACCTCCAATGTAAAGGGGTTTCTCAATGTCCATGCCTACAAATCTGCCAGGGGCTTCCCCAAAATAAGGTGGCTCATCATTCACCAGCAATGTACCTGCGCATGTTAATAAAGCTACATGTGACAAAATGTACACAGGTCAAGGCTTTCAAACACTAAATCTTCACATTTTTCATTTATACAATAGTATGTTCTCTTAAAGGCCATGTAAAAAGCACTTGTGCACAATACAAAGATCACATGGGAAAGTTCAGTGAGTGGAAGCTTTCATACATGTACACATTTATACACTGACTCATTGACACATTTACACATTCATGCTCCTGTATGTCCATACAAACATCCATACATCCGTCAATACTCGCGCCTGAATACAGCTCTTGTGTACAGCCTGTTTCCCCACCATTCTTTTTCTCTCGCCTCAGGTGAACCGTGTGCCACTTGTTGAGCTCTAATGGATTCTTTCCACGGATGATGGCAGGACCAGATCCCACATCAAATCGGAATTCTGGGATAGCACCACTCAGACCAAAGCAGACAAAGTCACCATTGGTCTGGGTGTGTTGTCCATTATACAGCAGCAAACCATCTGTGGATTCAGGGCGGAAGGACAGCAGGATGTCCAGATCCAGGTAAACATCAGGCAGGGGAGCAAAACTCATGTAGGAATTAGGATTCTGTGGGAAGTAGGGCACCAGTGCTGAAAGCAGATGTCTCATATCAAAAAGTGACCTAGATTTGAGTTCTGCTAGCTTTAACTAGCTAGGATACAAGAATACAGGCTCTGTATTTTTTTATATAGTCATTATTTATTTTTTTATTAGATGCCAAATACTGGTGATGACTTCATGGCAAATGGATGCAATATGAGTTCTGTCAGTATCATAGGAATCTCTCATAGCTCTGAGTTACTTCCATCAGCCAGTGGTCAGCAATACAGTCTGTTACAAGCTACATGTTATGCGCCATGTGGTATGCTTCATAACAAAGTACCCAAAGTACCTAAACTGGGTCATAATGCAGCCTATAATTAGCTATATGGTATGTTTTTTCTTTCGTTGTGGTGATATCATGGTGACTTTACAACGACTCACCTCCAACAATCAGAATGACGGGCACCTGAGTGGTGCCATAACGGTTGGATGCCTGGCATTCATATGTCCCAGAATCCTCCTCTCTTACTCGTGGGATGTACAAGCCTCCAGTCTCGGTGATGCTGTGCTCCCTGTGATAGACAAGGGCATTCACTCTACAATTAGCCTCTGTTTATTAACCTCCTAAACATAAACATTATTATCTTCATTCTTGCCTTTCACATACTAATATCCTTTCTTTGCACAACTTTTTCGATCTATTGGTATAGAAACCATAAAGAAAAGTGCTAATCTCTTTATGTTAGTGTTCTTTTGGCGTGTGTGTGTTGGAAGGGGTGCAAGGCAGAGTGTGGTGGTATGACAGGGTGTGTGCATATGATGTCCTGTACATTAGGCCTACAGGAGTAATTACTGCAGTGATTATTTATGCTCTCATTGCCTCTCACAGAGTGAAAGAAGAATGTCTATTTTTAAAATCTCATGAGTACATTCACTGTATGCTTGTCTAACTCTGTAGTGCTGATAAAAATGACTGCTCAGATAATCAAGAATCTTCTCACAACAATTAAAAGAAACTATGTCAATCATTTATGAACAGTAATATACTCATGATGATTTGCCTCTATTTTGTCGAACTGGTTTTTAATGCAATATGCTGCCTAACATACATTGGCAGATCACCATCCTTTTTGATCCAGGTAATGGTTGGCTGTGGTGAGCCCTGTGCTTCACATGACAATGTAGTGGGGCTGCCCAATGCTGCTGTTTGCAAATCCTGCAGAGCTGATATGACTGGCCGAGCTGAAAAAAAAAAAAATAAATAAATGCAAAATTTGTAAAGCGCATACTCACACTCCTAAGGAGCATGCTCTTAGCGCTTAAGAACAAGAGCGAAACATGGTAAGTATACGGGAGACAGGAAAACAAATATCATATGAGCTATAAAAGAATAAACAACCGTACTAAATGAAGAATAAAATCAAATACAGAAAACACAAAGAGGAACCAAATAACAAGAACAAGAGCTGAGAGTAACATGATATTACAAAAGGGAGGGTGTGACAAAGGACTAGCATTATGGGATAGGATGTTAGGAGTCATGTTTACAGAAGAGGTGTGTGCTCAGTGCACGTGTAAAGGATTCAACAGTAGGTAGGTGGCGGGTATGGAAAGGGAGAGCTGCAATGTTTGGCTTCACAATAACTAAACATCCTGTGGCCACATGTTGTTGTTGTGGTGACAGGAGGAGTAAGGAGACGATCATCAGACGTGGAGCGGAGTTGTGTAGCTGGGATGTAAGGGAAGAGCAGTTCTGATAAATAATCAGGGCAGGTGTCAGCAAAGACATTACAACAGCTCGGAAAGTTTGTACTGAATGCCAGAACGGATGGGAAGCCAGTGTAGACAAGGAGAGGGGGGTGGTCACGTGTCCTGCTCTAAGCACCACACGTGCAGCAGAGTTCTGTACTTTCTGGAGTTTGTGAAGAAGGTATACAGGGCAGCCAGCAAGCAAGGAGTGTGTGAAGAAGGTATACAGGGCAGCCAGCAAGCAAGGAGTGTGTGAAGAAGGTATACAGGGCAGCCAGCAAGCAAGGAGTGTGTGAAGAAGGTAAACAGGGAAGCCAGCAAGCAAGGAGTGTGTGAAGAAGGTATACAGGGCAGCCAGCAAGCAAAGAGTTGTAGTAATCAAGTCTGGATAAAACAAACACACAGACAAGATGTTGGTAGCGCACATAGACAGAATGTGACGGGTGGTGCTGATCTTGTGTAGCTCATAGTAGACAGACTGATAGACTGATGTGTCTTGTTTGGCACATCATGTCTGCAGTGACAATGAATCCCAGATTCTGATGGAGCTCCATGTTTTTACAAGAGTGGTGCTATTTGGCATTCAACCACAAAAATCCACATGTACTTTTTTTTTAATTTATGGCAACTCTGGAAGTATCATGTGGTTACTAACTGGCAGATCTTTGGATCCTTCTACAAAGAACCATTCCTACACAGCTAAGTTATAAGAAGTTTTCTTTTCTTCAAGTTTCTCAAGTCAGTGGCAAACTGATTTGTCATCTTTCTCATGGAATGGCATTTAATTAAACATAGAAAATCTATTTGCAACCATAATACACTTCTTCATCATGACTTCACATGATCTAAGCGTTTGATAACAGGCTGCTGAAATGTTAAAAATTTTCCCTTTTGCAGTAGAAGACTTGCCTTCTTTACTAAAATGACACATTTGCTACTGTTTTGATAAAAGAAAATTGATACTGCAAATAAACACTCACGCTAAATTCTCATGTGTATGAGGACTGAAAAAAGCTTGTTCCCCTAGGATACAACGGTCACAAACCAATTAAACAGAACTGTTTAACTATTTGAAAAATGGGTGACATTGCCATGAAACTAAAGCAAAATCTGTCCCCTCATGACAGGTAAAAAGATGAATTTTGTCCCTAAAATCACTGTCCCTACACAAATTTCGCAGGGGTTTGCCAAATACTAAGTTGTGCAGACCAAAAGTGTCCAGGCATGAGAGATGTCTGCTGGTCTGAGAGTTCATGATAAGACAAAACATAACTACATGCAAAAAACGTCACTTTAACAACTTTGTACATCAACAAAAACCTACAGACATGTACTTACCAGCGATATAAGGCAGCAAAAATCACTGGATATAACCAAACAAACAGCTGTACATGATATCAGAGCCAATTATTTCTAGGGGGTAAAAAACACTGGATAAATAGTTGTGGTTGTAACTGCACAGAGCCGGTCACACTGGTAAACAAATACTCACATTGGACAAAGAGCTGTACTTGTGACTGCACAGAGCCAGCCACATTGGCAGCGGTGCAGCGGTAAGTGCCTGCATCCTCTGGTCGTGCTTCAGGGATGATCAGAATACCATCTCCTACAGAGGCTGTTGCTGGCAATGGTCCCTCCAGTTTGCTCCAAGATACTGTTGGTCGTGGTGTGCCTAGTGGTGGAATAACTTGCAAAGATTATGTGATTAATACTAGCATACTGTGAAACAAATTTCTATGGCAATATGCACATCACCATATGCATATGTGACTGCACCCATCTCTACATAGACACACAGAAATATATAGCGGCATGAAAACACAAACACAAATGCATCTCTTTCTGTATGCTGAGTACCTGTAACAATGCAAGAGGGAAAGTGCCAAGTACCTGTAACTATGCATTCAAACTCCACACGGTCGCCTTCGTCTACAGTCTGCACACTACGCCCTAAGGTGCTGCCAATGTCTGGAGCAGCTGCAGCAGAAGTTCAAATTATTATTGTTTACATCTGATATTATCAGCAGCAAGGTCAATTATTGTCTACATAATATATACACTTATATATAAATTTGTATTCAAAGTTACATGATAACATTATGCAGTCTCCAGCTATTGAAGTTCTTTTAACTTAGCCTTGCTTATTAAAAAAAATAAAGAATTTTTTGCTGTAAACTTCTTTTCTTCAAAACTTACCAGATAATAGTCTATAATTGCTTTCTAAGCATGGAAATTTGACTCCTTGACTATGAGTTAGCACACAATTGGTGTGCAGGGCGCTTTTCTACTGCTCAGGTGAGTGGCAGCCCTCAAACAGCTCAAAGGATGCAACAAAGCAAGTCCAGCAGATTTGCAACCAACACTTAACTAAAACTATGAAAGCAGGAGGCTGGGAGGTATTCACATCACATTGTCTGGTAAGTTTTCTACGTCTCCCAGTTAGCTGTTTCCTCCCACTTAAGGCAACATTCTGGAGAAGCTTAACATGAACCAGCACAGTTAGCACAGTGACTGCTTGAGACAGCCACTTTGTATAGCACATTTCTCCACATGGAGATGAGCTCCATGCGCTTCACAAGAGACCAGCGGCAGTGTGGAAAGAGACAGCCAAGTGATTAGATAAATGGTGTCCAAACCTGGAGATGTGCTGGCTTAATACTTGTGTGACATAGTGGACTTTCCCTACCTGACCCAACTGTCGGGAATGGGCATCTGACTTCACAGAGTGTTAGGGAAAAGTGAGAGATGGGGACTTAAAAGCTCCAGCTCTGCACTGCCAAATTTGTTGACAGCAACTGGCAACTAATATAGAAGCTAACATAATAAATATCAACTGGTGAGCCCAGTATAAATAAAGGTGAACAGTGTAGGATTGGCTAAAGTTTATTGGATAAGAAATGGTACTGAGATTTAACTATTGAATGCTGTATTTGCTTTGCTGTCACCTTTAAGGGCTGCTGCTCACCTGACCAGTAGTAGGGCATCCTGAACACATATATTGGTCAGGGAGTAAACTTTCAATGCTTAAAGAGAAATTGTAGCCTTTAATCTCCTATGGTTATGTCATATGGTAATGTCACTTGTGAGAAACAAATACTGTATTGTCAGATACTTATAAAGTAAAAATCACAAACAGTTTGCAAATATCTAAAAACACCTACCATTTACACGAAGTACAACAAAATCACGAACTGTGCCACTCTCACTGGTTGCAGTACAAATATAGCGGCCTGCATCTTCAGCAACAAGGTTGTACAAACTGCAAATACACACATGCAACAATCTTGTCATACAGGCTTTAAATTCAAAAGTACACAAAATTTGATACCACCCATAAGAGCTAAATTTTTATAATGTAAAAATGTAAAAAATATAAAAGAAAGGGTGAGTGTGGATCAAAAGCGGTATCTTTTTAAAAATATTAATAGTACCTAAATATACATGTTCATTTATAAGAATAATGAATGTGTGATTTATTATAGCACATAATCACCCTTACAAATGTTAATAGTACCTAAATATGCATGTTCATTTAGAATGATAAGAATGATAAGAATTAAATGTGTGATTTATGCAGCACATAATCAGGCTTACAAAGAAGTTGATAATTAGAAGCCATGTAATCTGTTTCACACATGTTGTGCAATATATTAAATGGATTAAGCATTAATTAAGTGTAACCAATATGTCAAATGGCTACGTAGGGTTGGGCTACGTTGTACAGGAAAACACAAGATGGATTTCTCACGTTGAAGTTTCTTTATTCAACTCTTTTCTCGGTTGCTGGCCTCCTCCTCTCTCTCTCTCAAATCTCAACAGCATGCCAAGCCACTGTCCACCCCGCTACTTATTCCCCTACCCTCGGAACATTCTAGAATGTCGATCTCTCCATCCCCTGCCCCCCTCGCCCTGTCTGGTCATTGTTTCCACCCAAGTTCCCAGGCGGGTGTAACAATAGACCAGTGGCCGGGGGCGGGCAGTTCAATGTCAGCTACCACGAACTCAGCCAGTGAGGGAAAGGGCCAGTGGTCCTGGGTGGACAGTTCAAGGTTGGCTACCTACGGACGCCCCCAGCGTGGGAAATAGGGCAGCGTCGCTCGATGCTGACCTTACAACAACAATTACATACTCAGTACACTTCTAGAGTGCTACATAAGAAAAGTCCACTTGCACAAAATATTTTTGTTGGTACAAGAAAACGGCCTACTTACATAAGCAAACCATTGCGGATTTGGTGCTGTGGGGGAAGGAGTCCACCCTCCTTTTCCCATCGGATTTCAGGTCTTGGATCACCTGAGACTTCACACTGAAATTCAGCTTTGCCGCCAACTGCCTGTTCAGACCTCTTAGGTGTCACAGATGCAGAAGGAGGTACTGCAAGGGAAATTAAACACATATGAATGCAAATACATTTTACACACGTATGAACATATTTTACACACACATTAACATTAATGTTGTTCTGAAGCCACATATTATCAATAAATATGGAAAAAATAATTAATAATGTGTCATCGGTCTGACAATGAAAAGCAGGCCCATATTAAAATAGATGTCATGTTCAGCTTTTCTTTAGGTAAAATCATCTTTGTCACTGTCATTATTGGCTGTAGAAAGTTATTACAGGTGAGTTTTCTATATAACTGTTTTCTTGCAGCAAATTCTATCACACAACAGTTAAGCTTACTATTAACTTTCTTAATTACAATAAAACCTAGAATAACATATTATAGGCAGCTAACTCCAAGACAAAATGCATTTTAAATTATTTGCACACATCAACACTATGTTCCTGTTAAATTATAACAACTTAACTCTCATCACTTAGTAGAGTGATGACTTCTACAAAAAAAGACTGGTGGGTGTTTATGATTCCTAGCTATTAAAGAAAGACTTTAAAAGCTTGTACTGAAATTAATGTCACTGAAGTGACACTGGTCTTTACCTTGTACACTGATTGTGACAAAACCCTCAGAAACACCCACGTCACTTGTTGCCACACACCTGTAGCGCCCAGCATCTGCTGCAGTTACCTGTCTTATTTCCAGCCTGCCATCAATCTCACGCACACTTGGTGATATCACTCCATCAATTTTCTGCCACTCAAGCTGGAATGGCCCAGCACCCTCTGGGTGGCAGTTCAAGGTGATAGACTGACCAACACGGGCTGTCACCTGGGAAGGTGACACTCTCAGTCGAGGTGTCACTATCAACAGAAAAACATAAACTGAAGAGGATTGGGCACTGTCAGCATAGTAAATGCCCTTGTAAACCACGCATTATGTCGCGTAGGTTCTCCTACGACAAGTGATGGAGCAGGACCCTAGCAACTCCAAAGAAATCTATGACAAGCTTGTCAAGGTAATGATTGTCACTATGAACAGAAAAACATAAGGAGTGAATAGGCTCACAAGTTGTTATGGAAACTCCCCCCAATAGTTCTAGCTCAACATCAACACCACTAATAGAAATAAATTCAGGACAAGACATTGCAGGATGAGACCATGCATGATGAGACATTGCAGCCACACATTAACAAGCTGTAATTCAAGCCTACAATCAGTCTTAAGCTAGTCAGTCTTAAGGTACTTAAGGTACTGCCATTGCTTCACAACATGAACTGAAAATATTTGCTACAGACTGAGAATTCACTATCCTGAACTTTCAGAATAAGGCCATGAAAGGATTACCAGATTGATGTACTGAGTGGAATGATTGCAAAATATTAATTCCCCAATTGTGTGCAAAACAACTCACATAAGGCACAAGCATTGAAATATTATCAACAACTTTTCCTTTCTATGAAAATGCCTTTTAGTGATAAGGTAAATGATTCAGCCAAATGCTGACCAAAGGGAAGTAAGAATCCTACCTGGTGGGGTTCATAGCACATACAGTCATGTACTGAGAACACACAATCAATTTGGGGTATCCAGATTCTACAGCTCTGACTTTTTTTTTTTGTTTATCTCTGAACAAAGTAGTTTGTAAGCTCACACTTGGTACCTTAAGTGTTACGTGTCTTGTAAAAACAAAAACTTGCCTTTATAATTTGAAAAACATTAAACAAAGTTGCTTAATCTTACCATAAGTTTTAAGTCTTACATGTCAATGTTAAAGAAATTGAAAGGCACACTGTCTGATCTCTCATATAAATTGATTAAATATTAAAGTGAGTCTGTACTAAAAAGATCTGTACTTTATAAATGGAATAAGTGAGACTATCTTGTTTTCACAGCACAAAGAAAAAGTGGCTCAGAGTTATGTACCGACAGATAAGTACCGACAGATAAGTACCAACAAGCTACATACCTGACACTATAAGAATCACAGAAGAGCTGTAGTCTCCTCTTTCTGATGTGACAATGCACTGATATTCACCCTGGTACTCAGCAGTAATACGAGGAATGTACAGCTGACCTCCAGACACGCTGTGACCAGGTGGCAAAGGCAGGCCACCGGGACGTCGCCAGCGAATCAATGGAGATCTTAAACCTGCATAAAGAAAATGTGTTGACCTTTCAACTAAAAATTCTAAAAGCATTTCATATAGCAAGTTTCCTGGTATTTCTTCTTATGCAGGAATTGTTTTTAAAATTCTGTCAGCTAGCAATTTACGATACTCTGACAGACAAATTAACTTCCAAGTCATGAGCTACTGAGCAGTAAAAATGCCATAGCAGGAATTTCTCCCATTCCACCGTCACCACCACCCCCCAACTAAGAAAAAAAAAACCCCAAGATTTTGCAGATACTGTTCATCAAGGGCGACAAGGGAAACAGAACTAAAATGAAAAACATTTTAAAAAATATAAAAAAGCAAGAAAGAAGCTGCAAGAAATCAATTGTATTCATCTACTGAAATGATGTTCTTTAAACAAGTATTAGATAACAAAAATGTAATTTATTTTTATTCCCAACAGAAAAAATACAAAGAACATCATGTTGACTCCTATATTCAGTTGTTTTTTTATGGCATTTGCTGCTCTCAGATTATAGCATGAACAAACAGCTCTTTACTATTTGTCCATTTGTTAGATCTTGAAATATACTGGGTTCACTTAGATTCATTTAGCTTAACACAAGGGGAAGATACCTTTCCAATTAATTACCTAATAGTAAAATGCTTCAGATAGACCTACCCTGAGGCCATAAATGCAAAGTTTTAGCCACAATCTTCAGGTAGCAGATTTATTTTACCTGTGCAGACTGTCAGGCTGGGTAAATGTACTTGATAAACATAAACCTTGTTTAATGTGCATATACCTGTAGCAGTGCAGGTTAGTTGCACTGAATCTCCTTCTTTAAGAGATAAACGGTCAGGTCCTTCAATATCCACTGCTGGCGAGACTCCAGTTTGATCCTCACCTTGCACAACTGGGAAGAGACCAAACAAATCTTAGCTTGAGAAATGTATTTCACTGGCCTTATGCCTCTTTGATTATCATTACTATTACACAACTTACTTCAACAGAAAGGTTCCATTTAACACAGAGAAGAAATATTGATTACCATGAATTCAGCTCACTACACTAAGAGAGCATTATTAAAAATTAATGTTATCAGCAAACATAAACACAAGTACAAGTATCCACTTCTACACACATGAATGAAACCAAGAACAAAGATTTTGTCATTCAGATAACCTGATAGATCTACTGATTCCTCCACCACTCCATAGCTGTTGCGAGCCACACAAATGTAACTGCCGCCATCTGTTTCGCTGACTCGTTCAAAGGTCAGACTTGCTGTGCCAGGAAGGGGGTCAGTGATGGCCACATCAGGCACAATGTCACCACGCCGAGGGACAGGAGCTCTCCAGAAAACAGTTGGCACTGGCTCACCCTCTCCTATGCACTCAAGGTCAACTCGTTGCCCCACAATGGCTGTGATACGATGGCCGGGTGTTATTGTGATTACTGGAGGACCTGTACAGGCATTTGCTTGTTAGCTGTGATGATAGAGGTAATCATGGTTCACAGAAATAATCATGTGTCAGTGGTAATCATGGTACAGAGAAGCACCTGCATGTGTCAGTGGTAATCATAGTACATAGAAATATACACCTGTGTCTACCATCATCATAAAATGAAGATCAGAGACACATTTTTATGAATGCTAGAACATAGCTTCTTCATGGTACTAACACAATCAAAATAAAAAAGGCGCTGACCTTCAATTCGAAGGTTGACTGTAGCTGTGACAGTGCCCATTGCATTAGTAGCAGTACAGATGTAGCCACCCTGTTCATCACCAGTGACTCGCTTGAACATGATGACACCATTCTCATCTGTCACCTCGGTAGTTTGTGTAAATGGCTTTAGACCAACCCTGTTATAGATCCAGTGGACAATTATGAACCTGACAGTATCCGCCTGTTATACATTAAGTGAGCATTGACAGTACCCACTTGTTCCAGATCAAGTGAAATATGAACAATGGCAATGACTGTGTCAATCTGCTGCAGATCAAGCGAAAAAGGAACAATGACAGTTCACCAAGTGTACATAAAGATTTCACTTTACAGTGTAAAGGTGTACATGAAAACTAGATAAAATTAAGATATTTATCAAACAACATGGCACATCAGCAGTTTACCACTTTAACCTTAATCACTTTTTGCCAGTTGCTGTTCCCTAGCTGATATAATACCTACAAACAAGACAACATCTTCTGTCAATGCCCGACAACACCATAGCAAAATTAATTCAGACGAGCACTTCTTTCCTCTGCACTTTGTCCCACTATACTCCTCCAGATGTTTTAAAGTCTCCCCACCCCTGCTTGTTTAAATGAAAAAGCCCAATAATATCAATAGCTTTATCCCTCCATCATACAACTGCTGAATACTAAATGATGAAGCTACCAGTTATTGTACATTATGTGTGTGTGTGCAGTTTCATGTACATGTAATAATAATAAAAAGTGCGATTAATATAGGGAATATTTTATATTCTAAATGAGCTTATTACACACTGATAGGTGTGACCTCTATATATTATTCATTCTGATCACTTCCTATTACGCACTGATGGGTGTGACTATATATTATTCATTCTGGTCATTTCTCAATGAACCTATTACATACTGATGGAGGTGACCTCTACATACTCATTCTAGTCAGTTCCCAACAACCCTGTTACACCCTGATGAAGACAAAAAGAGCAGTTTTTACAAAAATCTGACTCAAAATTTGAGACAAAAGAAACCAAGAAATACTAAGCTGATACTAATGTCTTCATACGATGGAGAACCACCAAACCTCTAAGACTATTATTTGATGCCTTTTTAGTTTAGCCAACCACCATAACAAATGGCTTTCTGCAATAAAAGTTTCATTACCAAGATATGTTATCAAAAGCATTGTTCTCCACTCTCTTGCTAAACACTAGCTAGGTGCATGGGTTAGAAATGTGTCTCTAGGGTACACTAAGACTAACAGCTGCAGGCAAGTAAATCAGCTGTTCCCTAAACCTGCTTGAATACAGATGTAAGGCTTAATTGAAAGCACTGGGTCAATACCATCTTGGCAATCATGTCTTTAAAAATGACACAGCAATAAAAGACAGGATAGTCATGCAGGATAGTCATACCTGGACCAGGTAACTGTGGGAGCTGGAATACCTCCTACTACACGGCACTGGAAAAGAACACTGGCTCCCTTTGCAATCGTCTGCGCATCTTGAGGGAACACCTCAATCCTTGGAATCTCCCGCCCTAAACACACACACACAAAGGTTACATTTAGAGAATATTTACTGAGGCTGCATACAGAAACTAAGTCTCTAGTATTTGGCACTAAACCACTTTGCCAGGAGAAGAAGCATCACTTACTTTCTATCTCAACAATACCAGAGGCTTGTGCTCGCCCAGCCACATTGCTAACAGAGCAGATGTATACACCGCGGTCCTCCATCGTTGCCTGAGTGATACGTAAAATTTCTCCTTGCACCTGCCACAGTAATATTAAGAATCTTTCATCTCCCATAGTACTATTAATGCAAGCATGATGTCTGCCTTTAAAAATGCATGGATGAACATGCCAACATAAGGACTTTGTATTGAGAACAATGAAGTGTGTTAATAGCATTAACACAATCATGACACTTTGAAAGATTTGTTGGTACAGTGAAATCTCGGTTTTTGTTGACTTCAGTTATTGTCGGTTTTGGTTTTCGTTGATTTTTTTGGCAAAAATTTTTCTCAATTTTGTTGACTGCCTTGGATATTGTTAGCGTGCCCGTATGACTTCACTGATAATTTTGTGAAAACAAAGGGCATCCCACGTGTTCTCCTATCAGGCCTTGTTTCCCATTGTGTGAGCATTACCCTGCACATTTTGCTGAGCAATTCCATTGCTTTTCTTTTTTTTTGTTGTGCCTTTTTTATTGATTGGGAGTGCTTATACCACAATTACATGTAAATTATTACTACATATACAGTATGTGGTGTAATGTGTTTATTTGCATTTTTCAGTTTCAAAATGTATGTATTGTATGCAAGATAAAATCACATGCTCAGATCTCATTGTCCCTGTTCAATTTTTCCCTTAATAATAACTAATAGTTAACCCTTCCCTTTTAGCTCCATTATAGGACCAAAGAAAGTTTCCAGAGCCAGCAGCTCTTTAAATTAGTCTTTTATATTCATTTTATATTAATTTCTTATTGTTTTTAGCATTAACACTATATTTATACTCTATAAAATGTGTTTTTGGCATGTATTTTGGAGTGTCTAGAACGAATTAATTGGATTTACACTGATTCATATGGAAATAATTGCCTTGGTTTTTGCTGGTTTCTGATTTTGTAGACTGTTTTCTGGTAGATTATCAATGAAAACCAAGGTTTCACTGTATTCTGTGGCACTGTTTAGATGAATTGAGCTTTGAAACTCAAGATGGATCTTTCATGGGAAGGAACTTCAGCTTTGAAATGCAGGATCACTTCCATATTTATCTATTCTCAGCTACAGAGCTGCATTGCTTTAATTCTATTTTTTAATTCTATTAATTCTATTTCCTACTAACGTTTTAAAAAAAGTTGCTTCCCTCCCCCCTCTGGTGTATTTTTCGGCTGAGATGAGACTCAAACACATCATCAGGCTTTAGTTCGATGGTGAAAATGATAATATTGCATTGTGCAAAATACAACAGTGAGTAGCTTTCATTTAAAACAATAATCAGCTCAAAACATGCTGTAAATGGCAGTGTGCTCACTGACAATGGCAACATACTCAGTGACTATGAGTTGTGTGCTCACTAACAATGAATTCTATGCTCACTGACAGTCAGTTGTATGCTTTGATGGAATCCTTAGATCTGATATACTATTATATAACATTCAACTCTCTCCTCCTGGATTTTTTTTCAGATTTTGTCAAGTATGTAGATTTTTTAGGACAGATATAGAGTCCCTCAAGAGTGATATCATGAATGAAATGAGAACTTTCACCTGCCATACTGATCTCAAAACTTTTCATCCACTATTGTTATGTAAAGAGCACTCATAACATATTTAAGAGTAATTTAGTTCTTCATATTGGTCAACAGATGTCTGACTGTAAGAATGGTAATCACTTATTTCAAAAGGATTTAGGTTTATGGAATTAGGAGCAGTCATCATCATATAATGAGAGGCTGGTTGACAATATTAAAGAGAAAGAAGAAGCAGAAGACAAACTGAATGCTAAAGCCATAAATAAGACCAACATTATGGTTAAGGGTGAGGGTGCCAGGAACACGGGACCAGGTGATGGTGGGGCGAGGACTTCCAGTCACAATACAGCGCAGTGTTCCTGTAGTGCCTTGAGCAACTGTTTGTGTTTCTGGCTCCACACGGGCTGTCGGGGCTTCATCTATAAATATAAACATTAACCAAATGTCCATGGATAAAATGAAAAATGAAAGACATTCATATACAAGTATGCCTATGCATGCGTATGTGGTGTGTGCATGTACCATTTATAATAGGCAATTGTTTATATCATATCAAATCAAATCAGACTTTATTGTCTGTCAAGGAGACCCAAGACAGAAATTTTCCTTTTGCTCACAAGGGCAGGCATACATACTCATACAGACATTTAACACACACAGGAGTAAAACACAGTTAGGAGTAAAATCATGGTAATTGGATCTCCGTCAAATGGTCATACTTTACATTTCTTTGTATATATTTTTTTTTAAAAAAAGTGCGTTGGCATTGCACACTGCAATGAAATGTGTCTGAACTGCATTTTCGTATATAAGTATTTATGCAGACATTTGCACTTGTACAATCACATGACACATACATACAAGTACTCACACTTCTGTACTGATACACTTGCTATGTGCACATACACACACAAACTCACAGCTTTCCCTTGGTATGACTGTGACAACAGCAGTAGCTGTGCCAATACTGCCAGATTGATCGGTGCCAGTGCAAACGTAGTTTCCAGCATAAGAAGGTTGTATGTTGGGAACAGTTAAAATACCACCATCCTGGGATGAGCCTATCAATAGTAAACATTACAGGTATGCAATTCTACAAACGATTGTGTTCAAAATTTGCATCTGTATAAAAAGAAATTCACAAACATTTAAACCCATAACCCTAACCATAAGATATTAAATATAATGCAGATCAGAAATACAAAATATCAAAGGTTATATTTATATATATATCCCTTTAACAGGTGCACAACTAGTCATACTTCAAATTCAATGTTAATACAGCTTAAAGTTCGGTTCACTAAATGCATTTCATATTTTGAATTTTGTGAGAAAACATACTTGACAGACTGAATTAGTAAAAACAGTAGAGAAACCAGGAAAGGGGAATTACTATGATCTGCAGCCAAGGCTAGTTTAGTCCTTGTTACTCCTCGAGGAGCATAGGGCCGCAACAACAGCCATGACTAACAGCTCAGATATTGTCTTTTATATTGTCCCACATGACACAAAGTATCATGGGGCTCTCACCTGGTGGAAGACCTCCCTGGCGTGACCAGATGAGTTGTACATCAGCATTCCCTTTGGTATAACACTCGAGCTGTACATTGCTCCCAACTGTGGCTGTGATCTGTGCAAGTCTGAGGTGAATCTCAAGTCTTCCGGGCTCTGAATAAGACAGCACCTATCAAGTCACCTCCAGCAACAATACAAAGAGATAGCTTCATGCTGACAGCAAACACAATGGTATGCGGTCAGCACATTATGTCAAGATATTTTATATAAATAACCTGCTAGATACCAATACTACATCGTAAATATGAAAGTCAGTGATGACATACATGCAACACTGTGATGAACAACTGCTTACAGTGTAAGCCCAAATTTCTTTGCCAAAATTGGACCAAAATATTGTAAAAGATGCATGTTGCAGCATCAGGCATAGATTCCAAAACAGCAGTTGGTGGAGCCTTATAAGGATGAAAATTAGCATTGTTGCAAGATATATATTAATAAATATCCACAAAGCACAATAAATATTTTTATTGCAGAAATAAACCCTTGCAGAGACATAGAAATGTGCCCAGTGATGTTTTATGCTGCCTTTGGCTACCTTATATGCAACTTGTTGACTAGAATTTAAACAGTGACTAGACCTTCTTACATATATTTTGACATGCATTACTTTACATGTTTGTTATATTGCAATGGCTATGAATTGTTTAAGCATATAATATGTTAAGCCTGTAATGTGTTTAATGTGTTGATGGAAAATAAATGTTTTCTTTGGGTTTTTTTTTAAAGTTTAATTCTGTACAATCATCCAACACAGCTGTCAACTCCCTTCCCTACCTCTTGGGGTCACATAGATGATAGTACGTGTTGATCCCGTTCCTGCTCGATTCGTGGCAGTGCAGTAATACTCGGCTTCATCTGCTTTACGAACACTTGGAATGCGGAAAATACCCTCTGATACAACAGCATAGTCAGGTAAGGGTCCATCTCTTCCCCGTGTCCAACGAACAACGGGTGCAGGGACACCGGTGGCAGTGCATTTAAATTCTACAGGACTACCCTCTGTGACCTGAAGATAACGGGGCTCAATACGTGCACTAGGAGACTCATCAATTCCTGAAAGAAAACCCCACAGGTATGTGATTAAATAAACTGTTCCTAAACCATGATTTTGTTCTGTCCCCTGAGAGAAAATGTAAGCAAAGAATTAAATAAACTGTTCCCAAAACATGATCTTATTCTGATTCCTAAGCATGCACTTTGTATCAGAAAGAAATATCTACATTATAAAATAACAAATAATTTCCTACATGGAAACCATTTGATGTGTACAATTCACAGTAGATAAAATGAACAAAGTAATAACCATACAAGTTACTAAAAGCATTTAAGAATGCTTCCGAATAAAATGTCTAGCAAGGAATGCAAGCCACCTACTCTCAATACGTATAGTGGCTGTAGCCCTGTCAACACTGTTAGGATCAGACCCAGTGCATGTGTACTGCCCTGCATCCTCTGGTTGTATATTTGGAATGTACAGCACACCATTCTGGTCAATAGCACGAGCAGGAAGATTTCCACCATCTTTTGACCAGGATAGTACATAGTTGGCCTGCCACATTACACAACGATTTAAAATCATGGGTTAGTATATGATTTAACAGACAATAGAAATGTTACTAATGGCGAAACATCAATGGAAGTCATGTAATCTGACTTACCATGAACTGCACTACACTGAAAATCATTAGCCTAAGGGTGTAGGACCATGCAGATTAGAACACTATACTTTCAGAGGATGAATTATGCATGTGTATGTACTGTAGGGGTGAAAGGTCATGCAAGTTTTCTTATTTTTCAACATATTTGCTGAGGAAGGGGTATTAAGCAAGAGAGGATTTGTAAAACATGTACCAAAATATCCTTATGCAATATCCTTATAATTATTATCATCATGTACAAGTAAATAATTTTAGCAATTCTAGCTAGCAAACTTTCACCAAGAATGTCTGATTAGGTGTCCAGTTAATAAGGATGTTTTATATGACAATATGAATTTCATAATTTCAGTCAGAAGACATGATATGAGATTCTTTGGTCTTTATGCAAAGTAGGACGCTTCGTGGATCACTGCGACCTCTGTCAACATCTGGTATACGGATGCATATATTGAATATTGGCCAGGGATTTCCCTGGTAGTAGCATATACACCCAGTACATTGGACAATGGCCACACACCTCGGCTAAAGTGCCAAATGGCCAGCCAATTCGGGAACTGGCCGAACTTCGGGCTTTGGCCGTAACATATACTTTTCTTTGGAATGCCCACATCTTTCTTTTCTCTTTGGACTGCATACTTAATCTTCTTGTCTCTTTCAACTGCATACTTTATTTTTCTATCCACATCCCAGCTGCCTTGCCAGTCTCTTTGTTTCACATTGTCAATCAGTAGCCTTTTAAGAACCATTTCTTTTCGCATTTCTATGCCAAAAATTATCTATGTTCAGATAAAATAAAATACTTGGCTTCCAATGGAAGAAGAAAGAACAGTGGATCAGAGAAGAGACATGGAAGAAGACAGACGAGAGAAAGTCAGCCAAACAAAAATCAACAGCACTAGATCCGAACGCTTGCAGGAACACCACAGACGAAGATATACAAAACTAAACAAAGAGGTAAAGAAGATGACAAAAACCGACAAAAGAGACTACATAGAGACATTTGCAGATGAAGCTGAAATAGCAGCAAGAAAAAATGACCTGAAGACACTGTACAAGATGAACAAACAGCTAAACAACGGGTTTAAGAACAGTGATGTGCCAGTGAAAGACGTGAACGGTAATGTCGTCGAGGGAGAGGCAGGAAAACTACAGCTGGAGGGACCATGCTGAGTCAGTTCTGAACAGACCAGATTCCCCTCATCTTGCAGACATCCAGCCAGCAGTTATAGACCTTGACATCTGCACAGACCCGCCAAGGCGGAGGGGGA
The DNA here is from genome assembly GCF_003073045.1 of Pomacea canaliculata. Taxonomy (NCBI): domain Eukaryota; kingdom Metazoa; phylum Mollusca; class Gastropoda; order Architaenioglossa; family Ampullariidae; genus Pomacea; species Pomacea canaliculata. Next base: position 836,309 of record NC_037591.1, on the reverse strand, counting down.
TTGGTGTTTTACGCTGTGCCAGCAACTGAGGCTATATTACGGCAAGGCAGCCAGCCCTGTAAACAGATGCCACGTGCAGAGAAAGAACAGCGTGCCCGAGACGAGAAATGAACTCTGGGCATCCAACCTTCACTGTATTGGTGACAGGCGCTAACCGTTGCGCCAACAGACCGCTCCCCACAGATCCGCCAAGCCTGGAAGAAGTGACAGCAGCAATCAAGACAATGAAGAGAGGCAAAGCACCAGGGGCAGATGGAATTACAGCAGAAATGTTGAAAGCAGATGTGAATGTGACAGCTCCAATGCTGACTGAAATCTTCAGGCAAGTTTGGGAATCAGGGTAGCTTCCTGCTGCGTGGAAGACAGGGCTCATCTTCAAGTTACCCAAGAAAGGAGATCTTGGAGTCTGCAATAATTGGGGGGGCATAACACTTCTTTCCCTCACCAGCGAGGTCTTCAGCAAGATTGTTTTGTCAAGACTGACGGCAACTCTTGAGGAAGACCTCCAACCACAACAAGCAGGATTTTGCCCTGGGTGATCCTGCTCTAAGCACATCTTCAAAAAACATCAGTCAGAAGATCAAGCTGAGAATCTTCAAGTCAAATGTGATCAGCACCCTCCTTTACGGATCAGAATCATGGAAGATGACCAAAACCATCTGTAACAGACTTGATGTCTTCCAAAACAGATGCCTCAGGCGCATACTTAACATCTTTTGGCCAAATACCATCACCAACGAAGAACTCCACCAAAGAAACGAAACCACGCAGGTTCAACGAAGGCGTTGGCGATGGATTGGACATGTGCTCCGCCAGCAGACAGCAGACCTCTCCACAGTCGCCCTACGATGGACTCCAGACGGCCGAAGAAAACGAGGCCGCCCAAAGGAAACTTGGAGAAGAATAGTGGAAAGGGAAATGAAAAGAAAGGGCTGGACATGGGGTCACCTAGAGCGGGTTTCAGCCGATCGACATCGGTGGAGGACTCTGGTTGAGGCCTTATGTGCAACCTGATGCACGACAAGGATTAGATAGACTGCTGAGCTAACTAGATCATGGCCCATTGAACACATTTTTATTTCATAGATTTTGTTTTTATTTCCACATTTGTGATTTTTCAACATAAATGTAAGAATTTTTCGACACCCTTCCCCTTATTTTTCCTTGTTTAATTTTTTTTAATTTTGTTTTTTTTTGATTAGTAGTATGAGTAGTCACATGATCATTTTGTCATTTCCACTCCCACCTCAAGTACCGAGCATTTTGTCGCCACAGTGGAAGAAACATGGTCCCATTGCCTTGTAGGCAATATTAGGAAAGGGAAAGGCTAAGGGAGTAAACCTCTAGAGAAAATCATGAGCACAGGCCTTTCACAGAAGACTAAAAAAATAACAGCAAAATCAAAAGTAGTCTAAAGTCACTGATGAAATGACAAACCTCACTGCTGTAAGAAATTGCCACACAAACCAAGCGGACATTAGCGCCTACAGTGGTTTGGATTTGTCTTGGCTCTTCAATCATCACTCGAAGAGGCTGGTCAATACCTGCAGGACAAAAAAAAGAGAACACACATCTTAATCCTCATCACAACTTTATTCATTATAAAAAGGCTTTCCTATGCAACAAACTAGGACACATTTCTTAGGAATTAACATGCTTCATAAGCATAAATGATAAATCTCTCACAAATTCTGTACACCATAAATCACAATGGGATGACTATTTTGTCAAAACCTGAAGATCATAAATACTCTTGCAGAAATTTCTTTACTGCAGTTTGAACACCAACAGTACAAGTTGTATGATGTATTACTCTTCTATAACTACTTTGTATTGAAGTTTGAACTGATGATTTAACCAAACATGATAATGGTAGTGGTATAGTATACCAATATATGCATGTGTGCCAATATATGTATACCCTTTAAATGTGCACTAAAAACACTCTTTCTTGAGCATTACTCCTAACAGTCCACATAATGCTAGTCCATCTTCAAACTTCCCTGCTCATCTACCTCTGCAAAATCCCAATAACCTCAGTTCTTGTTAACTGATTCCTTTTTGCATTTTCTATATTTGTCTTTTATCAGTCATCAGTTAGTCATCCTTCCATCCGACATAGATTGTTCTTGTCTCAAGCGCTAAGAGCACGCTCCTTAAGAGTGCAAATATGCAAGTATGCACTATACAAATCATGTGGTTTTTATTATGTATGATGCAGACATATATGTCTGCATACACATACTTGCATGCATGCCCATACTTTCTATATCGAGGGGGTGAGCAAGCAGACAAACACATGTGTGTTTCACGATATACACACATACACTTTTATATCTGTGTGTGTATATGTGCATGCAATGTAAAATCCCTTTACCTAACAGAGTGCTAACTCACGTTCCACAGTAAGCTCTACAATCCCACGGCTGGTGCCATAGGCGTTGGTAACTGAGCAGACATATCGGCCAGCATCTGTGTAGTCCAAACGGCTCAGTACCAAATCATATGTAGGCCCAACACCTGTTGTTGCAGAAGGTGGCAGCCGTCGACCATCTAGACGACTCCAGACAACATTGAAAGGTCCACGACCTGTTACCTGGCATTGGAAGCGAGCTAAAGAACCCACTCGCTCCTGCAGCTGAATGGGGTTGACTATCACAGTAGGACGTAGGGGGTCTGCACAAGACAAGGCAAGGATTTTATGGAACCCCTTTGATCACTACAAGTGATTAGTACACCACAAGGCACCACATTCTGCCCTGAACAACGAAAAATAAGAATGAGCCTCTCTTAATAAACTTAGGAACACCAGCTTTTCATCAACAGCTAATGATTTTAGCAGAGCCATTTAAGGTTGACTGCTTACCAGATTCAAACACGCATCGACCACCAACTTCACCTGGGTTGCCTGAATACCCCTCAGCACACCTGTACAATAATGAACATTAGACTGCTGCACAGGTTAATATCAAACTGATACTGACATAGCTTAGTTCATTCCCTCAAAATACATTTGCATAGTGGCTCACATCATTTAAACATATTTTCACTCTATATATTCTCAATATTTCTCTTTCATTTGCTAACTTCATTCTTACTCTGAACATGTCTGTCATGTACTTTGGTTCTAGAGTAATAAGGTTTCCTTAAAAAAAAAAGTAAGAAACCATAACCCTGACTTATCAGTTTAGCACTGATAAAATAACATTTCACCAAAACAATCACAAAAACTTTAACTATATTCCTCTTACAATGAGGGTCAGCAAGCAAGCATTTCCTAAAATTAAAAACAATTATAACAACAGAGAAAACAAACAAAAAAAGAATTGTATAGATAACTTTCAACTGACCTATTTTTTCTTTGCATTCAGCAAATTCCCCAACTGCATAGTGGCTAGAAATTGTTTCTTGGATATTCCTGACCCAAAGGTACCCAAAAAGGCTGATGTACACATGTTATAATTCACATTCACCTTTATTTGGGGAACTTGTGCCTTTCTGTGCACATAAGTCATTTATTGGCTGTAATTTCTATGATACTTGCTCTCAGATATTGACCACAATGACTACCATCCCTTACTTTTCGCAGTTTCTCCCTGTGTAGCCTTGAGGACACTGCTCACACGTCACTTGGCGATCCTGGTCTAAGAAGCAGGTTCGAGAAAATCTGAAAAAAAGTGAGGGCAAGCTGACAACAGCAACATAATTCACAAACAACATAACAATTACTTCAGCAGGATGATGGTGTAAATTAGGTCACAAAAGTTAAAAGGACTGCTCCCTTGCTATGTAGTAAATAGACTTATCTTTGTACAGAAGCTTGTTTGATCAAGGAGGGGGGGGGGGGGGCGAAGCAGAGAGCCAAGTAGTTAGAACACTTATATCTTGTAAATGTTACTGCTATTTGATGAAAGAAGATGAAGACTCACTGATTGGATGGTATAGTGAGTGGACAAGGACAAGGGCGACAGTCATTGGGTGTGCCTGCTGTGGGATCACCATAGTAGCCAGCTATACAACGCTCACATCTTTCACCTTCGGTGTTGTCACGACAATCCTGTCATAAAGGTGGAAAAGTCATAATGTTCACACACACTTCAAATATGGTCATAGCAGTCCTGTTGTACAGATGGAAAAGTCATAATGTTCATTTGTACACTTAAAAAATTGTCAAAGCAGTCCTGTCATACAGGTGAAGAATTTAGAATGTTAGCTTGTACACTTTAAATATTGTTGTGGCAATCCTGTCAAGCTGGTACAAGTGCCAGAATGTTAGTTTGTACAGTTTCAGCGTTTTCACAGAAGTCCATCTAGATAATATTTTAGAGTAAGAAAGTGGACCACTCTGGCAATAGTGAATGTGTATAAACAGTCTTGCATTTTTAACCAATGAGAAAAGTTCTGGTAGGCCTTTGCACTCTCTTGGTAAATTTTAAATATTTTAACATAACGTATTGTTTTAATGATGAGTTATTTGCCATCAAATATACTATCAAGACACAAAACAGTATCACACAGATGGCAGGACTGTGCCTAACATACCAGACACTGGCCAGTGACAGGGTCACAAGTGGATGCATGACCATTACAGTTACATCGTGTGCAACGTCCCAGAGCAGTTCCAGAGTCTGGGACTCGCAGGAAACCTGGTGCACACTCCTGCACAAAAGAAATGATAATGAATGACAATTTGAATGATGAATTGTAATTAAAAAAGTCAGCAGTCACTTTAAACAACTTATCCTTGTGGACCACTAATGATCCTATCTGTGTACTTCACAATCAAACTTTGTCAAGTATTCATATGTCAAAATATACTCCACTGTTTTGTTTTGTAGCAACACATCTGAAAGAAAACATAGATATTTAATTAAATACCTACCTGGCATGAGAGACCTGTGTAACCCTCTGGACACCGACAGCTTTCCACCTCTGGTGCTGGAGGCAATCCTGTGATGCGAGGTACAGCAACATCCATCTCAAGATTTCGTAGAGAGACAGAGCTCATCTGGCTGTTGTATGTCGCTCGAATCAAAATGGCATCAATATCTGCCAGGATTGTCAGCAAGGCTTCTCTTGTTGGAGTGGAACCATCCAAAAGACGGAAGGATGACTGTGACAAAGGTGTTGTCTCTTTACAGCTCTCTCAACAACATGTGTCTCATAAAACTTATAATAAGATTATATTAATATAAATATAATATGATTATTTAATTCCCACCTTGAAAATAAAAGGGCTATCATTCTTCAATGAAGCTGTTTCACAGTCAGTGCAGACATGGTTAAATATAAACACAATATGGATAGGAATTTTTTGTTAAGCCTTTGGAACCAATAAACTGTTTTCTGAAATCTTGTGGATATAGATATCTTGTCACCACAATCCAATGTGCATCTCTGGAGCATCTTAAAATAACTATTTATTAAAAAATATTCAGGATTGTAATTCTATATCTATTAAGGTGGATGGCTAAATCTGAAACACCAAACTAAAACTAAGGCATAACTTTTTCAACTGTGACTATATAGAAACGCTGGCTTAGCTACAAAACTTTCCTTTCTAAAACATTTACTGATGTGTACAAAACATGAGGAAGGCATGGGAGACAGGCAAACAATAAAAGACATCTGACCTCTCTGAGCAGAATCCTGTAGTCTTGTGTCACCTGTGGCTTTGGTGATGGGTTCAACAGCAGATACATGCGCTGGTCTTTGCTCTGCCACATAATGTTGCAAGCCAGCTATTCAAGGTTTTGTGCAGAAATCACTACTTTCCCAGAAATAACACATCATACCCAGATATTATGAGTATTAAAACAGGACAAAATATTTTCTATATTGATGACTGGGAAAACAATCAGTGTTTCCCATCCTAATAAACTTCATGCCTTGCCTCCTATTGGTCTCTCAATAAAGAATTTTAGCCTAAGCCTCTGAGATGTACACTGGTGGATTCTGTCCACACACGCGCCCTGTTCACTTGTTACTCATTCAAAATAGGCTAAATGCTTGATGCAAAGCCACATCTATTTTTGGTAATTACAAGCCTAACAAATACCACACTGTAGAGTCAAAAATAAATCTTATCTGCTCCCAGCTTTGGGTAGATCAGTCATAGCAGGGGATTTTAAAAATAAGGATGTGCTTGGGACTTAACAACCACACTTGAACTTTGGATCCCATCATCTGACTCCACAATGCAGCAGAAATGTAAGCACCTGCCTCAGAATGCTGTTCTAAGGTCAAACTATATCCACAGAAGTTCTATAGAGAGACAAATTTACTTACGTTTACAACTGAAAGTCAGGAAAAAAAAATTAAGGCATATTCCATTCATGAGGGGCAAAATAAACATGTTTTCCAAAACATCTTTTTCTTGCTTTCAATGTGTTTAACTAGTTCTAATTCATTGCCAGGCCGAAGGCGCTCAGCATGTAGTAATGATATTACTTTATGTATATTATATATACATTTGATAATATACTTGAATGTATGCTGATGTGTTACACTAGATACATCCAGAGACATATATATATATATTTGTGCTTCACCAAAAGGTGATTATTTACAAAAGTTTAAATGAATCAGGGCATCAGCTAGATTACAATAAGGACGCATTTATTATTATAAGTATTTGGAACTGGAATGCCAACTGTAATAGTTAATACATCTATGTACATATGTTTTTTATGTTCTACCTTTTTCAGTTATGGGCCATGGTCTAAACTAAATAAAGTCAAAGTCAAAGTCTCTCTCTTTCAAACAAAAAGGATTAATCCCTGGTCTGATTCCTACTTTTTATTTTTATTTATACTGATTACAACTAATGTCAGAGTGGCAAAATAAACAGAAAATCACTTCACAGAGCCATAGATCATCAAAATCATATATTGTCCATAAAAAGTGTAAGACAAATACAATACACTCAAGCCAAACTATAAGAGGCTACTCACAATGATCTCAACATCAACATCCATGTAACCTTGTCCAGCAACTGCAGATGTACTATAAGTCAAGGTGAATCGTAAGTAACCGCCATATGATGTCACCTGCAAGAATGAAAATCTGCACCATGAAAATCCAAAGAATGAATGGTGAATGATGTTAAATGTGAATAACAGATATCTCAATTTGATTGATGACTGACGCAGAGTGATGTGGAGGTAACTAGTGGCTTGGAAAAACTTTTCTTGTTCAACACATGCATGCTCAATAAGACATAGGTCAAAGAGGCAGAAAAAAGAATGCCAACACTAAGCAGACATGCCAGGCAGCTGTCATTTCTTGCAGTAATCATCAGGTCCAACCATCCTGTTCTCTTCTTTCAACTGCCTTGTTTCCATCTTCACTTCCTGGCTCATCTACCTCTTCCCCTATCACTCATATGCCTCAATCCCTCTAAGATATCTGTCTTAACTCGCTCAGTACAGACATATCAACACAACTGAGCTGTACCTATGAAGATGTTCGCATTTGTGGTGTCATTGACCATCTTTCTACTGGCACCTCTGTGAGTTACTGGCCTCAATCTCTCCATCAAAAACGGGCTTTGGATGGCACTACATGAGAATGTCACCCATCAGCAATATGGCTGGCTGCAGATGATCAGCTGGTGCACATTATCTCTTCATGCTCAGATAGTGGCAGTCACACAGCATGTGGCCAGTCTTAAAGCCTTTGAATAACTTAAGAATGTACATCTAGTTTCATGATCTATAATCCTGAGGTGCCAGAAAACTGAAATATGCCACTTTCATAATTTTTGTACTTCAAACTTCCTAATTTCAATAACAAAAAAAGCAAGCTGGTCCTACCTTGTCACCACGGAATTTTGGTGGCAGCTGGAAAAAAAGTGACTCTCGTTCTCGCTGGATACCCTGAAAGTTGTTGAAGATAATCTCGTTGCGAGCAGCATCGATGGTAAATCCATCAGTAATAGTACGTGAAAGTCGTCGGTTTGTGAAAGAGAATGCATGAGTGCCATCAGCATTAAACTGTGGCCGAATCTGCACACAGCACAGACAGGTGGTAAGTATCCTGGTCCCTCACATATTCCTGCATACTCCAATATACACAGGCAAGCTTTCAGTTTATCCAGAACTGAGGATATTACAAATTCATAAATCTCTAAAAAAATATATTTGTCAATGTAGCATTAAGAACTGAACTTGATGAAATAATCCTGTGAAACAAGATAATCACGTGATGTGAAGATGGAGAGGAAATAAAAGAAAAACTGTATTTGAAAAACTGTTGAGTAGGGGGCACTTCTATCAGACATAGGCAAAAGACAATGCTAGCGTGTTCATTTCTACAATATTAAAGTCTTCCAACAAAGGTTGAAACCCAGAAACCTTGCAAAGGCAAATCTCTATAAAACTATGTTATTTTCTCAGGTTCCATAGATTAAAGAGCTGTTAGCCTACTTATCAAAATAAAATATTATGTCATCTGAAAGAATTTCAACTGGTGAAATGTGACCTATCAGCTGTGCCTAACACTGACCACATCCCTGCTGTAGGTTGAGCTGGAACACTGTGTTGTGATGCCCATGCAGAAGCAATTTAGACAGCCTTGCTGGTTGGACTCGTCCAGGTAGAAGTAACCATCACGGCATGCACTACATCGCAGACCTTGCACATAAGCCTGGAAACATGGAATGGTATACCAAATGCTGATAAGAAAACAATGCAGTGCACCACAACTGTGTCCTTACTTCTACCGCGTGACACTGTGGCCTGTGTTTGGTGAGCACTTCTTTGCTTCACCTTCAAATTCAGGTGATCTTTCTATTTAACTAGAAGATGTTTAAGGAATATATCATTAATTACAGAGTTATTTTTATAACCTAATATTAAGTTAGTTAAAGCGCATTTGTGACTATACGTTAACTATAAGCTTCATACAAGATTACTTCTCTTTAGTGAGAGAACTATCTGGCCATCAGCTTGTTTTGAAAATATACAAAAATAAACTTACATCTACCTCAAGAAGTATATTTTAAGTATAAAAACAAGCTCATGAACATTTCACCAGTTATCTGAGGAACAGCCACAACTGACCTTGCACTGGCACTGGCCTGTTACAGGGTCACATTGAGTGTTGGGCACTGTCCCTCGAGTGTCACAGTCACATCTGTCCACTGAAACCCAACATCCACCAATTGTTATTATCTGCTGAAACCAAATGCACTCTCCTTCTTCTGTAATGGACAGTTTGCAATAGGAATCATCTTCTTTTAAACAGTTATGGCAGGGTTCTCAAACAGCCCATATTTTGTGAACATGATTCCAAAATCCCTTAACCCACAATTTGCTGACACCCTCCAGCATCATAGAGCATTCTACATTAACTATTTCATCATCTTCCACAGGCCTGAGTAGCATAATTAGTGACATAACTTGACATATTTTTGCATTAAACTAGCTCTGTATAGTACACCAGCTACAACTTTACGGCTACAAAACAAGTGCATCAGACCTAATGCTGCAGCACTCCATCAACTTCCCATAAACCATAATGTCGTGCATTAGAATTATATACATTCCTCCTAAAAATAACTCTACACAGTATGAAAAAGGAAGCCCATAACTTTTTGGCTATTGGGGAGTGAGCTATTAAAGACAATAATTATCTCGAGGCAGCTTTTTGTGAAGATGGTGACCCTCTCTCTTTAACACCACCTTTCTTTTCTCAACCTTTTAAGGGATTAGGTACCTATTCAATAGCTGGGTCAACTGGGTAACGTATACCACATAGATACTGAACCAATTTAGTGCTTTGTCTTGTGCCTTGGAGCCAAGTGGTGTAACCACTTAACTTTCTGTTTTCCCAGCTCAAGCTCTACGCCCTGTTTCTTCATCACCTCCCATAAAAACCAGATTAGTTTATAGGCTCACCAATTGGCTTGCAGAAGCTTCCAGGCTGCAAAGGGTTGCCTTCATACCCTGGCAGACAGCTGAAACAGTTTGAAAACTTTAATAAACTCTGGATAATATGACCATGTGGCTTCAAGAACTTGTCTAGTCAATTAAGATCTGATCTGTACCTGAGTCACTGACAGAATCTATTTAAATGAGAGATACGCTGGGAGTTTGTATTCAGTTCTTGCCAAGTCTGCAAGAATAGCTAAAAAATCTGCAGAACAGCTAGTATTCACCCTTGCCTTCAGTTGCAAAGAATCCCCGCCAAGGTTTCAAGAGTTTTAAATCATGCACTTGTTTAAAAAACTACATAAAGTGCTCACATATAGTCTATCTGTAACTCATACATGTGTTACTTTCTTTATTTGTACCAGGCTTGTGTCATTGTGTGTGTGTGGTGGGTGGGGGGGGACCAGTTACTGCTAGTTCTGTGACAAATGGGCCTCTTCACATAAAATAAAGAAATATTTCAAGATGTAAAACTAATTTCAAAGTGAAATCAACGCTAGAGCAACTGACCTCTCACAGCGACGGCCTGTGTGACCCACTGGACAAGCAGTGCAAGTCACTTGTCTGTCAGGAGCAAGAATGCAGGTGGGGCTGAACCTGTCAGAGAAAAGGATGTACAAAACTGCTTCCATCACTATGCTGCTAAGGTGAATAACAAAACTTGTGAATGCAACTTTTAGTTATGCTGGAAACAAGGGCCTCTTCTAATGATAAGCAGATAAGGGGGTTGTCTGCTATATTGTCTGAACTTGTGAAAATATATCTGTATATATGTATATCTATGGTTTCAAGGATGACAGGCACAACTGGAAAAACTTCACTACTTGGGGATAAAGGCTGTGAACATAATAATGTTCTCCATGTATGATTATGAAATCATCTAGAGATACCAATACTGACTGGTTTGGTGACTCTGTGAGTGGACAGGGGCATTTTAGGCAATCGTTGACACTACTTCTGGTGGCATCACCATAATAACCAGGCAAGCATCGTTCGCACTTTTCACCCTCCGTGTTATGTCGGCAGTTCTAACAATCACAAAAAAGATAAAATAGAGTCTACTAGTTTCACAACAAAGTTATTTGCATACATCAGCACCTGTAAACTTCTACAAAAACTGCAAAAAAAAAAATCAAAGAAATGTCTCCCAGCAAAAGAAAACATTGCTAAGAAAAAGACTACAGAAAGGTTATCTTTTCCTGTCTTTTTTAATGTATTATCATTTATTTATAGACATACCTGTTTCTGTCAACATGTTAGGCCAAAAATATCAACACCAGCTTTTATAAATTAATAAATTTATTTCACAGTTGTCTGCAAGAGAGATGAATAATGTAAGCTTTACCCGGCACACTCCTGTTTCTGGATCACATTCACTTGAGTGTTTATTACAATTGCAAGGTTCACAGAGTCCCAGGTACAGGCCTCCACCAGACCGTGTGTAACCTGTATCACAGTCCTGTCACACACCAAACAATCCATAAATATCGCACACTCAAAAGACTGAGTGATAGCGTTTGATAACAATTAGAATGTGCATCTGATAAGTCAACAGAAACATGATTACACATGTTTGACAAAGTGCATCTGGCAATAAAGTCTATCAAACTTTCATCAGTGGTCTGGACTCACATGCAGGAAGCCCCAATTGGACTTTCATTCTGAAAGCACATAAAAATTTAGATGCAGGGGCCCCCTAACACCTGGCTATCATATGACATGGTGATGCAACGGATGCCCCTGCATCAGAATTTTTGTGCACCATAATGACGATAGTCCAGTTGGGGCTTCTGTCCAGGCCCTGAAGCACACTACAAGGCCATGCTCACATTAATGTTAATAATAAACGTGTGGTTTATATTGCACATAATCATGTTCTCAGTGCTTGAGGCAAGTAGGAGACATGAACAGAATACAAGGACAGAAGGAGAAATAACTATACAGACAAGTAATAAAACAGAGAATAATACACAAAGGGGAATCAGAAAACAAACAGTAAAAACGGAGAGTGTCATTAATCAGCAGAGAAAGATGAGCAGGTGGACTAGTCAATTGACTATAATCACAACTACTGACAGCTATATTGATTGGTGTAAGGAGTATTGGTCATGGAACAGGTGTGTTTTAGGTGAACGTTTAAAGGATTCAATGGTGGGTAGATGGCAGATGTGGAAGGGAAGAGAGCTCCACTGTTTTGCAGCACAGTAACTAAAAATCTGGTGACCATATGTGGCTGTTCTGGTGACAGGGACAGAAGCATATGGTCATCAGAGGAAGAGAGGAGTAGGCTGGGTGGAATGTAGGGGATGAGAAGTTGAAAGAAACAATTAGGGCAGGAGCCTGCAAAGAAATTAAAACACAGCACAGATAGTTTGTATTAAATGTGAATACAAGATTATGGAGAAGGGATATAGCTCACTTCACATGACAGTCCACGGTACCCTGCAGGACAATTGCACTGTTCCACAGCAAAGGCACGGTTTTCACTAGCGACACGATCGTCAGCAATGTCCAGAGACACATCACTCAGTCTGTGGTATAGAGTACCATGATTTATTAATAATACATCTTCTTGATGTTATCAACAATAAGTGTATGGTGTAATCATCAGCAAAGTCCAGAAAGAAGTTATTTGGTCTGTGGCATAGGGCACAGTAATTTACTAGTTGAACTTTTAACTCTCTCAATAAATGAGTGCTATATACGTATGCATTGTTCAGAACAAGAGAACCCACAAGAACACATTATACCGTGCAGCAAATGTAAGCAGCTGGGATACTCACGCAGCCTCCTCTGTGGTCTGTGTGTAGGTAGCCCGTATTAGCACAAACTCAAGGTCAGCAAGAGCCATAAGGAGATGTTCCCTGGATGCAGACCCACCATCTACACGCAGCCAGTTTGACTGTAAAAATAAGTTTCTGCTAATTGCCTTTCAATGGAAAGCCTGATAACATTGAGGAAGATAATGCTCACATAGAGTATATTTTTTTAATAGTCACATATATGAAAACCAAAAAAATGCACATACTCTGTATCTAAGAAAATGCATGATATAGTAATTAAGAGAATGTATTGTATATAAGAGAATGTAGTAATTGTGGTAATGGAAAAATGTATAACACAGTACCAATAAACACTGTTGCCATTTATCTTTAAAAGCTGTTTCAAACAACCTCCTTTTCTTTTTTTACATCGGATAACTCACCAGGTGAAGCTCACAATCAGAAAAGGACACATATACAACAAAAGTGAATTAATGTGTAATCCATCAATAATCCTCATTTCATCATTTTGTCTAACCCGCTGGTACCAGTGATCACTAGGAACACTTAGAAGATGCAGCTGCCAACAAGGCTCACTGCTGAAGCCTATCTTGAGTGGAAGTAAGTAGGTCTGGCATGATGAGGTCAGTCTTTTATGACAGCCAGCAATTTTGTTTATTTTCATATAATTTATAAATACAAATGAATGCAACATATAAATAAATCTATGCTGTCTTTAAAAAAATCATAACTGTTATGTCATCAGGACTTCTGCATAAAACTAAATTATCTTGTTTACTTAACTCAATCCCTCTCCCCCTCCAAGAAAATAACCATGCAGTGAATACAACTAGGCTTCTTATTTAATACAGTAAGAAGTATTTATTAAGGTCTACTAAAACTGCAAACAAAAGGACTCAAAAAATGAGAGAAACTGGCATAGCAGAATATCTGATGCACATACCTCATAAAGTGTGATGGAGAAAGACTCCTGCTTATTAGGAGGTACCTGTCGTGTCCCTCTGTATACCAATGTGATGTCATTGCCCTAAAAAAAAAATGCACAAATGCTACACAGAGAATATAATACTGCCCTGAATGCGTACACAACCTGTCAGATTGCCTGTCTCAACATTTCAGATGGTCAACCTGATGATAGTTAAGCATGATTCAGAGATTTGACTGCTACAGTAAAAGCCAAGATGAGGTATAATAGAATGAAATTTTACTTTGCTTGGTAAACATTTCTTCATCCCAGCCACAAACCCCTCTCCCACTCCCCCCCTACACACGCACATTCACATCACAATAGTGCTTACACCTATTTCCACTATAGGCTCTCCAAGACTAATGGGCGATGAATCTTGTCCTGGCCGATAGCGAACTGTGAAACGCAAATTTCCGCCATAGGCAGTCACCTGTAGAAATGACAATGATAAGTAAGGGACTGCCTGCAGAAAAATATAACTAGGTTTTATTATCACTGACCTGTGTTAACTCTCATTGTATGAAAATAGCATCTTGATTACAATCACCATCATTTATCAGCTGATATATCTCAACTTCTTAAGAACAGACCAGACACAGAACATTTTCCTGTGGAAAAACGTCTTCCCAACCTGAATTAAAAAGACCTTCTATTTGCCAGGAAATCCTTATCCCAGCACAATACACTACCTCCAATTCCACATTCCTCCAACATTTTAGGATCAAAGATGTGGCATGCTAAAAAATGTGGTACATAAAGTTCCTTCAGAACTGGTGAATCTATTTCGCTTTATAGATACACTTTTCCACTTTAAAGGGAGAAGATTTTCAGCTGCTCCTAAAGGAAATGGAGTCATGAGTTTTGTCATTAATCAAAGACTTGAGCCAGTTCACAAATTTTTTACACATTGCATAAACTTACCTTGTTACCTAAGAAGCGAGCAGGCAAATTCCAATAATAGACATCTCGTGGAAGACCAGTGAATCGACGATAAGTTAGTTCACGAGTGCCACGATCCACAAGGAATCCCGTTTCAACAGAGCGCGTCTTCATTATGTTAGTTAAGGTGACTCCACTAGATTCAGATGAAAATGTTATCCCCACCTGCCAAAAAAAACAAACAAACCAACAAAATAAACACTGCTGATTTTCGGACTGTGTAAGCATCAAGAATAAACAAGAGGTATTATAGGAGTAGGCTTTTTATGGAACATGTCATAATTAAATGTGTATTAATGTTATAAATGTCTTTTAGTAAGTGTGTCTTATGTGAGTATTACTGTCTTTTAATATAAATGTCTTTTATTACATGTAGCTGATTACCTCACCATCTAATTCACTAAAAAAAAATGTTTTTAAATAAATTACAATCATAGTGCAAATAGCAATGCTCTAATATCATGTTAATTATTTACGGTTCACTCAAACTTGGATCTGTAAAAACATTCCTTCCCATTTTTAAGAATGTGCATCTCACTGTCACAAAGATTCAATGATTATCAAAAAATTATCAATGATGACTGTTGATGACTATTTTGTTGCTACATATTGAGTGAGAGAGAAGTAGCCTAACTGTAGCTGCTCACCTGTGCCCTATTCCAAAAGGTACTCTGACACATCTGAGTCACTCCCATACAGAAACAAGGGACACAACCAAGAGAGTATTCCTCAGAAAGGTAAAAAGTCTCTGGTCGACACTGATCACACAACTGGCCTTGAACATTTGGCTGGCAACAAAAAGGCATGAACTAGCAGTCAAAATCAAGATATATTTCATGATAGTTCCACACTACAATGATGCTCAAGTAAAATAAAAATGCTTATAGCAGATCACCATCACATCTTTGAGTGAGGGGGAGGTTGAACAGAAATTTTTTTTTATACCTTTACATAATACATATTAAACTTTTTAAAAAAGTATCTTTCCTTATGCTTTTAAATAACAGTTACAGTCTAACCAAACATTGGACACTTCAAGCTTCAGTGCTGAAACAATGGTGTGCCAGAAAACAAAGCTTTATTGACTGCAAGATCTGCAGGTGAGGCTACTGGGAATCCGTTGAGCAAAAGATAAAATGGCAAGAAAAATGCCTGAAGCAAACGTCACTCACCTTACAATCACACCTGCCTGTAGTGGGGCTAGGCACAGTTGTCAGACTGCCTCTTGTATCACAGAGATCAGTAGCTAAAACAATAAAAGATGAATTGGCATAAGAGTCATCTTGGTATCCACACATCAGTCATCGTCATCATCATTGTCATCATCATCTTCATTATGCACTCAAGCATTATCCTGACTGCAACTTGTCATTACAGCGCCAGGGGTGGCATGATTGTACCCACAGTCATTGCCAGTTTTCTTAAGGCTGATGAAACCAGACATGATAGGTCTTCTTCATTTTCTTCTTTTCTCTTTTTGTATTGTATCGACATATTGACATCATGAAATTTTAAACGAGGAAGAAAGGTTTCATTTACTTTAGCTGTATAAAATATTTATTTTGTGGGAAATGGATGCATATGCTAATTTTCCTAAAGGACTTTTTTCTGTACAGTAAACTTGCATTCCTATAATAAAATTAATTTCATTCACAAATGATGACAGCAGTAATAATGACAGTGTTTTGATGAAAAGATCTCCTGTGGGACTACCATTACAGGTAACAACAGGTAACAGCCTTGTTCTGTTAAAGTTTTCACCATGATACTGTCACTATGTAGTACAGTACCTTTGTAATTTAGCTTACAAAAGTATTTAACAGAGCACATCATAGTGATATAACTTAAAGGTTATAAACTTCTCACCATTAACAAGTGTGCAGCGGTCACCAGGCACTAAAGGATTTCCACGATAACCTTCAGCACATCTCTCACATCGACGTCCATTGTAGCCTGGTGGACAGGCTGTGCAAGTTATCTGTCCATCAACCCCATAGACACATGTACGGCTAAACCTAGTCAAAAAAAGGAATACTTAATTATCTATAATGTTTTTCTAAGTCACACTTCCACAATAGTAATGATATTTTAACCAGAACTTAGTCATGATCTTTATAAAATTTGCACCAATAGTATAGTCAGGCTTGCATAAGTCAGGGATGTCACAGATGAAATGCATTATAAGCAAATTTCATAAAAGAATTGAAATGTTGAATTTGTTACACATTTATTTTATGACTCACAGGACTACAATAGTTGTTAGGCAAAAGTTGTATCCAGACTGATCTACTTTACATGGCTAAATACTGTGGCCAGACCACTGTCAGTTGTGGCTCATAAAAGCCTAGGTGTCAATCATCTCATTCTTCTCTGTTGTTCCAAAGAAGATGGAAGAAGTTCCCAAAGGGAATTTCAAAGTGAAATTCTAGCCCTTGTTCATGGGGTGTGCTGTCTAAACTAATATGTGGCATTCTTTTTCAGTTACTACACACCTGAGCTCAGCCAACCTTGGAATCCACAAAAAAAAACCTACATTATTCCCACAAATGTGTTCCCTACAGAGCATTCTTCAGCTCCAGATTGGATAACTTCTCCGTCTTACCCCTGTCATTCACAACTGCCTTATTCTGGATTTTAATGTGCAGTAGACATTATAAAACTCATTAGTTCAGGTGTAAAATATATATTTCATTCATTTACCAGGACATAAGTGAAACAAAACACATTCATGCAAATACCAAGAGGTTGTAAATTCAAAAGGTTGTTTTATTTACAGTGTTCACAGAATAAAAAACACTTACTAATCTTATAATACTTGTATACTAGACCTAAACCTACCTTACCTAGTACTAATCTCAATCACTTCAATACCAAGATCAAACTTAAGTCTGAGCACCAGCAGCTTTTTCAGAAGCTAACCGACACTTACCTAACTTTTTAGTACATTGAGCTTAATAGTTTGAAGAATGGTAGGGGATTGGTATTGTATGTGTGATGCTTTGTTGAGGTGCCATTCAACAGAACTAGGAGTCTTAGCGACAACTTACTATCTCTCATGTACAGAGGGTGTATGCAGATGATGGCGTATGCATTAATGTGTGAGACAGAGTGTACACAAATGGGTGCATATATGGTCATGTGTAATACAGACTGCATACAAATGTGTGCATGCATGGTAATGTGTGAGATCTGTCATCTAGCAACTAGTGTCTATGAAACAAGCTGTCTGTTACATGCTCATGGTCTGTAGGGGTTTGGAGATGCACTAGGCAGAACCTTGTTTCCTTTTCTGAATCAAGAATATCAACTTTAGGCAAAAAGGATCTACTTTCTACCCAAAAATCAAGGTGCAAACTGTGATTTTTACCTGCTATTTATACTGAAAATTGGGTGCTATGGCATACACTCAAAGATTATTTGCTCCCTCCCCCCCCTCTCTCTCTGCACTGCTCATGCAACCAACAAAGGGAGGGAAACAAAGCACTGTCAGTGCACTGTCTCCAACAAGCACTCCCAAAGTTAAAAGACAACTCCATGACAATAATTCAAGAGAATAAAAAAAAAGAGGTTTACTTACTGATTAGTTGAAACAGTAAGAGGGCAGGGACAGGGCTCACAGTCTATGGGTGTACCACGGCGAGCATCACCAATAAAACCCTCAGCACATCGTTCACAGAACAGACCTGCTGTATTGTCCCGACACTCCTAGATAAAGTAAAACCCTCAATACTAATTCAAAAACACATATCACCAGTATTGAGTTGACACTCTTGTGACACTTTGCAACTTCACTGTGAATGAAACATTGCAACATCACTGAATAATAACTACATGTAAAAAATTGGCATTTTAAGACAAATAATAACAGACTAACTTAGATCACATACCAGACAGACACCTGTCTCTGGATCACAGTCATTTGAATGTCCATTACAGTTGCATGCTACACATTCACCCAGGTAGCGGCCCCGCTGGATGCGGTAAAACCCAGAGGCACAGCTCTGAAACAAAAATTATAGTTTATTAACATTAACTGTGCATGATTCTACTAAAAAAAAGGTCTATTGGACTTCCTATAGTGCTAAAGAACTGCAGTGCACTTCGTAAGACATAAAGAAGAAAAACCCCAAAACACAACAGGACAGTTTTCATAGCAGACAGATTGCTTCTTATGATGACAGGATGATAGTTCACAGCAGACACCATATCTCAGACATTTGATTTTATTGCAGACACCATATCTCATCTGACAAGACAACTGATTTTACATGAAAAATCACAACACAACGAGATATATTTAATATTCCCTTTGTAGACTTGGCAAAAGCCTTTGATGTAAATGATCATGATCTGATCATGAAAAATTGATAGCCTACAAGCTTAGTAACTCCTCCATTTCCTCAAATCCTTTCTCTCAAAAAGATCCCAAAAGGTTACAGTTCCACTGAAGTGAAATTTGGCATTCTGTAAGGCATAGTCTTAGGTCCTCTTCTGTTCTCTGTATGCATCAATGATCTTCCCCATATCTATATTTTGTACAAATGTAGTATTTCAGTTTCTTTTCCCTAAATTGAGGGCTAGATATTTGCTTATTCTGTTACTCTCATAAACAGTTATTTATCATGTGACAGAAATAAATTCCCTGGTTTCCAGTCCCAGAAGGCTCTAGCCTCATGATGGCCTTTTTCCTTTATGTTATCAAACTCCAACTTCTTTGAACTAAAAAAATTCCATTTCTTACACTCCAACCACTTGTATAGGCTTTATTTCACTTTGAAAACATTTATCAAAAGTCCTCACAAGCAAATGACCTGACTTTTTCAGGGAATAGAAATTGTTCTTGGTTTTTTCAATTTTCCAAACTCATGCAAACCCCGAGTGAGACAAACTACACAGTGTAAATTAATATACCTGTCCTGTGTGTGTGTGTATGCGTGCCATATTCCATACTACTATACATATAATATATATAAATAGTGCTGCCTCCTATACATCTCACAAAAGCAGCTACCAACAAGTATCCAGTACTACCAGTAACGTATCTTGCAGGTCAAACCAGTGTAACTATCTGTTACATATCTCACAAGACAGATCAATGTAGCTACTTATTACTTATCTCACAAGACAGACCAGTGTAACTATCTGTTACTATCTCTCAAGAAAGACAGGAATAGATACTTGTTACATATCTGACAAGACAGACCAGCATAGTTACTTGTACCCACCTCACAAGACAGACCAGAGTAGCCAGTAGGACAGCTGCAGTCCTCAACCTTTATAGCTCTCCCAAACCCAGTGTTCTGTGATACTGCTGTAGTCAGTAAAATGTCTCCAATTCTGCAAGCACAACAACGACAAGTCATAATTTTAAAATATTTAAGTTTTTCAAATTGAGTCAAATACCATAACACTGTTAAAATGTCTTTAAAATTATGGTCTCTATTGTAATTTTTAAAATAAAAGTTCTCATTATCAAGAAAATTTATTTTGTTTATCCTAAAATCCTAATGTCCTAGCAAGAAATCTGCTCTATGGTATTTCAGGGAATCTTGCATGCATGCGCTCTGATTGCTTGCTAACAAAAACATCAAGTTAACTAGTCAGACTGAGTTCATGATTGTGTGGATTTGCTGTTGCCTACAAATTACTCAAGACAACAAAAATGCCACAACTAGGGTTTGCTTAAAATATTCATTATCACATATTCCATCAAAGGTTTTAAAAGTTTTTTTAGGGGTGGGTGGGTATACTGTGAGCATTGGCTATGTGAATGTAGACAAAGTCAAGGTGAGTAGATGACAGAAGAAAAACATCGCTATTGACTCTTTGCTATTATTCAAAACATTTTGCTGACGGATTTTTGAATCTCTTAGAAAAAAAGTAAATTGAAAGTGATTCTATTTTCTATTTTTGCTTACAAATTTCTCTCACTTAAATATT
The DNA here is from genome assembly GCF_003073045.1 of Pomacea canaliculata. Lineage (NCBI taxonomy): Eukaryota > Metazoa > Mollusca > Gastropoda > Architaenioglossa > Ampullariidae > Pomacea > Pomacea canaliculata. The sequence goes on along the minus strand of NC_037591.1, from coordinate 815,748 downwards.
AATAAATATAACTAAAACCACTAAAGACATTTAAAAATCATTAGTCTTTGACTAAAAAATTTACACTATAGTGCTCTAATTGCCCATTCCCAACAAACACATCAGTAATTACCCCTTCCAAATAATTTGTTTTAATAACATCTAATTCCTACTTGTAAACCTAAAAGACAGCTTTACCTTTAAATAAAAAAATAAAATATCTTGCACATAAACACATATCAATAATAGAATGGGCGAAGTTAGAAGCAGCAGGGTTAGGTAAATAATGCACATCCCCAAAGAAAAGACCAGGATGCTGCACCTGATTTGCGTCTGTCGGGTGTCGTAAGTGGCACGCACCAAGATACGTGTGACATTCTGCAGGGCCAACATGAGGTCCTGGCGAGTGGCATACTGAGAGATTGGCACATCTCCACGAATAGATCCCTCACCTTTCTCCCATGCATTCTAAATATCACCAACAGAAAACCATTATCAAAACTTGAAATAAAAGAACACAGTAGCAGCTAATACACAGATAAAGAACAAAAGGCTACAACCTGAACAGAAACAGAAAAGCAGAGAAATAAAATAGAACTAGTACCAGACCAAACATGTCAACGGCATTAAGCAAACAACAACCAAAAAAAAAATCAAAGTCCTCCTGTGTTCTTTGTATCATTCAGTAGTACACACAGTTAAATTTGTTATCATCACAGTGATTGAAGGAATACTTTTTTAGTTTTTAGAAGTTTACAAAAGATACTTTCAGAAACACAGAGATGTGGACAAGTCTTCATTACCTCTACAAGAGGTACCCGAACAGTAGTTGATGAGCGAGGTGGCACTCTAGGATCATGGCGGTGAATCAAGTAAATGCCATTGCCCTACAAAGTTACAAGAATGTAAGACATTTATTCTTTCTTTGTCCTGTGTGTAAAAAGGGAATTATCATGAGATAAAAAAAAAAGTATCGATGAGTTCAACTATACAACATCACACCTCTTCAAATAAAATCTTTTTTCAACTCTTTTTTGTCTCTGGAGAATCCTCATGTAAGGAAATGATAGCTGACCAACATTAAATCCTCTAGCACCATATGGAGTCAACATTCAGCAAAATGATTAGATTGTACAATCTTAACTATTTACATAATTCCTGCTACTGGAAATAACATCTTGGAATACTTTTTTTAAAAATAATTAAGTAACAAATTACTACTAGAAGTAAAAAATACCTCTAAAATAACATCAGGGTTGTTGGTTGGAATGTCATAGCCATCAACTTCGTAATACACTCGGTAGCTAAGATCCCCTCCATAGCTTGTGAGCTGCATTGTGATCAGACATACACATAAATAATCCAAACAATCATGGTCATAAACTTCAGTACATGAATGTGTATTTCAGTAATGATAGAGATTTTTAAAACAGAGCAAAAATATAACCAATAAAACAAATTACACTTAATCTGACATTTTTCTTCCAGCAACACACTTTGTGTGACAGATGGATGCTGAAATTTCAAACAGAAAGAAGGAGCAATATACAGGTGGAGAAAAACTGACCCTGTTACCCAGGTATTGTCTGGGTAGGCTCCAGTAGTAGGTGTCAGAAGGCAAGGTACGGCTGAGATCCTGAACAAGAAATTCGCCAGATGATGGAATGTATCGCACAAATCCCTCTTCCACAGGCTGTAGTGTTGTCCGCCTCACCAACTGCAGCTGGTTTCCAAGTGTAATCTGTGAATAAAGAGTTAACAAAATTCTCAACAAGTACATACACAGTATACTGACAATTTATTTATATGGTATTATTTATAAATCACAGTTTGACTCTTTTACTTCACAAAAGAAGCATTTAACACTAATAAATACATGTACCAATAGTTTGCCATGGTCTCTGTCATTAAGGAATATATATACAGCTTGCCGAGGCCAAAGTCACCTGTGAGATCTGAAGGTTGCTGCTGTAGCATGTTTCAGTGTGGCCAAAGCAGAAACAACGAACACACTCATCTTGATTTAAAGCTGCAAGGTTGAATCTTGGTGGTAAACAAGCGCCGGCAGTTCCTGTTCCAAAATATTTCAGTCAGTATGAAATCAACATCACCAAATAGCCAACATTAGTCTGAATTATATTTTCTAAAGCAGGAATTAAAATATCTTCTGTGTGCATGTAACCATGTATTTAATATTTTTGTGACAGCAATTCTGAGTGCAGGTTTCACTTTCAGTGAGTACCATTTTAATTTTAGCAAATAGCTACAGCTATACAGACTGCAATAAGAGGAGGACGGAGAGGTTCCCAGTCACTTAATCCCCAGACACTTCATCCCGACACTTCATCCCCTAGACTTTTAATCCCCAGACACTTCATCCCCAGACACTTAATCCCTAAACTAAATCCTTAACTATAAAAATTATGAAGTCAGCGAAAAATTTAATTGAAATTCAAATTCAAATCATGCTTTTAACTTCAACGTCATTTGAACATCAACAACATTAGTTAAAGTTCATATAAGCTAGTAAATTTAATGTTCTTCAACAATATGATATGAAAATTGTTCTTGAGTGTCGGGGATGAAGTGTCGGGGATGAAATGTCTGGGGATTAAAAGTCTAGGGGATGAAGTGTCGGGGATGAAGTGTCGGGGATGAAGTGTCTGGGGATTAAGTGACTGGACACCGGACGGAGAATTGGTGTTTTACACTGAGCCAGAAACTAAGGCTATACCATGGCAAGGCAGCTAGTCTTGTAAACAGAGGCCACAGTAGAGAAAGAACAGTGAGCCCAAAACGGCAGCTGAACCCAGACCAACCAACCCTCACTTTATTGGTGACAGGTGCTAACTGCTGCACCACTGGACAACCCTTGCTATAAGAAGAACTGGGACTAAATTTTGTGTTACAGCCATACAGGCTTTAAGACACAAAGCAGTATTTAGCAACACAGCATAGGACTTTAAGCAGCTAGCATCCTAAAAGATTTTAATTTTATTGGTATCTTGAATGCTTTACTCCCACTGCATTTTCCATCTATAGTTGGAATCCCTTAATTTCATTATACATGTATTAATTATTTTCTGACTGTATCTTACATGTCTCCATATCATTTGTCAGACCGCAGATGAAATGTAAAACAACAGCACAGTAATATAAATGAGAAAATTGGATAAGCAGGTAGCCAAGTGTCTCGAGCACTGGTGTTTGAATCCAGAGGCACACTGATTCAATACCACTACCCCCTAGACCAGACCTGGGCAAACAAAGGCCGGCCTGCCTCCTGTCTCTGACCGGCCCCCCTGCCAGTATATATACTATATTTACAGTATTGGGTAAAACTAAGTTAACTATATTAGTCCGGCCCTCTAAAACCATCCCAATTTCTCATGCGGCCCCTTGGGAAAATTAATTGCCCACACCTGCCCTAGACACACCTACCACATGTCAAATGAAATTCCAAAGAACTTACGGCGTACTATGACCATGGCATCAGGTGTAGCAAAAATGCTGCCTCGGTTGTTCAGAGCCTCACATGTGTATGCACCAGCATCTTCAATCCTGGCAAATTTGACAACAAGGGTACCTCGGCCACCAACACTGGTGACAGTGACTCGGTCACCAGATGGTATGTTACCCCAATTCTGGCGCCACACAATGAGAGGCGTAGGCACTCCTACTGCCTCACAGTAAATGGTGAAGGTTCCATTGAGCTCCACATCAATTTCTGGAACTGGAGGCTTGATGATGGTTGGAACCACTGGTGACAGAAGCAGACTCAACACTACCAGTAGATTACTACACTACTAGATGGACTGACTGCTAGACTTAGGAACATAACAACCCCGAAAATGGCATCATTGGGCAGCAAATTACTCTTAATAATATTTAACTCTACCAATCGAGGAAACAGCAAGGTGTACAATAAAGTAAGTCTGACACTTACCACACCCTATTTCATCTGACCGGTCCTGACAGTCCATCTCACCATCACACTGGTAGCTGGAAGGCACACACTGATCACCACGCTGACACATAAATTGATCTGTCCTGCAAGCTGCACCAGGTTCTCGTGTTGCTAGTAAAAACATCCACATCCAAGCATTATAAATTAGCACTTTTCAAAAAGGTCTTTAGGCACTGAAATGAGTGAAATTCAGAGGTTATAAGCCAGTTAAACCTTCTAGTTAAGACCTTTCATATTGCAACCCCCTCGATCTCAGCTATGACCCAGAAAACATTCAAGGATGTATTTCATTTGATAAACATCATCTCTATTATCACTACTTCTCAATGTGACTTAAAACCAAAGTTTGTGCTCTATAATGACTTTTTTGCAGCAGTCACTTGTTGGAAAAAAATTAAGTACATTTTTAACATAGACTGCATCTTGCTGTTTCCCTGTATGTTTTGAGAAGCTAGACATTGTTATTGATGAAAATGTTCAAAAGCAAAACATGTTCATCTGGTAGTACTTGAATGTGTTCATATTTACAGGTTCTTAGTCTCTAAGTGTGTGGGCATATATTTGGGTGTGTGTGGGAAAGGGGACGCACCACATGCATGAGCGCAAGGAAAGGATTTTTCTTGTTCTTTTTCATGTTTTGTTTTAGCTGTACTTATAGTAGTGCATCTAGAAGTGTCTGCAAGTGTGGGTGATTGGTATTTCTTAAGTGCCAGTCATCGTTAAGACACGTGCTTTGTACAATGTCACATTCAGCGCTCTGTTACATTAACCACTCACGGCAGTTTGATTCATCTGATCCATCTCCACAGTCATTGTCCCCATCACAGCGCCATATCTTCATTGCACATCGCCCATTGTTACACAGGAATTCATTGGGCTCACAGGGCAGTGGATTGCCTGATGAGATAGCAAGGATAATAACCTCATCTTGTGACTGGAACTGTAACACTTAAATTCTAACTCTGCTTGTGGAAGTATATAATGTTTATTGTGCATAGATGAAATAATATTATTTTCAACAATTGCATTTTTCTTCAAAATCTAAACAATACTCCAAGAAGGAGAAAATCTACAAAATATTTTCCTTATCAAACATAGCACTCATAAATACACATCATATATATAGCCTCATATGATGTGCAAGACTTTCATACTCACCACAACTTAACTCATCTGTGCTGTCAGAGCAATCTTGCTCGCCATCACACAGATAGTCACGTGGGATGCACTGGCCATTGGAGCAGGTCGCTTCATCTGGTTGGCATCTCCCATCAGGGGGGGTCAATGTGGTAGGTGGCTGAAGTGTGGGCCCAACTATAATGATTGAAAATAAAGTCACATAGACTGGTTACCAAAAGTAGGGTGTTCCATACAACATATACTTGAGAATGATAACTATTCAGGGAATGAAAAGATATTCATGTATTGCATATTCTAAGACAGTACGTCTCTACACACAATAAACTCTATCATGTTTTACATAGCATGCAGCAACTTTGTTTAGAATATCCATTACTTGAAGTTAAAAACAATTTGTACTAGAAATATTAAAATATGTATGAAGTAAAATTATAAATATTCCATATTCACCCAGAACTATGTTACTTATTGATTTCTACAACTGTTTGAATGCTTTCAATCAAATTTTCTGCTTAACGTAATTGCTACAATGGAAAAATGGACACTTGTTAATTAAAGGAAAAGTTTTACAAATTTATAACTTTTGTATAACAGCACATTTCATATCTACATTTTTCTTAATTTGATTGGTTTTTAGCACAACCTACTTATGTATTTGTGCTAGTGTTTAAAATAAATGAACATTATTTTGCATTGTGCCTTTGCATCCGGCCAATCAAATTATGCAGAGTAATATTCCACATCCTTGGTGATTTTTTTTGGTATTTTGTGTCAGCCATGACTTTTCAAATTTTCATTAAGAAACAAATTTTTGCAGAATTTCTCCTGTGGACTGCTCAAAAGTCGCAGTATGACTGGTCATCATGTCACTATAGAAGACAGAGGGTCTAGCAGTTAATGGATGCAGGCACACACACACACACCAGGAATAACAAAGCAGCTGACTTACTGTAGTCAACCTCCAGGCGGACTGTAGACTGGAATGTTCCAGAAACACCAACAGCACTGCAAATGTAGTCACCTGCATCCTCTCGAGCAACATTCCGCAAGGTAATACGACCCCGAGAGTCATCAACAGCTGATGATGGAAGACCCTGAAATACATTTAACACCTCAAGTTTGGATTAAAGGATTAATGGGGTGTAAAATGTTTTTCTACCAACTGACTGAATGACTGAGTGCGAGATATTAGTTCCCAAAATGTGGGTGAATTGCAGTCTCAAAATACACATTTACAAACATCACCTTGTACAGAGATCAAAATTCTGACACAGATAACATATGGTCCCAGCTTGCAGATTGGCTGAGGGCCATCATAACCTTAGTTTATTCATGTACGTCTCTGGTGTCTTTCTGAAAACCTGAAGCAGCCTGACATTCAACACTAAAAATACTTAAATACTTTGTAAACATCAATCAGAAACTAGGACGCTTACTGGGAACAGGCATTTTCTATGATAATGATTTAAGCACACACACACACATCACCAATACCTTGCTTCAATTTATATGGCTCAAGCACAGGCGATTCAACAATCCCCCTCCCCTAGACAAAATTCTATGAACATGATTCAACCACAGATGATTCAAAAATGCATCTGCCCTTGATGAGATCCCCTGATTACATACAACTCACCAAAGCCCCTGGCCTAGACCAGCTCAAGCGAAGGCCAGTGCTTCCCACACCGCTGGCCTGACATAAGAAGATAGCTGTTTGTCCGGCGCGCACACGGAGGCTTGCTGGTGTTATCACCAGCTCTACACGTGAAGCTGTTAAATAGAACAATTTTTTTAATGTTTATACAGGAAGAAAACATCTTACAATAAGCAACAATTGTACATTTTTTAACAATAATGTAAAGCTTACTCATTCAGGATAGATATGACCAGAAGAATCTGACAGAATGTAAACATTTAAGAGGCAAGTTAAGTTTAGGTAGTGACAACAAAAAGTATACACTCACGACAGTTGGCTTCATCACTGCGATCAATACAGTCTGCTTGCCCATTACAGCGGTAGGCAGTCGGGATGCAACGCCCATCTCCACACTGGAACTCCAACTCCTCGTCACATGCTGCACACACCCATTCCACAGTGCCATCAGTACACAGATTTTGCCTGCATCATCATCCACTGACATCCACTGGTCTCAGCTTGTTAGCTCAGCTTTATGTTTGCATCAAAGCAGTGTTGACACACTGTTAGGCCTCAATATGGCAAAAAGTAAGTTTAAAAGGAAGCAGCTTGGTTCCAGATAATTTAGAAGACTTTTGTTAACTGGATTATCCCCTCTTTAACCATAAAATTTTTTGAAAAGTTAAAAGAGCCAAATAAAACTTGGCAACGGAGGCCTAATTCAAGTCACTGAGTTTCTATCAAAGAGTTCAGTGAGCATTGTAATCATGACTGCAACAGCAAAGTCAGGCTGAACAGTATATGTTACAGCAATACCATCAGGTGTCTTAGCAAAGTACACAGCATAAACGGGCCTCATAGCTCCTATCTTGCTCTGTAGATGTGAGATGTGGACTCTGCCTTACTGATAAAAAAAAAATAGCAAGTAGATGCTTCGAATTGTCTATATGACATGTAAAACCAGTGAATACAATGCATAGTCACCACCTGGACCACCATAAACCCTTTCTGGCAACATTAAAATGGTGCAAGGTTGTCTTTTTTTGGCCACGTGACCTGGCAAAACCCTTTAACACCATCTATCAGGGTAACTTGTGGGGAGATGCTATAATGTCAAGGCGGACAGATGAAAAGCTGGCTGGCAAACATAAAGGAATGGACTGACTATTACCTAATTTAAAATTAGTGATGTGAACTTATATAGTCAGCAAGTCCTGCAAAATCTTGCTCCCATGTGTGAATAATGTGTAATTTCACAGCCAGTCGTAAGCATATAATACAGTGGTAAGCATATATGTACTACATCAGACCATCTTCATTTATGGTGCTGTAGTAGAATATGCATGTGTGTAAAGCTGTTCTCTAGCCTTGAGAGTATTAAACCTTTTGAATCCGAGGACTGTGAAGGTTTAAAACCCCAATTGCAACATGCAGAAGATACTACATAGTAAGCATCAATTTTCATCAAATTTTGCAAGCTGCAGGTGACCATTACAATTAATGTTTGTCGATTTACTTACATACTGTTACAAAAGCCTCAAGTAAGAAATGTTACCGCTTGCTTATATGGGCATAGTTGCTCATGCAGTAGAGTTTGTGTAAAATAGGAGTAACAAAAAAACCTTTTATCCATACAATTTTTTTTTTTAACGGAAAAGCTGAGAAATATTTTTGGGAACGATGTTAAATAGATTTCTTATTGTTTACTGTGTGCCAGTTACTAACAACACATTGTCGCTGGTCACAGCTATAATAATAATGCTTGAAAAGTTGAATTTCAAGCACATTTATCAAGAAAACATCAGCCATTTGTGCAGCTACTCTGTGATGTTGGACGAAGAAAAACAAGTTTCTGTATGTTAGGAGTGGACCTAAAAGAAAATGCTTTTGAAGTACATGTATCTCAAACTCCTCTTGCTTCTTCAGTGTATATATTACTGGGTAACATGCAGGAGCAAAGTGACGTTCGTATATGACAGAGTACTGTGTAGGAACAGTGTAAAGTCAACTCTACCTACATGAATGATGAAGACTTTGGGAATGTGTGAACACTTACCACATCGCGATGTTTTCCTGTGCATTCAACAGTTTAACAATAATTTCCATATTTGAACATGGGCTTTTAAGATTCAGAATTTTCTAAGCAATTTTATCAGCCATGCTATCTGCCATGATGCTAATAGTATACGACTTCAGGTCTGAATAGAGATTTGAGATTTTTTCTTATTTTTTTATTTTATTTTTTATGTTCATTTATTTTTATTTCTATTCTAGTCTTCTTCTTTAGCTTTTTTGTTGAGATTCACGTTTCATCTAGCGATTTCATGTTTGAGCATTAATAAGTGATATGAAAGGAGTCTTTTGATATGTGTCACCAATTGGGTAAGTCTTTAATAATCCAGTTGACTTACTGTAGTCAACCTCCAGTCGGACTGTAGACCGGAATGTTCCAGAAACACCCGACAGCATTGCATATGTAGTCACCTGCATCCCCTCGTGCAACATTACGCAAGAAAAGACGACCCTGAGAGTCATCAATGGCTGATGATGGAAGGCTCTGAAATACATTTAAGCACATTAACATTCCATGTTTTAAAAATTAATTTTCTAATCAAATGTGCCATTATTTTGTTCCTAATCACCCCCAGTGAAGCATAGGGCCGCAAAATGTGCCATCATGCTTCAATCTATTTTAAAGTTAGAAAATAAAAGCAATCAAACTAATTTCAGTGAAGTCACCACTCTTTCCTAAAGGTTCAGCCAATGCAAAACTTACAGCATTTGTAAATAAAACCTTTCCCGATTAAAAGCCTACTCAAAACATATCACAGGAACTAAGCTTTTGACTGCTTCCTGAAAATATGATGAAAAATTCAATGCTTAAGTCTTGTAACCACAAGTAGAAATGAGTTATTTTTCAACCTAGTGTCTAAATTATTTGACAATAATTCTGAAGAAGATTAGGCCATACATTTGGTAAGTACAGATTATGTCAAAACTTTCATGTTTCATACACTAAGCTAGAACAGGTTATATCCTTTTTAATCATTCAGTACCTGCTTTTTAAAATACACACAAAACACATGAATAAAAGCATTATAACTTATAAGAATATATAGTAACCAGGAAAAACACTAAAATATTAATAAGCAGGGAGGAATAGGCTTAACTCCCTACAGTCATCAGTCTTCTTTAAATGAGATCCCACTAACAAGATTTAAGCAGGCAACTCACCAAAGCCCCTGGCCTAGACCAGCTCAAGCGAAGGCCAGTGCTTCCCACACCGCTGGCCTGACATGAGAAGGTAGCAGTTTGTCCTACACGCACACGGAGGCTTGGCGGGGTTATCACCAGCTCTACACGTGCAGCTGTTATATAGAAAATTGTTTTCAATATTGATCGGGAGCACAGCATCCAATAAACAACTGCATATTTTTTTTAACAATAAAGGTTACTCTATCACTTGATTTCATGCTACCCCACGGACAAATATGACCAGAAAAATCTGACATGACATAAGCAGATAAGAGGTAGGTTAAGTTTAGGTAGAGAAAATAAAAAGTATACACTCACGACAGTTGGCTTCATCACTGCGATCAACACAGTCTGCTTGTCCATTACAGCGGTAGGCAGTTGGGATGCAACGCCCATCTCCACAACGGAACTCCACCTCCTCATCACATGCTGCAAATACCAAATGCTGGATGTAAGGTGCAATGCTCTGACCCAGCCCCTAATTTTCCAGTGAATAAAAGTAGCCTGTATCATCTAGTTTTGCTAGAATCTGTTTTGGTCTATCTGCCAACTATTTGAAATATATGTCATGACACAAAATCTTAGTTTACAAATAATAACCAATTTTATTTATCCCAATCTGCAATTCTAACATGGGAAGTGTGCTCAGTCATGAAAAACAGAGAAAGAAAAAAATACAACTACTTGTTATAAAACAAGTGGTGCATCACAACAAAACACAAAAAGGCATACAATCTTACATCTAAAACCATTCATAAAGCACACCTACATCATACAGCCACACACTTGCACAATGAATAAGTCATCTAAAGTAGAGCAGCTGAATTGCAAATGGTGCAAATAATTAAATTGTTTATGATGTCTGCATACAAGAAATATCTGTGTGCGAAAGATCACTTTGAAAAGTCTGTGTATTTTAACCTTTAGCCCAACTTTGGTTTCATGAGTTCAAAATTCACATGTAATATTGTAATGACCTCCTCTGGTCAATTATCCAGGGAATTCAAATTAACTGTGCTTCCCACAGTTTTTACTTTTTTTTTAAACCAAAATAACAATAACATATCAGCTTCTAGGCATGCCTATGCATGATAACGATTGCTCCCTAATCACCCAGCTTCACTTCAGCTAATTGCCAAATCAAGGCACACAAAGTGATTCATATTTCTCAGCTCTTTAGGCCAAATATCTACTCCATGTCAGTATTATCACAGAGGCTGCCTCTTTCACCCCTCTACTGCCACTATTATTAAGTCCATTTCTCTCAATGCTCCTCTCAGCACCAATGCTTCTTCTTTATCCTCTCTCTTGCTGTTATGAACACGACAGTGGTTCATTTGTGTAACTCCTATTGTAGATATCACAGTGATTGGTCCATGTCAGCTCTGACAGTACTAAAATCATGCACAATGCATAAAGAAGAAGTTTAAGAAGAGCCACAGTAATGAAAACAAATATCTAATGAAAATGTTTTGTAGTTTGTCATTCACAGAATCAGAAAAACTGTCCAGTGTAAAATACAACCTTAAATTCTCTGTATTTTCGCTTTTTTCTTGGATTTGTTGTCCTTGTAATGCTTACTGTACCAATATGCATGTTTTTCTGACCTCATAGGCAGTATGTTTGGCTGTTTACTTCCCTGTGACTGTTTATTTATTCCTCTGCTAATATCAACTCTCTCATCACTGTTAGTCCTCTGTGGATAACACCATCGCAGTTTCTTGATCTTTATGTCACCCCTGGGATAGACTTTACATCAGTGCCAAACAGTCATGCATTTCAACATTGTACTGCAATTTCTGATTTGTGATCATCTGGATAAATTCTCCTGATGATGTGATCTAAGTGTTTGATTATTAAGAACGACCTGGCATTCCCATTAACTTTACAAAGCCACAGGAATTTTGCCTGTCTTGTGTTTTTGGATTGGTAATGCATGGAGAGCCTGACTTTGGCTGGGATATCATGCTATAAAAGCTCACACCATTATTATTATTATCTATACTCTGGTCACTGTAAATCAGCACAATCAAAACTAGCTTTCTAAGAAGATGTCTGTTGGAAGTAGTTGGAAGAATATTAAAACAAAAAGAATAAAAGAATAGGGTTGACAAAAGTGAAAATGTGAAAAAATTTCATCACTGGCTAAAGTCAGTAAGAGAAAATAATGGCTGATAGCTGAAAATGATATAGCAGATTGCTGGGTCATCTGCTTCACTCTCAGAGATCTCCACACACATGCACATGGGATGCTTTGATCAAAACATAGAAAATGATTGTGAGCTGATGAAAACACAGCAGTCCTAGGAGATGAACATGAGCTGATGAGTTGCTGGATATTTGTGCACAGCAAACTTGCAATGTCCACTCACGGCAGTTGGCTTCATCACTTCCATCACGGCAGTCAGCACGGCGATTGCAAACATACTGCGGTGGCAAACAGCGGCCATCAGACACACATGCAAACTCCCCAGGCCGACAGATGGGGCCTGAGGCAAATCATCAAGAGTGTTTACCTGGTTTTAGTAGCAACAGGCGCAATACTTCCAGCACATATGTTAAAATGTTTTGACCCTGTTTCCATTCATAGCACCAGTTAGCTTCACTTAAATACAGCATTGAAAATTCATTTTGAAATTATATTTTTTAGTAAAGGAAAAATCTTCTTCTGCCACTTTACCTTTCCTGAAAAACTACTTATTAATTTTTGATGGATGGGGAGGGGAGTCTACCAGTCACAGGCCTAAGTCTCCAGCCTATGACCTTCTCCTTCAAAGCCTCCTAAACTTTACATGTAGTGAATAAGTAAGATTTTATAAATACATCTTCGTTATAGAAAGGCAGACTGTGTGTAACAGAAGGATAGAAGATAATTCTGACATTAAGATAAAAGGCATTGTAACTTTGTATTGAAACATAACATATAATTCAAGAATGCCACACAAAAACAAACTGTCAGTAGAATTTTTCACAAGGCCTAAATATACCCAAAGGGGAAGAATTAGAGAGATAATAGTTTTGAAATGACCTGGCAGCTGTGCCTTTCTGATTTTAGTGATAAAACTTCAACATTGCTCCTGTAATTGCTTGTTTCTGTACAGTTCATTATGTTGGAAGATTATATGAGTTATTTCAAAGGATCAAATGTCCCAACTGCCTTATCTGATACATACCATAAAAATCCAAAAGTAAACAAATATAAAAACTTGTATACTACTCACGGCAGTTTCTCTCATCACTGCCATCTTCACAGTCATTGCGTCTGTTGCAGACTTGTGATCTAGAGATACAGCGTCTACTGGACTCACAGGTGAACTGATCTGCCCGGCAAGCTGTATACAAATGTCATCACATTTATGTCCCTTTTACACATGCAAAAGCAACATTTTACCTGCAATCAGTGCACTGTTTACTGATGAGATTTTTAGAAGTGGATTGATTTGAGGGTAGATTAAAATGTAGTAAAATGTACTTGAGGTTTGCACAGGAAACTTTTTGAGGTATAAAAGAACATGCAACTCTAGACTTGTGTGTATGAGGTGACACACCCTTGACTTCTGTTCTCTATTGGGATGCTAATGACACTTTTTAAAATAACAGGTCAGGTCTGAATACTAGTCTGTGTGCTATATACATCGCTTATTTTAAGTAATGTGATTCCTTGCCAACATCCTTTGAAACAAATAAAATATTGCCAATAAATTGAAATCTCCAAAATGACTAGTCCATAATATCCAGCATGGATACAGCCAAGATGAAATAACATTGCCAGAAAGTGCACTTCTTCTCACATGAAACATACAGGTACACCTAAGGAATCACGAAAGTGTTTTGATCTGTCAATCCTAAGCTGGATTCAGTTTAAGATCACAAATCTAAAGGGGTGGTTCCCTGGAAAACATCAAAACCAAAATGTGTCTTCATAATCTTTACAGAACTGATGAAATGATTAAAAATTTTGACTAATTATACAAAAACTACATATGCCAAGAACTTGGCCTGTTGACTGCACATGCCATTCAAGGAATAAGAACAGATAACATATAGTGTGTTGGAAACATAACAAGGTAGACAACTCACGGCAGTTTCTCTCATCACTGCCATCTTCACAGTCATTGCGCTGATCACATCGATTTTCAGATGGGATGCAACGGTTACTGGATTCACATGTAAATTCATCAGCCTGGCAAGCTGGTGAAAAATAGCTTCAGGTAAGCTTCAAATTATTAACTTCATTCTCTGATGGCAAGACCAGTAATCACAGGAATATAGAACCTTGCCACTATCCATATGAACATAATACTTTGAAATAAAGATAACAGAAAACGAAAATAGCTGGATGCATTTCTCACATCAATAAAAATAACAATGTCTCAAATGTGTACAATTTTATTTTCTCTGCACATTATCTTTAAACTGCCTTTTTGTGATTTTAAAAGTGAAAACATTTTGTTCTAAATATAACTGTCACTGGTTGAAGTCAACAAATCTGCTGCCTCTGTCTTTCTCCTAACTGATTTAGGGGCACATATTACAGAACAGTCTATCACTGGCTTTTAATGCTTGCAATGAAGTCATGCTTTACCTTATGTTATAAAAAAATTTCCAGATCATTAAAATGCAAAAGCAACTATTGTGAGGTGATAGACAATTTGGAAAAGAATGTATATTAAATACAAAAATCATACCACAGTTCTGTTCATCACTATTATCAGGACAGTCTCGGCGGCGGTCACACACGCGTGAAGCAGGAATGCAGCGACCACTTGACACGCAAGTGAATTCTTCAGACAAGCATGCTGTAACAAATAAACATTGTCCTCAATTTTTAAATGATAAAGGCTTTATTTGTACTAATAAACAAAATGCATGAATACATTTTATATTTTACATGGTGGAGGCGAAGCTCTTCCTTCTCACTGTCATACTTGTGCAAATCTGCATGCTGATGATGCTGTCAAATTGCTGCTGTGATTTGATGTGACTGAAGGCAATGGTGGAGGTGGAGCTCTTTCTCCTCACTGTCACACCGTTAATGTTACAACTACCATCATCACCTGCTCTATCTTTCTCTTGGGACTGCAAGTGCATCACGACATTAAAATAATTAGACAAGTTTTTCATCGCTTACGGCAGTTCTCTTCATCACTTCTATCTTCACAGTCTGCCCGGCGATCACATCTGCGGCTGGATGGAATGCATCGATTGTTGGAAACACAGGTAAACTCATCAGCACGACAACCTAAAAAAACCACATTATTTACTGTTGAAGTGTATTGCCGTATTTGTCAATATATCTACATCATAGCGCTCCTCATCAAATCAGTTTATCTTCTCATGTTCTTTAAGTAGAAAAGATTATTTAAATATTAAATGGAGTTACACCTTGTGTGATATTTTCTCTTGTTCACATGGCTTCATTTACATCACATAAGCATTGCCACTTGAGGTTAAGTGTGAATAAGGTTATATTTCGATGTACGAATAGTACTTTTTGACCATAGTCATCTTTATTTCCCTGTCATAAGCATTCCTATACAGATGTACTGAGTTTTGGTGTTGAAGTGTACTCACCACAGTCGATCTCATCTGATCCATCCTGACACTCAGAAATGCCATTACAGACAAGAGAGGTGGAGATGCAACGTCTGTCAGTGACACATGTGAACTCATTCTGCCTGCAAGCTGCAACCATAACAAGATATACATAGCATGATTAGAAACATTGCCAACATTACCTAAACACTCAAAGTGATGCCCCCTGAACCTCATTTGAAATTGAAATAAATAAATGCAAAAAGCCAAAAACTAGCCCAACTATTAAGATTATCAGGCATGATGGTTTTGTGGCTCAACTGCTGTCCAGTTTCTAGAAGATGATATTCATATTGATGTCACTGTCTCATCTTCCACAGTGCACTGTGACCTTTATCTTGAGTTTCTTTATCCGACATGACAAAAGCCAATACTATTACTCTCATGCCGTTGTAACTAATGTTAAAACTGTTCACATTAGTTTATCTTTCTGTCTTCTGTCAGTTAGATATGATTTCTGATATAATTATCAAATGTTAAAATGAAAGATTTAAATTATTACTTGCACATTTTCCCCAAGTCCTGAAAGAATGTATCTCAAATAATTTGCTAATTTCGCTAACAGACTACTGAAATAATAAATTGACTTTACAAAAGGTTGTTAATACAACATTTATTTCCGCAGTTCATTGAAGGACAATCTATTAAGTCTTCACAAATCTGCTTATTCGATACTTTTGAATAGTTTGGAACTGCTCATAGTTGTCAATATATTACCATAACCACTTTCAGAATTCACTCCAGTCTGAACTTGAAAATAATAATGGAATACACGGACAAAGGGCATATTTAAATGGTTGACACTTCTCTGAAAAAATTGCTATTTCTGTTACATTTTCATCAAACCATATCTAGACAAAGCTCTGAACATTTCATATCTTACACAGGAGTGCCAATATAAAACTGTCTCCCCTAAAGTCATAAAGAATGCAACTTTAGAGCATAAAATCATTAACCAGTTTACATTTTAGTACCTGAAAAAATCTCCAGCGATTTTCAATTGTTAATGCTGTATAAAATGTATAAGAATGTATGCATAAAGGTATAAGAAGTATAAAATGTACTTCTTATATCACAAATGGTACTATTCCCAATTTTACATGCCAAATTCAATGATTTTATATTGATAATAAGACATGTACATCTTTCTTTCCATCTTAAAATATGTTTTCACATATAAAGTTCAAAGAAGGCATGTGATTTCAGTTACACAAAGCATGCTTATGGTGCCAAACAATGGTCAGCGTGAAATATGAATGATGACTCAAGTAAGCTTTCTTGATTTGCTTATCTTGTACTTTTTTTTGGTTATTTTACATAAAGTACAGGTCAAACTGATTCACCAAATTCATCAAAAGATTGTCACTGATTCTGGAAAATGCTGCAGCTGATTACAGGCCAGGCCAGAACAGCAAGTCTACTTTAGCGACCTTATGATATGAGGTTCTGGAAACAGCTAACAACTGGCAATTTTGTTTTGTAGAAATAAGCTTCTTATATTTGTAACAAGTTAAACTCAGTCATTTGAAAATAATTTATGCTTGGCATTCATTAAAGTAAATTCTGTGAAAAACATTCTGATAAAAATATTTCTGCACTATGGAAAAGATAAAATCATCTATAAAAAGACTTTAATTCTGTCCACATTCAGCCAGAATCTTCAAGCGTTCTCCTGTCTATGTCCCTAGCGACAGATACTTAAACACAGAGCAACAAAAAATAAACTTTCTTTTCAAGTCAGACAAAAAAAAAAGGAATGGGAGTAGTACGAAAGTCATACAATGAAGGTTTGTCTAAATATGCACAACCACAATAGGAAAGTCATACAGTGGAGGTTTATCTCACTAGATAAGACTGCAATCTCTCACTATGCAGGAATTGTTAGCAAAAACAAAATGTAGGCAAAAAGCTAAAAAAAATATAATGCTAGTAAAAGAGAAACATATATTGCAGAATTTATACTCAGATTACACACTTTATAAAATGTACATAATTTGCACAATAACTAGAAAAGAAAGTGAAATTTACATTGCATACTCTGTTGGTGTGACGAAGAAGTTGTGCAATCTAGGAGAGACTATTTAGGGAGGGACAGAGAGAGACACACACAGAGTTTTACAACTTATCGTTAAAACTGTGACCACCTGTATTGAAGTTCGTTTTTAAACAAGTCTGCTGTATCACAGTAACATAATGACTCTACTCTGTACAATGATGGTGACTTGGTGTACAGCTGTAGTGCCCAACCTTTTCTTGCCCGAGGGCTGCACTGGAAACGATCTAAAATCTCATGGGCCAGAACATGGCGGTTTTGCCAGAATCATGACGTTAAAATTGAAATTATGTTGTGTCTGGTTAAAATGAGTGGGCCTCATGAGACACCTTCATGGGCCATAGGTTGGGCACCCCTGGTGTACAAGGATCTTTAAATAAGTATATTTATAATGTATCTTCTAAGTGTCTTAAAAAAGTCTAAATAAGAACACTACATGTATTTCACAGATCCCTGTATGGAGCCATGTAAAGCTCCCAACCCACTAATATGTTTTTAGTTCTGAATAAGAAAAGTGATGTGACTGTTTCGTATTTAAATTTTTAAAAAATGAGAATTAGGCAATGGTTTGAAATAAAAATAGTTCTAGCAGGCTGTCATAGCAGCTACCTGAACCTGCACTGTGCCAGATTCATGTACTAGTTTTTGGCCTTAAATGAGACATAGTTGTCTTAGAATCACACAATTAAAAACACCTGCTGTTTTACTATGCACAACCAGAGGGCTCTATCACAGCAAAGCAGCCAACCCTGTAAACAGATGCTACATTCAGAGAAAGAACAGCATGTCCAAGATGAGAGGGTTGAAGCTGTTTAATGGGCAGAGCACTTACAAAACTATATGACTCTAGGCAAGCCAATATATGCTTGATGTTGAATTATAGAGGTAATTTAATATTGTGGATTGCTTATCAACATGGCCTTTAATTTAAAGCACAGATCAGCTAAGAAAAATGCCAGCAACTGATAACCAATAAGTGCCTTCAAGAACTAATGCAAAGCTTCTATTCTTGCAACAGATTAGAACCTGGACTGCATAAATATATTTTAAGATATTAGATTACATAAAATGCTGCTTGCTACCACAGGCAGACCATAACAAACCATTCTACACTGCTTATTTGTGCCCCTTAAGTGCACACAGCAAGTTTCCCCCATTAAGATATATTAGATAGATCTCTTCAAGCAAAAGAAAAGAAAGGGGCTATTTGCGTAATAAGTACCTTGTAACTACATAATTTTTAAAACATGCACTCTAGTGGGTCTGTCAAAACTAAACTACACTGTATCAGCTGTCTAATTAAGATTTCAATCTGTTTATGTGACAGTTAAAAGATGCCTGAGTAAGAATTGTTTCAAGTCAGAACCGATCATTGGCAGCCTCTTTAGTGTGTCTGGAATAAGCTACAGACTCTCAGCCTCTCGAAACTTGGAATGGTGCTAAAAAAAACCCTTTAATTCATCATTATTACCATTGTTGATGTTGACACTATGAACATGACAATCTGCTACATTTCTTCGTTACTGAACTTACAGCATTCTCTGCAGACATTCTATCTTTACATTTAAAGAAATATACTGTGATTGGTTACTAGTCTTCAAACTAACCACCCATCTGGGTGGCAGGATGCACAGGAAACTACAGGCATGATTAACATGTCCACAATGTCAGGAATCTACCCCCTACTGTCACTAAGCAGAAGCATTTGATTATTTGATGATGTAATAATGCAGTTATAGAATTCCTGCCCCTAAGAACCTATTACTTACGACATTTTGCTTCATCTGACTTATCTTCACAATCTATGTGCCCATCACAACGAAATCCTGCATCTATACACTGCTTGTTTTGGCAGGTAAATTGTCCAGGCAAACAGGTAAGTGTGGGAGATGTTGCTGAAAATGAGTGGACATCACATATACTAATTGAAAAATTACACTCTTGGATTGTGAATAGATATTGTAACATCAAAAATGTAAATGTCTACTGTAAAAAATGGTTTTAGTCTAAATACTATACATTTTTAACTGATTCAGCCACAAGGAATATTAAAGATAAGTCATAAGTAGAATATTCCTGCCTTTATAACATTTCAAAAGAACTTTCAAAATGTGTAGGCATAAGCTTATATAAGTGAATTTCAACATAAAGATGAACTAGTGAAATGAATCTGTAAAACTATCTATAATTAATGGTATCTTGGCTGATAGAGGTATCTATCTACACCATCAAACTCACTACAGTCCAAGACACTGGTAAGAATCTACAACACTTACAACAAGACAAGATGATAATATAAGATTTGTAAATAAACTATGAAAGCAACCTCAGCACACTGGCAAGAATGAATGGAGATATCAGTCAACAGTTTTAAGAACATGTCAGATCATTACAGAACACGAGCAACTACAGCAAGACCACTCACTAGCCAAGCTACAGCAGCAATATTTTCTTGTGTTCAGACTATAAACGTCTTTAGTTGCGTCCATACTGACATGAAGCAGATTTCAGCAACATTCATCAAGAAGTAGGAAGAGGAGAACCAAGTGGTTAGAGCACTGGAACTGCTTCAATGCACATTTAGTGCAGCAAATTCCCCCCAGTCAACCCATCTGTTGGGGGTTGGGGTGGATTGGCTTTTTACATTGAGCCAACTACTAAGACTATAATGGCAAGAGGTCAGCCCTGTAAACAGATGCACAGGTGCTCACTGTTGCACACCCACCCCTCAGCTGTCAAATGGGTACCTGATTCCACTGAGGATTAGAAAAGGAAAGGCAATACTGTCCGCTGGCTTCAAGAAAAGTCAGATCTCTAAAGCCTCAAGACCTAAAAAAGCTTAGGTGATGACCTTTACCTTTTTATAAGATAAGCTATTTGAGAACCAGGGATCTGATAGCTGATACTGTCCTAATCAGAACATCAATGAGCTCAGTGATGAAGAGTCAGGATGAGGTATTTAACACCAGTGAAAGGGTGTGAGGGCAGATACATCCTGACCTGGCACAATGGTTTGCTAAAAGCTGAGGAGACAAAGAATTGACTGTGCTGGGAAATGATGTCAATAGGCAAAAACTTATTCAGAAATAATATTTCTGCAACAAGAAAAATACTTTGAAAGGTACTCAAGAATTTCTCTACTGTACACTTAATTTTGTTTTGGAGGACTCAACTAATGATATTTAGATGGCACATTGCAAAGACAAACAAAAAGAAACAACGTCCAATCAACAATCCCCCTATTCATCCAATCAACTTGAAGAAGACAGACAGGAGCCAGTTTATCATAAGATCTATCAGTAGCACTTCAGCAAACAAGCAAACATGCTGAAGCTACTTCTGTGGTGCTTATTTCTCTCCCCACTAAAAACCAGATGGCAGAGAGACACTGAAAATCTGGCTAAATTGATCAGAAGCTTTGTACAGAATAGAAAGTGAAGAATTATAACCTTTTCATGAGAACTTGAAAACACAAAAGAAAGAAGGCCTGTCCTTAATGCTTTACCCAAAGTTACCTAGTAAAACTACATCACGGAATTACACGGGCTGGAGTGAGATCCCAACCCACAAGCAAGGACTGTATGACAATCCCTTTACTACCTTTACTGTTACCCCACAAAACCATCCACCAGATGAAATGTCAGGTGCGTTTGTGCGCACACATATACATGTGACTGCATCAATACAAGTTTGCCATGTTTGCCAAGCCATCACGACACTTTTGATGCTGACATGCTATTTTTACAGAAAACACCTCCATTAAAAACTTATTCAAATTATATAAATACCTAAACTAGGGCGAAAGTTGTAAAAACATGCACTATGTAGTGTGCAAGTGTAGTGTGCTGCAGTATGCAACTGTAATGTGTTGTGTAGTGTACAGGTATAGCATACAAGTGAATTAGTGTGTTAAGTAGCGATGTGTAGCAATTTACTCTCTTCTACTTACGACAACTTCTTTCATCAGAGAGGTCTCTACAATCTGTGCGACCATCACATAAGCGTCTGCGATCAACACATTCTCCACTGCCACATTGGAACTGGTCTGTGCGACAGCTAGGTTCTGTGGTGACCCAGCATAAGCCAAGATTTCAACTGTTTCACAAGTCTTACCCTTTTAGAAATCAATTTTGGGGACATGAGTCTAAAATCAGTAAAATGATGGGTGATGATAAAACGATTTGTTCTTTTCACTTACTGCTGGACTCTTAAGTGACATCCTATTACCAAGATAATTTTCAAAAAAACACTTAAAAGAGCATAGTCATTTAAACTCAGTCTTCTTCACCACTTGATGGAAGTTCTTTACAAGACAACATATTAATACTACAATGTAATAATAATATTAATAGTATGAAGATGTTTAATTCAAACTTGTCTTAAGTATGTATTGCCTTTTACATGCTTCCCAATTGTTAAGTATTTCTCTCTTAGTATTAGCAAAGATATAGAAGAAAGTTAAAAATAACTTCAACTGTCTCCCCTTCACCAAAAGCTTTTTTCCTGGAATTTGTTATACTGGTATAAAGACAGAAGATTAGAGCCAGTGAAAACGTGCTCTATCACAGAAACTATTACAACATTTGTTGTCTTAAATCTATTTCAGATTGTATACATAGATACATTAGTATAAAAAAAAGTAGGACTGTTCAGTGCAATGAAAGGAAGAATAACCTACGACAAACATCTTCATCACTGCCATCCATACAATCAGGACGTCCATCACAATAACGCTGTCCTGCAATGCACTGGCCATTGCGGCAACGAAATTCAGCAGAATTGCATGCTTTATGAACAAGATTGAAAACATGTTGTGTAAATGTTACATAACTCTACAGTCCATATTTTATAATACATGAGTCAAGTAAATATAAGCACTAATTATTTACTCTTGTATTTATGTCTGTATTCTGTCTTCCAGTGACAGAATACAATAAGTCTTACATCTTTATGTAGCTCACATGAAGTGACAATGACATATGTGTATGTTTGTACTTGTTATGTTGAGACTCACATCTATGCATTGCTTCTGTTTTACATTTGTATCTGCATCCCTTAAATTATACGACTTCCTCCCTGCATACTGTTGACACCCAAGTACCTATGGTACCAGCCCTAATTTACTTACCAAAGCGACATAACAACTGTAACCACAGGGATATATAGAACCTTGCCACTATCCATATGAACATTATATTTTAAAATAAAGATGACAAAAAACTCTGAGAAAATTATTTTGGAAAAGTGCTATATAAATGCTCACTATAATTATCACATTTCCGAAATTTCTTGCTCTTTTATTCAGCTAAACTGCTAGTAAGATCAGTGCCGGTGGCTACAAGTGGCATAGTGCAGTACCTATCACAAATGAATTTGTCTAAACAGATCGCAAAGCTATCACATTTACCTCTAACAAGCACACATATTCTATCATTGTAATGGAATTCATTAGAATGACATATGCCCTCTAAGAAAAAACAATTGTCAACCTCATTCCTAATTAAACAGTATTTAAACTATTTCAAACACAAAAGTGGTAATTCTATACCATCCCCTCACTTTCCATAAGGCAACCACTGCCTGTTCAGTCCCAAGCGTTCTTAAGCTTTAATAAATGTCAAAACTCCAAAAACAAAACTTATACCCATCATTTATTTATCTGATGTTTATATGAAACATTTCAAGATTGTAGCCATACCATTAAAAGCACATTGTATAAAAATTTCAAGATTACAGCCATAACATTTAAAAACATCAATGTCCCCAGGAGTACATGTTAAAGTCAGTTAAACCAAGGTGCCTGCATGTAATAGGTTACTGAAAATGGTGACACGACTTGTGAAAAGCCACAACCTAACACAGCACCTATCGTTACAAAATACCTGAAACTACATCTGTCTTTATAAAACATCTGACACAACATCTGTCTTTATAAAATATCTGACACAACAGTTGTGTTTATAAAATATCTGACACACATCCCTTGTGAAGCTTCTTATTCTCATATGTTGAAGATTTTTCTGTTGTTTTCTTAACTCTTTACAGCTGAGGATTTCTCCTTCAGCCACTAAGAAAGCATGGATTTTGGCTATAAGTGTTTGAGTAAACTGTACAGAGTTAACCTCCTAGTCATACACCCAACTAAGACTTGTGCAAAGCAAACTATTCTGAAGTGATGATTCAAAGTATGTCTGGGGTAAACCTCAATGAACTGTCAAGATGTATGATTTACATCCACAGGTATGAGCTTATGAAATGGTTTAGTGAACTGAAGTCTAATTTGAAAAATTTATGAGAGTACCAATTTCAACATAACTTGTTTCACTTGGACTACAAATGGATTTAAGTCCATAACCAAGACTACAACAGAAATGAAGGCAATAATCACAAAAGTGTGAGTGGATAGATATTTAATGCACAACATATAAAACAGTACACCAGTTTTGGACAATCACTGTGCTTAAGATTTTGATCTCAAATGAAGAAAAAAGACTTTCTATTTCATTTGATACATACAAAGTAAATAACTCAGAAAGTTTTTTTTAAATACAGAGTTGAAAAAGTACATACCACATCCCTTTTCATCACTACCATCACTGCAGTCTATCTCACGGTTGCAGCGCCTGCTGGACGAGATGCATCGACCATCTGTGCATGTGAACTCATCCTCCTCACAGGCTGTGAACACACAATACTGGGAATAAATTCCTTGCCACAGTAGATTTCATGGTCACTGTTTTATTAATCTATCCCAAAAACACTTGACTTGAACATGTGTGTGTGAGAGAGAGAGAGCAGGAATGAGAAATTTTGTACACACTAATGCTTGCAGTGGTGAGACTGTAAGTGTGTAACTGGTGACTATCAAGAAAGTGGTAGCCATTGTTAAGACATACTGCTCATGCAACGGTATTTTGTAAAAATAAATTTTGACCTTATTACATCTACAATTTTGGCTTTCCATAAACCCAATGACTGCTTATTTTATTCAGTAATTTGAAAGTTTATGAGTGAACAGACAACAAATCTTTATAAGTTTTCATTGGTCATACGGACAACCCTTCAAGGGTGTGGGAAGAGTGACAAAGAGAGGCTGGAACACAAACTCTGGTCTGAAAAAACATCAAAGTGGTCCTCTCTATACACTCCAGCTAAGTACTAAGTACTCCAGCCCTGTTACATCTTGCAAAAGAGACTGGTATAAAAATCCTCTCATATCCCCTTAATCCTTGCATGTCAAAGGACTAGACAAATGCCCATTAATCAACCAACTTACGGCATCCTTCCTCATCGGATCTGTCAGCACAGTCAAATGCTTTATTACACCTGGCAAAAGCATCAATACACTGGCCATCTCTGCAGGTAAAATCCCGAGGGCCACAGGTGCGTGGGGCTGTAAAATATTTATAGTTTCGTTTATTTTTGTATCATGTAAAATATTTATGGTAAACATTTTACTGCCACTAAGAGATATTGTTAACTATATGTTCTTATCAATATCCATGATATATTCAAATGTCATGTTATAGATCCAAATTACCGTAAATCTGGATGCAATGTTATGACTTACAATTCAAAGTCTGCTTAACGTGTGATGACAACGAAATAAAAAAATGCAGCTGTGCGGTTAATAAGCAAGAAAGTGGATTCTTTTGCAAGTGTACTGCATTACACATTGACAACATGTCTGTATACAGGAGAAGGATGTGCATATTTTAAACCACTAATGCATCTTTACAAACAATATTCTGAAACTAAATCAGAACAAGGAATCATTAGGAAAAGTATAATATCAAAATGGTGATTGATGACTCTAATAAAACCCTCCCTATTTGCTAGTTTCTAAAATATACATCAAAACAATAAAATCCTTATCGGTGGAACACAAAGAGTGTTTTCATGGCATTCCTGATAAAGATGGTTCAAAGGTCAAGATGGCAGATTAAGAATGAAACATGAAAAGATGTATTTCTCCTTCTGAAAAGCAAATTTTAGCAATCCGACCTAATGCAAATAACACGTAGACACTGTGAACACTGGGCATACGAACACTTCATATATATATAGCTCAACTCCAATCTCAGATAATAAACACAAAATACCTACACAAAACAAGAACAAAAAATAGAACATGCAAGAAAGCTATAAATCTACAGACGAATACCCAAAATAGTATGATAATATACCTGTGTCAAAAAAATTTGATTGCAACAGTAACTAAATGATGAAGATGATTAGGCAACTATAAATAGGTATGTATCTATAGCAACATGAGAACAATAGGTATAAAGTCATCTTCACAAAGTTCTTTTATCGATAGGTATGCATCGTTACCAAACTAAGAAAGTGAGTGTAAATACATCTCCACAGAAAAAGTTTTCTATTAAATCAGCATGATCATGTATGCAAATCATAATAAACACAACTCTATAACAAACATTAAGGAAAGATGTGAGGTGGCCATGTGCATGTCGAAAGAATGCAAAACTTCAGAACAATATGGGACATACAAAATACAAAAAAACTTTGTAGAGATGTGACTGTTATACAAGGCAGCACAGCAGTAAGGTACCTATGCTGTGAGGTCAAAAGCCATCAGTTTGTGTGCAGAGAAGACTTTGTGCCAGTGATATCTAAAGCCAGTGCAGTGCCAATGAGATGTAAAGCAGGGAGCATTATTTCTATGATTTAACATAGCTCACAAGCACAGAAATAATAAAGCATGAAAGAAGATGAAAACCATCTGGAAATGAGATTTCTAATCTTTTTTTTCCCCTCAAAGAAGCCAATAAGTTGTTTGTGGTCCAATATCTGGAAATTTTCAGGACTTCATTCAATGAATTGCTTGTGGTATTTACTGCACGCTATCTTGGAAAACCTCCAGGAGACTGGGATTCCAGATATTTTGCAAGACCTGCAGATACTGGAACTCAGTGAAGCTCTTTTGTTAAGTCACTGAGGGCACCAGATACAAAATAATAAAGACAGCTGGAGAGAGGGGTTTTTTTTTTACTTGACAGAACGTGTGAATGTCATTAAACAAAGAAAGAAAAACTATACCATAAAGCTTACAGCTGAAGAGTCTACATTAAAGATCTAACAGCAACACTGCATGACTACTTTTCCATGTCTATCACTACCACAACAAGCTGACAAACAAGAGCAGCTTGTCATTCCTGAGAAAATAAACCTTCACTTGAGTAGCAGCAAACAACAACAACAACAACAACAACAACAACATATGACAATACTCATCACTGCCATCTTCACACTCTATCTGCCTGTTGCATTTCAACTGTATATCAATACAATACCCATCATAGCAGGTAAATTCTGAGTTGTGGCAAGCTAGAAAGTGATGATGAACAGTACATTTTGTTGGGTATACAAGCTCCTTCCCATGGTCAAGCCCTACCTTTACATTGCTGCCATTGTTTCCATAGATTTCATCAGAAGGAAAGCACCAGCAAAGTACTAACAAATTTGCTTCATTCAGAACATAGTGGCTAAAACTACATAGGTATTACCAGACACAAGAAGCAAGCCAGTCTTCAAATTGCATTATTTCACTTACTTTCTCAGCTTCACAAGCAAATATCAAAAACAGAAAATACTTGTCATATGATGAATTCATCAGGACCAAGTGCCACTAAAATAAGACCAGTCTTACATTTTTTACCCAACACCATTTCCCTTTTCTTTAGTTGTACACCAATATGTGTACATTTTTGTATGTGTCAATGTGTATTTGTGAAAGTGTGTGACTGCATATGTGTGTGTGACAGAGAGAGAGAATTATATTAGTGTATGTGTGTCTGTGTGCACGTGTGCAAATAGATTGCTTTTATTTTTAGTAAATTATTCAAACCTCTGCACAGCTTTTCATAAGTATCAACACATATTATTAGGTTGTACATATTCAAATACCTTTCAGTGATTTTCTCATGAGGGAGGCATTCTATTATTTGCAAAGGAGAACATAAATTGAAAGTAGTCTGCTGCAGAAACTACAGGCTAAGAACATTTTGAGTCGGTTCTGAACATCCCCTCAGTTGTGTGGCAAAGCACCAGGGCAGATGGAATAACAGCAGAGATGTGAAAGCAGATGTGAATGTGACAGCTCCAAGCTGACTGAAATCTTCAAGCAAGTTTTCAGGGCATGGAAGACAGGCTCATCTTCAAGGAGTGGAGTTCCTCACCAGCAAGTCTTCAGCAAGATTGTTTTGTCAAGACTGATCCGACCACAGCAAGCAGGATGCTCCGAACACATCTTCATTCTGCGACAGATTCGGAGCAGAGCAATGAATCGCTGTACATCAATTTCATCGACTGGAGAAGGCTTTTGACAGCATCCCCGCGAGTCCTTATGGAAGATCCTGAGCATTGTCCTGTGCTGTGATTTCAATCCCAGGTTGTCTGTGCACGTCATTGAGAGGAGAGGATCAGATGACCATGACTATGACAGCAACAACAGCGCTCGAAGACTTTGCTGATGACAGTCACACCGCCACCAAGACATGCATGAAAAAACAAATCTCAGAAACAGCTGGAAACCTTGGCTGAAGGTCAGCACAAAGAAAACGAAAAGTATGAGAGTGAACGCCAGAGTCATTTTCACCTACACATCAGGAGCACATGGAAGGCAAAAACATCAGCCAAGATCAAACTGAGAATCTTCCAGTCAAATGTGATCAGCACCCTCCTTACGGATCAGAATCATGGAAGATGACCAAAACCATCAGTAACAAGCTTGACGTCTTCCAAAACAGATGCCTCAGGCGCATACTTAACATCTTTTGGCCAAATACCATTCACCACGCAGTTCAACGAAGTTGGCGATGGATTGGACATGTGCTCCGCCAGCAGACAGCAGACCTTTCCAGAGTTGCCCTACGATGGACTCCGAAGAAAACGAGGCCGCCCAAAGGAAACTTGGAGAAGAACAGTGGAAAGGGAGATGAAAGCTGACATGGGTCACCTAGAGCGGGTTCAGCCGATCGACATCGTGACTCTGGTTGAGGCCTTATGTGCAACCTGATGCACGAAGAGGAATAGATAGTCTGCTTGCCTAAGCTGCTCATTATTATAAGAATGTGTGAGTACATTGACATATATCTGTCAGATGAAGACAAAGTCTCTGAAATGAAATGTTAAAGGAGTGAATCCAAAAAATTGCTAGTTAAGCTGTACATAACCTGAACATAGTCTTAGCTTTTACACCTGTGAATACATACAATAGTGTACCAGAGGAGCAGTTACAACTGTGAGAACATATACACAGGAGCAGCAGAGATGGGCAGAGCCACCCCATGCACCCCAAGGGAGCGACAACCAAAAAGATCTTTAATTTTTACTTACTGCTTTAAAGTAAGTAAAATGCTTATTAAAAAGATGTCTCTTCCTTACTTGTATGTACTTAATGTATAAGGATGATTGAAGCTGATAAGACTTGTAACTGATGGTAACTAAATGCACATAGGCCAACAATGGATAGATGCTCTGTTGTTTTAATTAATTCCTTAGTCATCAGAGATTATACACATGTATAGCTTCCTTTTTATTAAGGAAAGAAAGGCATTTAACTGCTGATTTTTTAATCAAGAATCAAAAATGAACTTAAAAATAATATTTTTATATTTATTTTCAGACCTGATTTTGATGATCATATCGCTAGTTTTTACTGCTTATGATTTACCGATCTCTTGACATTTACCTTTTTTAACCAACAAAAAGAAGCTAGAAGAAAGTAAACAAAGCTATCAGACAGATCCATAGAGGTGAAGGTCCCCCACCCTTCACAAGCTGTAATCACGAAGAAGCTAAAAGCAGAAAATCCACAAGGCCAAATGGGATCATTAATGAAATGCTGAAGAATCTAGACAACACTGCTCTTATTAAGCTTTTTGGAGGTCTTCAATCTGTAGTCTAAGGATAGAGTGATGCCCTTCACCTAACTGGCTGAAATGGATTGCACTCTGTTAATGACTTCTTTGTGTTAAACATTATTGGCGAGTTTTGAGGTGCCTACAATCATGGGTTTGGATTGTGGGGCACATTCAATCCGTGTCAATAGGTTTGATTCCATTTTGACGTGGAGACTTTGTGATTGATACAGTTCATTTAACTATTGCTTCTGTTTGACCTCTGTTGCTCAGCGGACTTTTGCGTGCATTGGACTCATTCAGTGTTCCAATGTGAGTTGGGTCGTTTGTTGGATGTGGTGCTTGGAGCTACATCTACTATAGCTGAGTCTTCCTGCTTGTATGTTATGAGTACTGCAGAATGTGGTTTATGCTCTATGTACATGTTGCCATCTGGCATGGAGTACACAGTCAGGGTTATGTAGACTGTGGAAAGTGGTTTGTATTGTATTACTAAATGTAATGTACGTACTGATGAGCACACTACACTTGTATGTGGAGTACACAGTCTGCTACAGCCTATATCATTCTATTATGTTGTCAGCTTATTTTGATGTCACACCACCTACTGTAAACATCAGGTAAGTTTTTAAATATTAATCTTGGCAAATGGAGTATCTGTGGTATGAAAAGCCAAGTATTAATGAATAGCAAGCAAAATGAAAATAGTTCTTGTTTCTATGCAGTAAAGCAGTGATCAATATAAAGCAAAGATTTTGAAAAAATGGCAACAGACTGCTGTTGTTATCTCAATTGAAGGCAAACTGCTCTGATGCAAGGCTGATACAAAAGCTCAATTGTCAGTGGCTGTGCATAAAACAATATCACCAGAAGCCTTTTATAGAAACTAAAAGGAATTTGCTTTGAATCAGTAGGTGAACGTACGGCAGTTCTCTTCATCTGAGCCATCTTCACAGTCCAAGCGCCTGTCGCATCTACGCTGTGATGCGATACACTGACCATCACTACATGAGAATTCACTGCTCCTGCAGCCTGGTGTCAAAGTGGATATTCATTCAGACTACAGTGTGTTTAATAAACAGACTTATTAGATGCTTTACAAAACAGAAACCTGTGAAAGGTTCAGAAATTGATCAAATAAAGGGTACCAAAAAAAAAGTTAATCCAAGAAGTCAGAAAATTCTAAGAAATTGTACTTGAAAGTGTTTACTAAAGACATTTATATTTCATATGCTAAATAACACTGGTAAAATCTTTTCTCAATACTTAACATCTAAGCAGTCATTAACTTTATGTGATATAGCAAGCTGACAACTCTGTTATTCTTCATAATTGCTTTTCACTTTTTGATGCATTCTCAAAAACAGTTGTCTGCCAAACTGAACAATACAAGCTAAAACAAACACTGTTTGGGGTCACAATTTCAGTTTTTTTCCTACAAGAGCACTAAATAATAAAAGGAAAATTTAGAATAGATTTGTGTACAACACACCTCTGGCAACAACTTCCACAGAAAAGTCTGCTTGCAAGTTTCCTGGCCCACTGCAAGAATAGATGGCTGTGTCCAATGCAGTGCTTTGTTTAATATGTAGTTGGCTAAGAAGGAAACCTTTCTCTGGCATAGGGAAATTCTGTATGTCAATGTTTTCATTTTCGTCTGTGCTTACACTCTCTCCATCCACTAACCAGGAGATGGTGTGACGGCTGGGATCACCCCCAGTCAGATTGCACATAACCCGAATTGTTTGTCCCTCTTCCACACGAGCTGTGCCTGTGATCTTCAGAACTGGTGACCCAAAAATGCCAGCAGTGCCCAAAAATGTTTGCTGACAATTTTACTTTCTTAGTCAAACACTAGTGAATGTGATTAGTCTTTTCTTTAAATTTAATATGTTTGTAGCCAAGAACACTAACTTTAAAATGTTAAGAAAAAGACTTGTAATTGTAAAAGATCTCAATATACCTGTAAACAAATCCATCTCAAAATAGCTTTAAGTGTTCAGAGAACAGTTCTTTAATTATTGTTTTATACATTATTACCTATTTTAGCTCAACGTTCAAAACTTTAGTGCTATAAGAATTTCTTGAGCTTGATGAATAGCAAAATATTTCAGTTTCTTTACATACAATAACTGCTCAGACTATTAGAATACTGAATATCAGTGGACTGACATTGACAGACAAAATAATCCATCTTATGTGAGTTTGTGTTTTTCACAGTAGATGAGTATAATACAAAAGAGGCCATTTAAAATAAGTCTTTTTCTGTACACTACAGCAATTATTCAGTGTTTGTCATACAATCATGAGCCAGTGCAAGAAAACAATGTATTTCTTTGTAATTAAAATTAAGAACTAAATATGAATATAAATGGCTTTCTTCTAAACTGGAATAGAGACATGACAAAGCATCACTTCTAGTCACATGAGTGCTTCTTTTATTAAAACAGGATTAGCAGAGATAGCAAACAATGGAAAAGATATTGGCTATTTCTTGTTAATGTAGGCCACTTGAGTGATCATTTCTTTATCTTGTTAGACCTATATGTGCTATACCAGAGACTTTAAATAATGTGGTTATTTAAAGTCTCTGGCTATGCTCATCTCTCTTTCACACACCCAAACACAATAATGGCCATTTCTTGTTAATGTGTGCCACTTAACTTGTTTTGTACATTATGGTTAAGAAAATGTTTGCATAGCAGCTGAACAAAGATATAAAAAAAAAACCAGTTTAGGATACAAATCCGAAAACTTTCAACAGCACGTACAGCAAACAGATTTTGTAACAGTAAGCAAATATAGAAAAAAATACAGACAGTAAAGAATCCTGTACAAATCTGAGTGGCTAAGCAACTGCTATATTATGCTGGGCTTCACAGTATCCAAGCTCAGGGGTTTTTTTTTTGTTGTTGTTGTAGATATGTATACTGCTCAATTGACCTTGTTTGTGAAAAAATATACTGTGTATATATATATATAAATAAAATAAAGTCTATCAAAACATTTGTGATGAACACTATACTACTTTTTGATATCTGACACTTGTCATTATTTTGCCTACATGGTTTTAATCTGGTCTTTGTGAGTGCAGTAAGCCTGGCTCTCGCTAGAAGACAGCACTAAATAAGTCTTCTGAGAATTATGTTATTGTCTGTTGCAAACTACATTCTATGAAAACTCTGAAAGGAATATTTGTTGTAACACATAGATTAAAATTTAAACAATACAGAAATGAAACATATGTCTGATGTTAATTATCAACGTTTAACTGTAATGTGTTATAGTTGCTTCACTACAGCGAATTTTAAACAAATGTAAAATGGTAAAATAGTTCAATGCATTAAGTAATGAAACAACTTCTACTACATGCAAGCACAGTCCAATTGAAGGTGAAATAAGCAGTGAAGGTTTGTGCATCCTATACTTACCAGCTGTTGATGAATCACACAAAAAAAAGAAAAGAAAATCAATATACTAACTAAATTAAACACATTTAAAATAAATAAGTTAAAGTTCAAGACATAATTCAAATATACATAACCCATAAACATGCTTACACACAGGGTGCAACCACAAACAGGGGAGATGAGTTTCCACAAGGCACACTCTTTACCAGTTTTCCCTTCCTAGCCTAAATATGGAAAGAAATTCCAAAACACTTACGACATCCTGCTTCATCAGACGCGTCCTTACAATCAGAAATCCCATCACATTGGAGTCGGCCATCGATGCAGCTGCCATCATTACACTGGAAATCTCCACTCTCACAACCTACTTTGGAAAGAAAATATGTTACCATACGTTCTTGTAGTTCCTGATAAAAATACAAACTATTAAAGAAAGGATTATTAATATACTTCATTTACCAAAAAAAATCAAACTAGTAACCCAGTTTACTAATGTCTACAATGTGCATTACTATTTTACAGTTTTGTTCTGTTTCTTGTATTAGGAATGGTGATCAATTTTCCAGCCAAATCAGATAACCTGCAAGTTTCTTATTTGTGCAAGTACTTTTATCTGCAAACACACAAATCACCCAATGAATGCAGGATGTTTGAATAAGCGATTTGTCTGCATTTGTAGCAGGTGAGACAAGCAAACAATGAAAAATACCTTTAATTGGCCTTTACATGATGATGATAATGATGATGATATTTGAGTTACAATGGAAGAAAAAGGAGCATTCAAATGTCTCACCAACAGAATTTACATCCAGTCCTTCAAGTTATAATGCAGCTAAGTCTTTTGTTAACAATGTAAGTGAAGCAACTAACAACCAATTTATAAACACCTGCTTCATGCTCTTATCCACACTTCAACGTTCTCAGTTCATCTCTACCATTCTACAATAGAGAAAGCATGGTATGATGAACCAGGAA
The DNA here is from genome assembly GCF_003073045.1 of Pomacea canaliculata. NCBI lineage: Eukaryota > Metazoa > Mollusca > Gastropoda > Architaenioglossa > Ampullariidae > Pomacea > Pomacea canaliculata. Next base: position 781,856 of record NC_037591.1, on the reverse strand, counting down.
TTAAGATCTTTCCAAGAAAAATTTCTCACACACACATGCCTAAATGCATCCACATATAATTGCACGTGTCAAAGGTGTAAGCAGCAAGCCATTAATTACTGGCACAATGGTAGTAAAGCGAACAGCTTTTTACTGTGTGATAACAAAAACCCAGAATTACCAATAAATAAAGAGATTATTCTTTTAAAATTCTCCAGCTAGTTCAAATAAGTCATCGTGAGCACGTGACTGCAAAAGGCATTAACTAATACCCTGAAAATGCCCACATCTCATCTTATAAGCTTTCCTAGGACAGAAAAACTAAAACTGAATCAAGTATTTACAAAGCTTCACTAGAGGACAATTCTAAACAGGAAAAAAATGTTAAGGAGTGTATGAATAAGAAGCTCTGTTAGTCCTCGTAACTCAGCTATGCATAAGTATGCTATGCAAATCAAATCTGCGCCAGAATGGAATTCATATAAGGCTGCTCCAGTGTAAGTAAACGTTAAGCATCATGCCAGCTTCAGTAGAGGGCTTAGCGTAAGCTTCCTGTTAAGCTGACATGAAAGCACTCTATAACCATATTTTATGGCTACTTCTGTAGAAAAACACTCACCACAATCAATCTCATCAGAATTATCCTGACAATCACGACGCCCATCACATTTCTGGTCAGGTCTGATACACTGACCACTGTTACAACGGAACAGACCCTCTGGACAGAGCTCTGGGAAGGGAATAATTTCTGAAGTGGTGGTGTCTGGGGTAACTGGAACATGGGGCAATGATTTTATTCTTGTGCAGGTACAGAAGTACCTCAGTCAAGAATGATGCATTTTCTTAAAGTAATTTGGGCAATGGCAAAGTATTCTTTAAATTTATTCTTTTAAATAGCTTGATCAAATGATGCAGTTTTGTTGTCTTCTGGAAAATATTTAATTTTTAAGTACTTTGTCAAACACCATGGATTTTGTGCAAGGTTTCGTTGTTCAGTATTTCCAGCAGAAATAATCACATTCAATAATTCCCTGTGGCAGTTTCTCCTCTACTCACTAGTCCAAGCTTTAAGCAATATGCTTCAACATTTAATGTGGCGCCACACTTCTACATGCTATTCAAAAACCTATATCTATATCTATATCTAAAAATCGAAAAAGTATGATTTATATTAATTTTAAAAAGAAGAATTTTTAAACTATGTGTTTATGTTCATTAAAATGGCTTTTAATAATGGTGCAAAGAATTTAAACAAAGACCTTTCTTAACTGTCAATAACAAAAAGGAACACACAACTTTAAATTGTTCTTACATTCATGCACTCACATGCTAGTTTTATAGAGCAAACCTACTAGGAAACTGGTAACTCAAACAACATCACATACAAGACCACATCACATGAAATTTGTAGTTAGTTTTCTATCCTTTATTGTGCAAGAAGAGTCAAGGGAAAGCGCTGTAGTAGAAAAAACTATCTGTGAATTATCGGACAGTTTCAGTATTTTACCCACAGTCTTTCACTGTACAGACTATTTGTGGGTTTGGTGATTCTAGTTTGGTGCAGTTAATTTTCCTTTTTTGGTTCCACTTGTCTGGAAAGAAGAGTGAAAAAGGGGAAAAAAACCCACAGGGGCCACTGCTGCTGTGTATGGCATAACAGCAGTGCCATGATTGTAGATAAGATATTTCTCCAAAGATTTCCAGCAATTCTAATGTGGCAAATGTGTGGTCACCTTTGTTGTGTACACTTCATAGGACCCCAGGGAACAATAGTGACAGTATCTTTATTACTTGTAACCAAATAATTGTAGACTTTCTAGACCAGCTTGAGCTTTTCATTTCTTGTGCAGTGATTTATTTTGGTTGTAGTACACTTTGTTTTCCTGCACTCCTCTCTAGTGTCTTTATCCTTGTGTTGGACCATCTTCTTGTCTCTGGCCTCTTTCATCTACAAATCTTTGCTAGACTGCCGAATGGCCAAACATTAACAGTATTTCAAAAAAGTGCATTGAGCATTATTAAATGGGCAGGGAAATCTTTTAAATGTTTGGTCAGCCCATAAATTGCAGATATAAGGGACATGGATACATCATGCTATTCTTGCAAGGTAGATAGTAACTCCGCCCTCACCCTCCATCCCTATTAAGAAGAAAGATTTTGTGGTTGCAGCATTCTGTATCCAGTAAGAGCGGTCCGGTGGCGCAACGGTTAGCGCCTGTCACCAATACAGTGAAGGTTGGCTGCCCTGAGTTCATTTCTCATCTCGGGCATGCTGTTCTTTCTCTGCATGTGGCATCTGTTTACAGGGCTGGCTGCCTTGCCGTAATATAGCCTCAGTTGCTGACACGGCGTAAAACACCAATTCCCCCCTCCCCCTGTATCCAGTAAACTGGTATTGGGCAAGACATCAGGGGCTCAAACAGATAAAAGGAATAATGTAAGGAAAATACTAAATGACCCTCAGTGACCCTGATAACTGTGAAGATATTCAATCAGATAAAATGGAGACAATTTCAAATTTTTAAGCGATTATGAGATTGAACATTTATAAGCAAGAGCTGAATTAAATGGCTTGTTTGTTTCACTAATGGTTGATGTGTACAACACCTTCCATTCCAGAAAAACAAGAAATTAATTAGCATGTGGCTGTTCTTCATGGATGGTGAGAAAATTTATTTAGTGGTCTTGACACTAACATTCATTAAAGCGTCCCTACATGCATTAATTTTACTGTGAACATTTGAAAGGGCGGGGGATTATATATACAAGAATGTGATTTAGACCTTTAAACTTCTCAGTTTTATAAAAGCAGAAATTGGGAGAGTTACAAAGGACATGAGACCTTGTTTTTGAAGTATAATTTACACGCATCTCTAACATTTTGAACTGCCTGTTTTTAAGAATATCATGATGGCCATTGGTCATAGAGAAATATGATTTTAAAAGATTCTAAAGTATATCACAATGACCACTGTATCATGACATGGATGTATCACCAAAGATTCTAAAGTATATCACAATGACCACTGTGTCATGACATGTTTGTATCACCAAGTCAGTGGAAGTGCAGAACACAAGAGAGGGGAGGTAGTCTGAGTTAAGAGTCTGAAATTACTCTGAGGTTTTGACTCAGTGTTGGAATTGATATTGGTGATTATGTATGTGCCACCACAGTGACTACATAAATTTAAAAGTTATAATTTGTTTGTTTACTTTGTATATATATTTGTGTGTAGTGTCAGGTGACAATGTCCATTCTGTGTGTTTTTTTGTTATAACAGAGCATGCATGTCAGACCATTTGGTTGTGACACACTGGTCCTAGAAAAATATTTCTTTTAAAAGAATGAGGACTCACCACAGCCTTTCTCATCTGATCCATCATCACAGTCACTTTTACCATCACACCTCAGCAATGGGTTTACACACTTGCCATCATCACAACGGTATAACCCCTCTGGGCAAAGTTCTCCAAAATCTGCTGGAAAAAACATCACACCATAATAATAACATCACAAAATTTGTAATACTTTGCACATTTATGCTACTAACATCTTACCAGATAGTCTTGGACACCGCATTAGTAACAACATGCCATTTATATTTCTATGCATGCTCCCCAACTCTTATCAAATATATTGGCATTAGCATATGCACAATATATCACACTTCCTGTGTAGTTTATACATAACCAGTGTCATACCACTTACATCTGCATCTATGTGACTAACATCAACATGTGTCTATGTAGCTCATGATATCCGTGTGTAAAAGTCAAACACATTCAGTCAACTGCTCTCTGAATGTTTGAAGAAGTGTCACATAACTTTAATCTCATCTATCTTAAAAACAATGTTTAAAGATGGCATCTAGTAACCATAGTTGTGATCTTTAATACACCATGAAGGTTTATACATAGTCACTACATGTATTATCATGATTATAATGTGTTCTTTTGAAATTAATGCAGTTATCAGGATATAACCAGAAATTTGTTGGCAGGGCATGATATTAGTATGAGACCAAAATACTTCAGAGTGTATACATAACTTGTTGACAAGGCATGATGAACAATGGTATGAGACCAGAATACTTCATAGTGTATATGTATAACTTACATGCAAGAAGCATGCAGAAGACACACATAATACTATATTTCTGACCATTAAGAGAAAAACAGGAAATTCTTCAGCTGTTAATTAGCAGTCTCCATTTCAAGTGGTCTTTCATTTGAAACATCACTAATCTAAATGTTAGCACAATCATGTTGAATGATATTCTGCTATAATGACCATAAAGAATGGCATATAGATACATTCTGTGTCAATGTCCCGTTGCATAACAGTTTGTACATAAGCAAACATCAGCAGATTTTGCATATCTGGTTGTGTTTTTGAAACCATGAGCCACAAATCATACCTGTTTCTGTAAGTAATCGATTGAGTATTAATATTAAGGTTATTAATATTACTATCACATTATAGTTTAATAAACATACGCAGCAAACACATTAAGATAAAAAAAACACAAAAATAATAATGTTATTCTGTTTCAATGAGTGATGTTTTTTAATGTGTGAGGAAATTAAAAAAAAAGTAAAAACCTATTTAAGACTTAATGATGATGAATTAACAGCTTTTGTCTTGCAATAAAATGATCTGTTACAAGAATACTGGCTATACCTAGCTTTAGATCAATAAAGACAGGCCTCAGTCAATACAGTGAGTGGTATGACTGTCTTGTTGATGCTACCATTTTCATGCAGTAATACAAGCATAACTAAAAGTATCAGTTTTATTTGTTATTTTTGCCACTAAGATGGCACATTATATGTGGGGAAAATAGCAGACGAGGATATATCATACTCTGTACGTTGCATTTGGTTAGTATGTGGAAAGGAAAATGCAGCATCTATGTTACAAACAGTAATCATGCATGGAAACTTCAATGGCTCACAGAAGAAGCTGACTGTGCCATCCTCTTTCCCCACTGTTTTACCTTCCCAGACCCTCTGGGGTCACCCGATGTGTAATGACATTTAAATCAGAGGAAAATGTCAGAATATTAAATGATGAGAACAGAGTAATGATGTGTGACAGTCACATATACATCTGTAGTACAGTATCACATGTAGGTGTTAAGTTGTAGCAGGGCATAAAATACAGGGGAAAAATAAGCAGTGACAGCTTTAATATGAGCCACAAGCTGTAATATTAGCCATAAGCTGTAATATGTAATATGAGTCATAAGCTATGACACTATCTGACACAAAATCTAGTGGACAACACATCACAGTAGCCGTTGTGCAGCTGTGACATTTAACTGCAGGTAAAAATAAAATATCTCACAGGGTGTATGTCATTCATGCATTCATTTGCCCCTTGACTATACTCCTTGGTCTGCCCCTTGGCTGTAGCTCTGCATATGGCATGTGCTTACAGGGCTAGCTACCTTGCTGTCATATAATCTTAGTGGCTGGCTCGGTGTAAAACACCAATTTCCAACCCCCAATCCTTGACTGGTCCCTGTCTGTCTGCTGGTACTGGTCATCAAGGAAACACATGGGTAGATGAAGCAGCTGATAAAGACCCATTACTTAGGCCTCTTGAACTTAAGTAAGCAGGTCCTGCATGAAATGACAAGTCTATTCCTTCAAGTTTGTCAGCTAGTTCTTCCTCTGATCACTTCACATTTGTCGTTAGGTTTTCCTCTAATCATTTCACATTTGTTCTTCCTTTAATCACTTCAACTTCCACCTCCTTTCAAGGTAGTTTCATGAACAGTCCTTGAAAGAGTGTTGCGCTGGGTCACAATTGAGCTAGACCAGCTTATGCCACTTAACTGCCGTGAGTAGGAGCCCCTGACGTCCTACCATGCTCCATAAAAAGTGACTGGTTCCATGTAGGAGATCCTCAGGTGCTTGCTCTCAAATACCTGGATTTTCCTCTCCATATTGGCATGCAGAATCCAAGTTTCATAGAATTACCACAGGATTGGTACTATGAGAAATTTGTACAGATCACTTTATAGTAAACCTGATATTACTGTTGCTGTTGCAATCCTGATGCACATATCTACCATAGAGCTACCGTCTTTGGAAAGGGTGGCTCCCAAGTACTCAAAGCTGTTCGCTTCCTCAACCTGTACTCCATTCATGTACATTTCTGCTTTGTTGCAGTTTGCTGTTGCTTACCGCCTTCAGAACAATGATGCACAAACTTATCCTTATCTTGTCCTTATGTATATCCTGTAAGTAGCACTTGTTTTGTCTATTTTGGGTTATCTGAGGACACTTCCGGAGTATAATTGCCACTGGGATTAATAAAGTTGGTCATTGCCATTAACGTTATCAGCAAAGAGTAGGTTGCAAATGGGCCTCCCACTGATAGAAATGGAAGTGTGACAGTCTTAAGGTTTCTTGCATGATTTATTCTGAAAAAAGATCTTGATCAGTATAGGTGAATATGGGTACCCTTGATGCACACTTACTGTCATGTGAAAGAAAGCTCCCACTCGGTTATCCAGTAATATTGCACTTATTGAACTCTTGTACAGGGTTTAGGTGACTTGAACAAGGCCCTCTTTGATGTTGGATTTTTGCATTACACATCCTAGCCTCTCTGCTAGATTCTGTCAAATGGCTGTATAAAGAAGAGCTTTTTTTTTAACTAGGTCGATAAAGATAACTCTCAGCTGTGATATGATGTAACATGACAGGAGAAATGAAAAGATATATTGCTGTAGCAGTCTACAAGAACTGTACATCAGAAATTGCAAGGGAATAAAAACTGTTGGCATTTGGCATAAACTGGCTGCACAGGGAACTGTGTATAAGTAAAAAACAAGACAGATGCAGGCAACAAAGAATGGATGGTGAAAAGCAGTACAGACTGTCAACAAAACTGTGCTGGGGAAGAAGACAGGTGCTGGAAAAGAGACTGGTGATTTCACTTGGGGAAACAGATTACATACAGCAACAACAGCTTCATACACTGCTGCTGATGTTTATCTCAAACTGTGACATGAAAATGAAAAAAAATCCATTCCATGAACGTCTGTGGTTCCTTACGGCAGTTAGATTCATCTGATCTGTCTGCACAGTCGAGGACACCATTGCATTGCTGGACTGATGGAATGCAGAATCCGTCTTCACATTGAAACTCATTAGGGGCACAAACCCCGGAGAATGGAACTGAAATATAGCATGAGGAGGTATCCAGAGTTGGGCATGTACAGAACCCAAAACCCCTCTTGTAACATTTCCTGTGATTTGTACCACTGGAATGTCAAAGCTTTATCTTTTGAGGAACATTTATTCCAACTAAATATACATGTCTTTTGCACCAGATTGTACATACTAGTTCCATTTAACTCATACAGTATGATACTTCATTCAAATAATAATCATGTCAATACTAAAAGTAATTCTCTTTGCTAATTTATAGGGCATTAAATGCTACAGCAGCATTGCAAACAACAACAAAGCAAACTAATTAGTTTATTAGAGTTCTATTTTAATGACTAAGTTTTGTTCATTGCACAATTCTTATTTCCCCAAATGTAACAAAATAACACTATTCTATTCATGAGATAAAGGCGTTCTAAACTTGTTAAGAGTAGTCTTATTCAAACTGGATTTTAAGATGCTCAAATTTTGTTTTAGGGATGTATTTAGCACCCAAGGTGACCAGATTTGTCACTTTTAACCAGTCTGAAGGTAAGTGAGAATCAAATGATCAATATAGATACAGTGGAACCTCGGTTAGCGAACGCCTCGGATAGCGAATATTTCGGTTAACGAACAAAAATTTCGTTAAAAGTTTGTCTCGGATAGCGAACAAAATTTCGGATAACGAACAGCCACGGGAACCCCACGTGACCGACCAGCATGCAATCATTCGCGCCCGAGACACAGTTACGATGAGTCGTTCCTTATCTGTGCTCATTCTTCTTATTTAGTGATTTTTGTGCTTTATTTTAATAAGATAATCTTCAATCATGGCTCCAAAGAAGATTAAGAGCAATTAATAGTAGTGAGGTAATGACAAGGAAGCGGCCAACAAATGAATTGAAAAAGGAAATAAAATTATGAAGGTGGCATGCGTCTGTAGGATATGTGATGTCGTATTACCGAAGAGTTTTACAAAAAAGGCAGAAGCAACAGACACTGGACAAGTTTTTTTACTTTAACCTCAAAGCTACAGAAAAAGGAAGTCACCCCCGATTTTATAATGTCACGTGTTCATGGAGGGGGAATCAAAGCAGTAATTCCACCCCTTCCTTCCCTCACTTGCTTCCAACCACGCCGTCAAAACGGCGAGTTTTCTGATGTTTAGATGCTTTCGTTAATGTTTTTATATTTATGTAACTCCATTTTTATTGCATTATAAATGTTCTCATTAAAACAAATACCTATATATATTTAGCCTGTAACTTTCAAATATTAGCGAGTCAACAGGGGCTGGGAACCAATTAAATCTATTTCCTTTATTTCTTATGGAAAAAATTGTTTCGGATAACGAACATTTCGGATAACGAACAGCTCTCCAGAACGGATTAAGTTCGTTAACCGAGGTTCCACTGTACTGATGAAAAGTTGAGATGGTTAACCTCAGCAACAAGACCCTACAATAGTGTATGGTCACTGACTTTTTGATATGGTGCAGTAAAGCAGTGGAATTCCCTTCCCTTGTCTATTAAAGTTGAGTCTTTTAAATGTACATTAAAAACACATCTTTTCTGTTAACACCAAGACACAGGCAGCTAAAGGCTGACTGATCATACAGTAATGAGCTAGATTTGGGCATCAGACTTTAAAACGAAGATCAAGGAGGTGGAATCCTTTTGAAACCTCAGACTTTGAAATGTTGCATTACAGTGTGGAATCCCTTTGATACTGTGCAAGAGAATGTAGGAACATTCAGAGTTTTAGGGGCAAAGAAGTGCACAGTATGAGATGGTATTGTAGTGATGAGGAGGTATAAGAAAGAACAAGGACATGCTCAGAAGTGACTTAAAGGTTTGGGGGTGAGAGTAAGTGCACACTGTAAAATAGGATGTTGGGGCTATGGCACTCTCGCCAATAATTTAAGAAGTAGGTGAAGGTTCAAACATGGCAGGTTATGCTGTGACCTACTCTGATATGTGTGTTGGCCTGGTGTCATTCACTGACGCAGGTGATGCATCCTATGCCTATAATCCCTCCCCTCCAATGAAACACAAGAAAGAGATTAACTGAGCATGTCACATTAAAAGGCAGCTGTGTTAAAATGCTCAGTTATTGCTGTTGGTATGTACTTAACAAATACTTATTGACATTCACAGCTACTACAAATCATTGTATCTCACCGCACTCCTGAACACTAAGCATATTTAATATTTATATTCAGATAAAAGTTGAAAGCTTTGCATTAAATTTCCAGTCTTGAAAGAGAATACAGATCTTCTCTCAGAATGTTTTGAAAATTAATCTGATCAATAAATACCCGGAGTAAAGGGCTTGGCTAAATTTGCTATAAAATCAATTTGTCTAAATACATATTTTTGTATTCACAGTCTATCCCAGTGGGCAAGCAGAGAGCAGAGTGGTTAGAGCACTGTTGTCTAGCTCCAATACCTGTGTAGCACAGTAAACTTCCCCCACTTGGGTACCTGAAATGGTACCTGACTTAATAAAGGGTTGGGGAAGGAAAGGCAGTGATGGAGAAGGGATGGGCACCACCCTCACAAAAAGCAGGCGCTGATAAGAAAAAAGTAGTCTCTGACGACTCACTACCAAATGAAAGAAAGGATCAGGGGACAGCTTTACATTTACCAGCTTCATAGAGTTATTGGAGCTGTCTTCTAAATTATGTTTCCCTCTTTTTAACACGAAGAATCCACATTTTTATCTAAATTTTTTTTTTGATACTTTGTGAATGACTTGGCTGCAACAGAAAATCTGAGTATGCATATGACAACAAAACAGGGGACAGAAAGAGTATGTCAGACTTTATCCCTGTAAGGCCATAGATCACTCAAATTTTATTCCAGTCAGATTACTGATCCTCAAAGTTTAACTCTGCAGATATCTGCTTGTACTAAAAAAAGAACTTAAATCACTTAAAGCATGTTTTTTATATAAATATATAGGTAAGCATATTATAATATTTACTTTATGCGACCTTTCAAAGTCCATTTAACATAATTTTACATACTTGCTATTTTTATGTGATTAAATGTGATTTAACACAAAATCCCGGTCAACTAAGACTACCAACTACCCAAATGAAAAAAAAGCAGTTCATATATTAAATTACCAGCGTGTTATTTGTATTGCGAGTCTTCATCAAGATGCAGTCACAGCTGGCGTAGTAATAAAAAAGGTTAAGCTGTAAATAACTGTGAGCTAAGTAATGTATTACTGTTTACAATAGGCAAGCATCTAATTGCATAGTATCCACAATCTCTGCTAGTAGTAAGTGACTTCAAAGGATGACAAAAGAAAAAAAACACAGATAAAATGCTGGAAATATGAACATACTGCAGCGATTAGGATCCTCATCTGAAGCATCTACACAATCTGGCAGAGAATCACACTCCTTGGATCCAGGGATGCATGAGCCATCATCACAACGAAACTCATCAATGCGGCACTGACGTGGCGCTAGAAAAGATCCCAATAGCAGCAAACTCTATGATAATGAAAATCCCATTTTACCCAATTTAGCTGAAATATACATAGTAGAGATTTCTTTAAGCAAATAAACTTACATCATGTCTAATGTCTGGACCATGAGGAAACTGTTTTGCTCTTTTTTCTTATCTATTAATTCTGGCCTCAGTCATAGTGCAAAGTTCTAAGATACAGAGATAGTTTTTTTAAAAATATGATTTTGTCTTCATCTACAAAACATGTATGTAATTTGTTACAACAATGAATGATTCTAAGAGTAAACAAGGTATGTCTATACATAGAAACACTTTTGCCTATTTTATGGAGCTAATGTTTGAACGGTGAACAAAATCTAATCAGATTACCATAGATTTTATTCATAAGCAAACACAAGAATACTTCACAACTATTTATGGTGCATTATTCAGCTATTATTTTGTAAATAATTGATTTATGGTTATATTGCCTATTTACTTTTATGTATAATAAATATACTGATACACTATACCACTTATTTGGTATCCTTATGACAGATGTTAACGTTAAGTTTATCTATGTGAATGGTTCAATCTTGGAATTTTAAGGATTATCAGATAATACAGATGTCAAACTACCACCTACAACAGACAACAGAGCACCTCTCTAGACAAATAATTACAACACTACAACAGACAGCTGAGCACATCATAATCACCTCTCAAGACGTTATGTACAATACTACAACAGAAGACCAGATATGCCAGCCATGACAAAAAAGAATATGGACAACAGAACCCCACACATAGTTCTGTATTGAGATAATATTATCTCCATTACCTACGATGACAAAATGACACAACATCATGATCAATGACCAGATAATCACCCATGGCAACAAGAGCACACCAACATTGTAGACATAATAGGACTTGAATGACATAGTTGCACAGCAACGTGATAAAAGACTAAATAACCACCCACAGCAACAAGACTGCATAAACAGCAGAAATGACCAGTTTTTAGAATGTAGACACACATTTCTTTGTCACTCTTAATGACAAAACTGCACAGCACAATAAATGGCCAGAAAAAAACTAGTATTGGCCTAAGGTGACAACAGTATGTAGGACTCACTTCTGTGGTGTAGATATATAGATAAGACTAGAACCATAATAACCAAGCCACAACACATAAATATATCATTTAGAAGAAAAATGCAGACAAAATATAGAAACCAGGATATGGCTGTTCACAGTAAAGGCCAATGGCACCATCTTCAGGTCTCACATATGCATATGTACATGCTTGTAAACTATTTGAGCAGTTTTGTGTACGATAGTGCTGAAGACATAAATGATATTAAAATGATCTGCCTTAAATGTAGGCCATAATTAAGTTTGTGCTTACCCAAGCATGTCACTGTGATTTGAAATTTATGGAGCTAGTGTTTGAAAAAAGTGAACAAAATCTGTAGCAAAGGATAATCAGATTATTACAGATTTGATCATCAGCAAACACATTTAGAATGTCTGCCTGAGAGCTGACTGTCATAAATTCAAAACTACCATCCAAAGAAAACAATGAGATTGAAATTAGAACACCAAGATCATGCATGGTTGATGGACATCTGAGCATGCAACATACACAGTCATAGCCATACAACTTTGGTGATTTGTTCTGACACATGTTGCTGGACATACCGCATTTATTATGATACATGTTGCTGGCCATATTGCACTGATTCAAGGGAAAACTGAGTTAAAACAGGAAACTAAGCTCAAAATTTCAGATAAAGATTTCAAAAGAAAAATATGCATTGATCTGGATTCAAAAGTATGTGGGCCAAGATATCACTGACAATATACCAAGGTTGCATCTGTAGCCAAAGTGATCTGCTTTACAGTCAATATGCGAACTTTGAAGAACAGGCGTTGGTGTGATGATGTTTTATCGTCTCTCTCTCTTATTCAGTGCTCAACTCAGATTGAACATATACACATATATTTATTTACATACATATATCAGTCTTATGGTCTGCTTACGGCTTAACGTCTTTACTCTATACTCTCTATACAGTCTTGTCTACCGGCTTCCCACGTCCTGTATATTTCTCCCCAGACCGGGTCAAAGTCCTCTGTTTAGACCATTAATATCTAGGATATGACAGATGTCAACACTAATTGTATTGTGGGACCTGAGGTTTTGAACATCCCTCCCCACCCCCATCTCATCCATTTTCAAAACTCTTGATAAAGTTTTCCTAATAGAATTGATTTATTCACTAGGAGTCTGGAAATTAATATATTCTTGAATTAAACCCATTCATCTGAAAATAATTTTGTACTCAGGTTAGCCTCAGAATATTATTTCCACAGGTTAACAACCATTATCATTAAATTTCTACACAACAAGAAATGGAAGAAATAACACTTATACTATGAGCAAAAAGACTATCATCTAGACTATGAGGACTGATTATCATCTAGTCATCTAACCAGAGCATCATCAGAGACATAGCTGGCGACAATGTAACATGTCAGGTGCAGATGCTGACATCGGAAGACAAGGATTAAAATTGTTAACTAACAACTAGAGCAACACAGTCACTGCAAGTTAGACTTCTTGCAACAAAGGCTGTGGCTGTTAAAATAAACAGGCCTCAAAACACAACTGTTGAATTCATGCAAAACAAAAAACCAAAAAAAAAAACCAAGCTATGACGTATAGTATATATATAGTAGAGATAGTACATGGACAGTTCATCTAATTTCTATAAATACTTACCACCATTTCCTTCACTCAACTTGTTAAGAATCAGAAATTACGCTGCTTCTCTTTGCTGTCTCATTTTGCTCTGCTTTGAAAAATCACTGCCTTTTATTTTTAAAAGAAATTTGGTCGAAGTTGACATCACACAAAGTCTGAGAAGGCAGGTTTGATGTTTTAAGGCCATCTTGTAACAACTTACTCAGGATCCCTTATTCAGCAGGATTGTGCAGAACCATTCAACATATTTATTCAGGGCCACAGAGATCAATACAAAGGACCTACCAATGGAGCATATGGAAGAAGTGTTAGGATTGATATGGGAAATGATATAACAGAATGCAAAGCATTCACAATAAGCTTTGTTAGATTATACACAAGATATGCAACAATACACAGAACAAATGCTGTATTTTTGCACAAACACGAACAAGTACAACATATAACGTACATACATCCACAGATGCAGACGATATGACTTCAAATATCAAGGTGAACTGGTCAACGTCAACAAGCTCATGGCAGGTTGGACAATAACATGATTTTTTGTTTTCATAGACATACAGTGGAACCTCGGTTAGCGAATATTTGGGATAGCGAACAAAAAGTTCGTTAAAAATATTTGTCTCGGATAGCGAACAAAATTTCGGGTAACGAACAGCCACGTGAACACCACGTGACCGACGAGATGTCATCATTCGCGCTCGAGACACAGTTACGATCGGTCGTTCTTTATCTGTGCGCAGAAGCAGCAGACACTGCACAAGTTTTTTCCTTCAACCTCAAAGCGACAGAAAATGGTAGTCACCCCCGATTTTACTGTGTCACGTGCTCAGGGAGGAGGAATCCAAGCAGTAATTCCACCTCTTCCTCCCCACACCTCCATCCACCCACGCCGTCAAAACGGCAAGTTTTCTGATGTTTTAATGCTTTTGTTAATGTTTCTATGTTTATTTAACTCCTTTATATTGTATTATAACTGTTCTCACTAAAACCTACCTATATAGCCTGTAACTTTCAAATATTAGCGAGTCAACTGGGGCTGGGAACCAATTAAATCTATTTCCTTTATTTCTTATGGAAAAATTGTTTTGGATAACGAACAACTTTCCAGAACGGATTGTGGTCGTTAACCAAGGTTCCACGGTATATGCACACAAACTGGCAATATACTTCAGAAGATCTGATGTCATCATAATAAAGATTATGCCAACTGTTCGATTGATGTCAATAAAGGTTATCTTTTTGATTTTTAAATAAAGAAATTCTTTTAAATTCTATTTAAAGATGATAGTAACTGCTAGTCTGAGTTTATTACTCTGTTTTTTGTATGAAGAACATTTTTTTCTCCCTTATTTTAGATGACATTCATTTTTAAAAACTATATTCCCCCCTATGTGATGGCTTTAATCCTATTTCAGTGACTTTCCCATCATAATTGAGAGTTTGCTAGATGATAGAAACAAAACTAAAGCCCTTCCCCACCCCGTTTTCTTCTCCTTAAAACATAAAGTTTTGAACTTCAGCTTGGAGAAGAAATTGCACACAGGAATGTACTGTGCTTCAAGAAATTATTTTGTAATACCCTAATCGAGATCTAACATGCTTCAGCTGTGTTTGCTAACCCTGAACAGCATGTACATCATCACATCCCTACATAATGTTTCACCAACCAGCTAAGCCATCTGGGCAGAAAAGAACTTACGACAGTCTAGTTCATCTGTGCGATCAGGACAATCAATGTTGCCGTCACATCGAAGAACTGCATTAATACACAGCCCCCCTTCGCATCTAAACTCGTCGCCACGGCATGGAATGGATTCTTATTAGAGCACAAAACACAAATATTTTTAGAAGCAATTAAATGTACCTAGCTCACATCATTACATCCACCATGTCAGCAGTAAAGTATAGTCATGAATCAAACTGAATCTTTGCTGTCACTTAAAGTTTACATTTACAGCAATGCAATGTTGATTACATCAATTACAGCTTTGTGCTCCCTGTGCCTTCATTATCCAATGACCGGTATATCAATCAAGAAACACATTAAGTAACGAATGTCCTATGCTTCAGATTATCAGATTTCTCAGCAGTAAGTTGGGTCGTTTTTGTTTTCAATCTTCAAACCCCAAATTAGCCAATACTGTAGCAAAGATCTAAGTCTGGAAATAAGTAGAAAAAAACACTTGCTGAAATGAATTGAGCTATTATATAGATAAATCCTATGTGCTACATGAATATCTGCAGATATATAAGGCCTTTAACATGGTGGATACAATGTCTGAATAAGCAGTGTGTACACTACTGTACTCTTTAACACAGCAGATGCAAGATTTGTATTAGCAGAGTGAAATGCAATCAAAATGCCATCAAAACTGTTTTAATAGGACACTTCTCCTATTGCTACAGTACTAAGTCTGCCAGCCCCTTCGCATTAAACATCTGTAATTAAAAGTGGTAAAAGTCAGCAAGGTTCCTCATTGACATGCACAGCAGTAAAATTAAACTAACCATTCAATTCAGCATAGTCAATAATAAACTGCATGTTATTTCAAAGCCTAAACTAAAATGAATCTTCAACTATGGCAACTCCTACAAAAATAACTACACACAGCTGCACACTGGGATAGCACAGCCTAACAGCGATCACGACCTTTATACACTGAAACTTGGTTATCATATTAATGCAAAGTTCAGTTCAGTTCAGTCCCATGCCCGGTCCGGGCGTAGGGGGGACCATCCAGCAGCAGCAACAGACAGAATTTTCCACCCGGTCCTGTCTTGAGCAGATGAGAGCAGGTCTGGCATCTCGCGTTCGGTCCATTCTTTGATGTTGGTGACCCAGCTTTTCCTCAGACGACCACGACGACGGCTCCCTTCGAGGGTTCCTTGTAGGATCGTCTTGGACAGGGTGTTGTGGCGGGTGACGTGACCGAACCAGGCGAGCTTGCGCCGCTTCACTGTTGCCAGAAGGGTTCATGTGGGCCCACGAGGGAGGTTACGGTGCTCCGTACGTATTCGTTGGTCTTGTGTTCGCGGTACGAGATGCGGAGCAGCTTTCTCAAGCACTTGTTCTCAAAGGCCTGGAGTTTCTTTTCCGTTGTGGCAAGCAGCGTCCAAGTCTCGCAGCCGTAGAGAAGGATTGACACTACGAGGGGCTTGTACAGCCTGTGCTTGGTACTGAAGCTGATTGAGTTGGTCCGCCAGATCCTGTCCAGCCTGGACATTGCGGATGTTGCCATACCAATCCTGATACGGATCTCTGCTGTACAGCAACCATCTCTAGTCAGGGTGGCACCCAAGTACTTGAAGCTGTTGACCTCCTCCAGTTTCTGGCCGTTCATGACGATGTTGCTGCTGCTGTCGGTGGTGGAAATAATCATCACTTTGCTTTTTTCTGAGCTTATTTCCATGCCATAGGCCCCCGTTCGCCTGGAGAGTCTGTCTGTCAAATCCTGAAATCCATTTTATCACCTGCTCTTATTCTGCAACCTTAAGGGACTTTTCTCCTTTTTCTTTTTACAGTCCTTGCAGTCTTCAGACTTCAGTGACAACTGTGAATGACATTCTGACATTTCTAAAGATAAATCATTCCTTTGCAGCTTTGTGCAAAAATGTTGCATGTTGAATGTTTTAAAGGTTCTCTCTTTTTTTAAGGACTGACTTCAACTCTTTCTCTCTCGCGATGACAAAGAGACAAAACTGTGTATTGAGGATATGTGCATCAGGTAATGGATTATTTTCAGGCAGCAAACTGCTAGCAGCATGCAGATACTCAGGAAAGGTTACATTTAGTAATTTGATATTACTATCAGTAATTAAAGTACCAGTGGCCACAGGAGACAGAACATTTTTAATATTAGACTGTTTTTTAAAAAAAAACCTGAACGCTGATGAAACATTATCATAAAAAATCAGTTTTTAATTGTTTTCGCTATATCACTGCATGCTCTAGTAGTGGTTAGCAATTGTTCACAGTTTATCCCAACGCACATTTTTTTCCCCTTGTTTAAAGTGCAGTCAAATCACTTATGTTAGCTGTGTAGATTGCAGGAAATTAGGCTCAGTATTGACAAAGATGTATCATCAAGCTGCTTGGCCAACACAGAGATATGCTGTATTATCTTTTCTAGAAATAAACACTTGTAACTAAAACGTCAGAGCTCAATAATTTCCTTGGGAGTACAAGTAACCTTGGACTTCCCTTGATCACATGTATCTCAACATATGCCTTTCATTGTGTAAGGAACTCATGCAAGCTGTGAAGTTAACAATACCAAGACAGTTAACAGTACAAGTGAGCCCGACAATCAACTAAAAATGTTGAGATCTCTTGCCTGGTGAAAGCTCCTCAGCAAGTCTGGAAGCTTTATAAGGTTGATTTTGAGAATGTTTTTGTGAATGTCAGGTACGGGATCTGAAGTTCATATAAAGCATTACTATACAGATTTTATTGTTTTCTATTTATTATGTGCACGTCTACATTTTCTCTGAATTGTTCTGAGAAGAATTTGTCACAAATACTTAATATTACTTTTCATTATTATAGTGAAAAATTTAAATGTAGGACTGTATGCCTGTAATTTTTATATGAAAAATTTCATCTTTCTTGAAATATTTTTTCTATTATTGTGAATGTGCCACTTTCTTGTGATGCTATCATTAATATTATGGAAAGAAAAGAGAGGAATTCTAATATCACACTAAAGTTCTTTTGCAATTTTGTCTTGCATGAAAACTTATGTACAATAATGTGGACCTGAAGGCTTGTAACACATTAGATTACAGTGATCTCAACCCTGATGAAGCATCAGATTATTGAAAGTCAGAGTACAAGGGTTTTGAATCTAATAAGACACCTAATAATCCTGATATGCCCAACAAACATTCACAGATTACAGACAGCCTATTCCACTTTGAAAATACTGAGACTCCTCTGCAGCAAGAACAGTTTCTCTTCTTCAAAAACTGTTGCTTTTAGTGACTGTCACACACCTGGAGACTTCATCAATGTCGATGGACTGAACCGACACAAACCTCAGAATTTGTAAAAAAAGTACATATGAAAACACTGATACCAGAATCATGCTCCACTAACATTTGTTTTTTTATTCTTATCATCTTACTGTCATTAAGATCTTAATAAACTCCTCTGAAATTAGCTACACCTGTGTTGTTGTAACTATTATCCACTGTCATTTTTGTGAATTTCATTTTCTTTCTTTTTTAATTATGGTCTTTAAATTTGAAAAAAATTACCTTTGTCATAACCATAAGAGCAGATTTGTCCTCTCTGAAGACTTAATTTGTTTCTCAATTCTTTTTTAAAACTGGCACAATAAAAGTCTCTCAACGTTAATGAACCAAGCAGATATAAGAGACTGGACTAGATAAAGTGGTGGGCAGGAAATGTCATATGTACCTGATTGTCCACAACCACAAAACAGTGGACTTTTTTGTTTTTATGAGGAAATAAAAGTTGTACTTACGACACTGAAATTCATCATCTCCACCAGGACAGTCGGCACGACTGTCACATCGCAGCAAAATACTAATGCAGCTTCCATCAATGCAGCGGTACTCATCAGCAGTGCAGGCAGCTGTCCATGGAGAGAAATGTGAAAGTCAAGTAAACATTGTCAAGAGAGGAATGTTAAAGTAAATTAAACATTGTCAAGCAAGTGCAACAGTCAGGATGTGTGCACGATTCCAGCCCACATGGCATGCACTCTGAGGCTATCTTGGGTTTTGTTTCATTCCTATAGCTGTCACCAAACCAAAAATACCATACATCAACAGGACTTATCTCATTATTAATAATGAAACACAGTCGAGCTCCATGTGATACTTGTCCAACTATTTACTGCCAAATCAGAGCAAGCACATCACTGGTCAGCACTATTTGCTGCACTATGAGCAAGAACAGCACTCACTATTATGTCAGATTATTACACATGCATCACTTGTGACACTAAGCTAAGTCACACAGTACATCCCCCCAAATGACGATCATGTCCCACTAATTTGAATCACTAGCATTTAAGGTCATGTTCCATTAAACTACACCACTCACTATCATAAATTACACTAATCTACACTGTCCTGCCATTTCATGGTGAGCCCAACAACTGATGACGGCAAAAGACTGAAAGTTAATTAATTTTTTTACATCAAGCTGGAAAACTTCAACAACCATGTTTTCAAATGTGCACCAGGTATAGTAATTTTGGCAAAATACAGCCAACATGACTTTCAAACTCTGTACTCTTCAATAAAATATTTTGCAGAAATCCTGTAGGGCTACATCTGTCATATGTGCACATTGCACAATCAAGTTAAGGGTACTTATTCTTTTCACAAGTAGATTTCCTCTTTCTGCTTTGTTACTTTACATTTTCCAGATACAAAACAGTGTTATTTCTGTCACCACATTGAGAATTAAGAACACAGAGAGGTGACCTTAATGAAAAAACAAAAACTGCCATAGAGTGAAAGAGTAATCCTTAACAACACCAAATGCTTATTCTTAGATGGGTGTTTGCAAACATATAACATAAACAGATACACTGTTCCGTACTGGTTCAGCAAAACAGAAAACTGGAGTAAGAAAGACAAAAGTGACTGGGTTAACTAACTAGAGCTGCAGCATCTTAGTGTCAGCACATGCTGACTTTACAATTACCCTTGCAGACTATAGAACACTACTTACTACAGAACTGTTCATCTGAGCCATCTGGGCAGTCTGCTTTACCATCGCACCGTAGCCGACGGTTTATACACTGTCCAGTGCTGACACATCTAATTCGGCCTTCAAGGCATGGTTCAACGTCAGGGCCTGTTTAAATCATTGGTATCAAATGCATTGACAATTTAGACCAGTTAAAATATGATAACAATGATACTATAGTTATCATTAAAGGTAAGAAAGGAAAAGATACAAATCATTCAGAGCCATCAGTGAAATAATTCTATAAAAGCAAACATAAGTGACAAGATTTTAAAAAGAACAAAGTAATGTTGTAATCCATGGAATGTGCTAATCCATAATGTTTTTGGATTTTGTTTTGGTTTTTTTTTTTTTGTTTTTTTTTTTGCTTTTTGCTTTTCATTAACTTGGAGGAAAATTAAAACTATTACCACAGTTGAGTTCATCCGACCCATCATTGCAGTCAGGTTGTCTATCACACACATAAGACTTTTGGATACAGTACCCATCGTTACAGGTAAACTCATTGCTGGCACAAGTATATACAGGTATAACGGCTGCAGAAAAAAAAAGTTTAAGTCTGCACAACATTTTTCAAGTGACCTTAAAACAAGACTTGATTTTTAAAAATCTATTAACAGTGACATCCTTAAAACAGAATGATGTAAAGTACTTTATCCCTGTAATTATCTAATATCATGCTTCATACTTCATCAATGTGATTATCAATTGCTCCAACCATCAAACCATCAAAATTCTAGTAGCAAGATCAGTCGCAAAAGTGGAGACCACAATCATGATAATTATGATGTTTAAAATGATTTATAATTGTTTTTATGAATTTAGTAAAGTGAAAAACATTCTGAACATATTCTGAAACTTACCCAGGGGACTGGCATAGTCCAAAACTGCCCTTATAGCAAAAGTGGCATTGGTGGTTCTGGAAGGTACAGTGCTAACATCAAAGGGAACTTCTGGCTCCAACATGTCCTCATAAAACTGAGCATAATAATTCTGAAAAAGCTCACTGGCTGGTACAGCATCATCTGCCAGTGTTGCCTGAGCAATAACATTATTGCGTGTAGAACGAGGATAGAAGATACCAATAAAATCCCCACGTTGTACCTCAATTGGACGAGTAACAGAGACTGTCTGCCTACCAGCCGCAGCAGGTGGAAACAAAGTTCTGTAACAAATTGTGTGCTAAACTACTTAAACTACTGTGATAAAATACTGAGCATAGTTTACTTGAAGATGGCAATTATATCAACAGAAAAACAAAACCTATTCACCAGGATCTGCCTCAAACATCTTTAACAGCATCTAACTACAATATATCACAGCTGAGCTAAAACTTACTTAAAGATTTTTTTCTCTGCACAGACAAAATGCTTACTTTATTTTAAGCATCAAAATAAAACAAACACTGAATATAGCAAATATAAAATTTTTCCTTAAGTTTGTATTATCCTGATATACATGTAGCAATCTGGAACCCAAAATGTCCTCAAATGAAATCATATATGATTGAATCAGCAGAAGGAACAGAACACATCCCTGTAATCTCTAGTTCTTCTGTAGCAAAAATGGAGTGACTCAGCATAGTGTAAATTTAACTGACAACATCAATGGTTTCATGATAATTATTTGTGTCCTTATTTTTTCCAGCTTATAAGTGCAAATTAAAAGTATCATTTGAAGGCTTAGTGAAAGCAATTTTAAAAAAGAAGTTTAATTAATTTTTGTGGTGGTCACTGTATTTTTCATGCTGGCATAATTGTGATCAGAGTTGATTTTAAATGTTACCTTCAAGACTGTAGTCAGTAGACTGCTTTGTTCTTTCAGGAACTATTAAAAGTTTATAAAAGCTGATGGCAGTATTTAAGAGTTATTTACAGCATTGCTTTGTCTGAGCATAAACTATCATGAAATATACCTGTCTATTCAGAAAGCATTACTAAATTTACTGGTTGGAACAGAAATCATCATCCAACATACCTATCCACGAGGAGAAACTCAGTTTCTGTCACTTGCCGCCAGACCCCTGCAAAAGCTTCTCCTTCTGGGATCAAGCGATAGTACTCCCAACTTACTACTCTGCCCGGACATGGGAAAGCATTGTTGATGAGCAGACTGGCCCAGTTGCTGCCATTACGCGGAAGGAAATCTGGCTTGCGACCAATGTATGTGGGGCATGAACGGTCATCTGCAATACATCAAATGATGTATCAAAGTGCAATCTGCCTGTTGAACAATCTTTCTTATCATTCATTGTTGGTAAAATGTAAAATGTCATAAATAGCATAAAAGATATTTAATACAATTAACACAAGCCACTCCTGCTTTGTCAACATAAAAAAACTAGAGGACTATGTGTTTAAAGCATATGACTTTATTTATCCCAGAGGATAGCAGCAGGTCTATAAGAAAGCAAGTGTTAAACTAAACAGCATAAAACAACAATCAACAATGCTATAACACATTCATACCAGTAAAACCAGACAGACCGTCAAACAATCACAGTTCAGACCCACATAAAATCATAATTCCTTGACACAAAGAGTAGTGTTCAGAAGTCACATGGCTCAAACAAAAGACAGTTTCAATCTGATGGTCCTGCATGCAGACACAGAGGATTGGTGGCCTGATGGAAGCCAATGGAACTCTCTCAATAAGACGAGCCTAACATCATGAAGAATTGCAAAAACCTTAAAAATATCTGTTACACACAAGTATGAAGGTCACTCCAGGCTATCCCAATAATGTTTGAGCAGGTGTATACAAAATGATTCAAGTTGTTCTTAACCTTCATTGGTAAACTGTTGTAGAAACAGACAAACAACGACAGCACACTATGGGATCTATCAAATTACTAAAAATATCTCTGGGAGAGTGAGAAAGACCAGCTTCTGGAGAAGAAAGAGGCAAAATCTTTCCTACAGGCAGTGGTACATCATCAAAGTGCCCAGTAAATCCTGTTTCAGGTCAACTGTAATAAAGCAACTGTAGTTAGGAAAAAGTCAAGAAAACAACAAAGGTGTTCACTCTGAAGTCTGACTGCATATCTAAAGCATGCTGGAAATGGCTTCAGTAGCTCTTTAAATGTCTTAAAAGTTACAATTTTTTATATTTTATATGATCCTCATATGATGTCATGAAATATAAATATAAACACAAAGCATCTAGCTTCAGCAGACAGTGTCACAGTGGGGTAGGTCCCTGGTGGTATGAAAAATGCTCAAATGATGTTAAAGGTGTTAAGGAGGAAAACTAAGACTGACAGTCTCGTGTCCAATATAATAACAATCCTTTTTGGTGCTTATAGGACATACTGACAGTAAGTCTGATGTTCAATGTAATAGTCATCATTTTATAAATTATACTGTGCAGTCTCATGGTGGCATCAGATAGTACACTGGAATTCTACCTTATATACAGTTCTTTCTCTCTCTGCATCCCTCCACCGCTATTGCTCTCTCTCTCTCTTTCTCTCTCATACACATGACACATACACCCACATGTGCATGACAACCACACCCACATGTGCATATGATAGCAAGTACATTAGTGAGTATTTCAAGTAGTCAAACACAAAACACAATGCTCCTATGCTCTGCTGCCAAAGCCAGACACCAGAAGGCACCAATCACCAAGCAGTCAGCAGTCACCAAGCCAGTTTAAAGCAGCAAAAGGAAGCAAGAAATCGTCTGATCAGTTTACAACAATGGCAAAAACTGATGTCTACAGAAATATACAGCAATGTTTACAGCTAGCACTGCAAGACACAGTGCTGTCTACTGATTATCTAGAGAGAGATGCAAAAGTAGTAGTGAAAGACAGACCCAATCTTGTCTACTAATCCTCTGCAGAGATACAAAGTGCTACAGAAAACTCATATAGCATCTAAAAAGATGAACTAAAGCTCATTATATCATGTAGAGAAATAACAATACTCTTTCTATAGCGCTTTACCCTTCACCATCAAAGGCAGGATTAAGATGCGTTTCACTGCCTGAGAGCAGCAGCCTTCAGATCAGGTCAACATTGTGCCATCTACAGCTCATCTATATCTAGAGAAGAAATGTTGTCTCCAGCTCATCAACATCTACAGAAGTGTTGTCTACAGCTTGCATGGAAATGCAGACATTGTGCTGTCTAAAGCTTTTATTTTACGAAGAGAAACAGTACTATCTGCAGTTCACCTATCCCAGGAGTGGGCAAAGTTTTCTTTTTGGGGACTGGTGTCAAATTTCTAAGCTATGCGGCAGGCCGGTGAAATACCAAAAAAAACCCAGGCCAGGTGACTACACAACAAACCTAGTGATAATGGAATGGACATAAAATGAGTACATAATGGCATTTGGTTACCCAATTTATTGCGTAAAGTGAAGCTGCTTGAGTTTGCTCACAATAAAACTTTAAGATCAGCATTTCCTTTGAAGGCAGATGCCCCCAATGCTTTCTAACGACTCCATGCCATCCGAGTTATTTGCTGTCTGTGTACTTTGTGTGTGTTAGAATGTTACGGACTGCAGATTTCTAATGCTGTTGTACTTGATAAATTAAATTTCACCGAGATTAACCTAGGCTGAATAAAATAAAAATTAAAACAGGTTCACTTCACATTTTGGCAGACGGGCCGGTCCAAAGAGGTCCACGGGCTGCATGCAGCCCGCAGGCCATACTTTGCCCACTTCTGGTCTATCATCTAAAGGAAAAGTCGGTGCTCTCTAAGCCTCTGGAGAGGGAAAACAAAGATGTTGAGAGAAGGTTGGGGCCTCCAGATGTGCTGCCCCACTTTATTTGACAAACGAGAGACCTCCACCTGACAACTTACGACATGCTCGCTCATCTGCCCCACCAGGGCAGTCCACCCTCTGGTCACAACGGCGCACACTGTCAATGCACACTCCGTGGTCACAGTGAAACTGATGGGAACTGCATCTATCCCTCCCTGTAGCTTCTGCATGCACAGATGGTGTAATCTTGAATTCACTTCAGCTTTTGATACCATACAGTATATGCAGATTGATTAAAAACACTTCCTTTGTACAAACAGTAAACTATATATGAGGGTGATTGCGGATTTTTGAATGCCATTTTAATAATAAGAAAACTGGATAAGGTCCTAAATAAAATTCATTTTAATGTAGAGGGCTCAGAATAACAAACAGTCAAGCCAAAATTATGATCTTAAATAAGATGGCCGTCAAATTCCTGCAAAGGTTTATTTCTATATGGCATCTTAAAACAAATAGCAAGATTACTCAACAGTTTCAGTCCAGAATATTAACTGGTAGGTTTGATTGCTACTTAGTCCCATACAAATGCTATAGATGGAGAGGGAATATGAACAGGTTGCGATAACAGTGAAATATTTACAAAGCTTACTTGTTTGACTATGAGCATACCAACGCGGCATTAGAGATCCATTTAGGTATAAAGCTGGACATACACTGGCCACACTTTAACAGACTGTTTAGTGTCCCAGATGCAGGACTAAACCACAAGCTAACACAGGCACTGTAATTTTCATGTGAGTTTTTGGTTTACAAGTGGTCTTACAGCTGCTCCATATAGTGACCATCTGGCTTGTTCATTCTTTGGCCACATCTTACATTCTTGGATTGTTATCCTTAGGTTATTGCAGAAACCAGAGTAAGTCTTTGTGACAAATGCCATATTCAATATCCCACTGACTACCAACTTGTCCAGCCTGACTGATGTGTTTGTGTGTGTGTGCATGCATGTGTGTGTGTCAAGTATTGCACACTGACATGAAAAAACTGGCTCAGACTTCTAGACAACATTAAAAAAAATCAGCGCAGTGAAGGCACCCCACAAGGTTATTTTGACACTCCACGTGTTTGTCATCAGCTTCTGTCTAGTCAGCAATTCATGGCTGCACTAGAGCCAGTCTGCTAGTGTAAGAAAGCTTTCTAACACATCTGCTACAAAGCTGCGCATTGCTGTCTCCTTATTCCTATCCTAGTATTTGAGCCCCCCCGATGGATATACTTATGACATCACTCTTTTTACGAAAGATTTTTGAAAATTCATCATGGTTAAAAGTGATAGAGCCAAACTACAGGCCCATCATCACCTTCTATCATTGACTTTGGTGATGATGTTTGGCTCACAGTTGACCATGAACTTCTTTGTCAGCTTCAGCAGCCTGAAATGTCTTGCAAGTATGATGATGATCTGTTTTACCTCATTAATCTTCTCACCATCCAGTAGAACCAGTTAGTTCATCACAAACTACTGGAGACTTGTTTGTTGCTCCAACAATCATGTAGGCAGCTTACAAAGTTTGCTGCACACTAACTACTGTGATCACTGACAGTAGAAGTCAGGAGCTGCAGACTATGAAAAAAATAGAGTTCTTTAACCCCTGGATATCTGTTTATGAACTGTGTAGAACAGCAGAACAGTGCTACAATACCAATACTACAATAATATTAATTTCATTCCACTTACCGGGTTGAAGGGATTTGAAGGAGAATCCTTCACGGCTGACCCCATAGGGGCCAATAGAGCCTCTGCCGATGGAATTTTCCAGGACTGAACGTAGCACTTGCTGGTCATTGAACCCATCAGAAACAAGATCAAGGGTCACCAACAGTGGGTCCCGGCTGTTGACAGAACAGTTGGTAAGAATAACCTTGGTAATCAAAATAAATAAGGAACAATTGATCAAATCTTGAGAAAGCAAGACAAGCCATACCTTTATGTAAACTAGCTGTATTTCTGTAAAGACTGTACTGAATGGTTCGTGCTTTAACAGATTAACAGATGTTATTATGTAATCTAGTTCTGTTTCCTTAAAGACTATACCAAATGGTTCACGCTTTTAACAGACATTTATAGATGCTGGCGAAATATTTCTCCTCAGTTAATAACAACATCTGACAAGGAGCTGCTTATGAAATATCCACTAGCAAAGTATATGCTTTGCAAGGTGTACCATCATGCTGGAGGCAGAAGTTCAATGCTACTTCACTTGAGTTGGGCTGACAGCTATGGCTGTTGTTTGTTCACGGTGCAATGAGATTCCAATATTTACTTTTCATCCTCCAGAAAGTAGAAGTTTTAGTGATGAAAGACAAGGTTTTTTACTGCCATAAAATTTATGCATAAAATATTACACAAATGCATCATAAGAAACTGAGAAATTTTAATGGGCATAACAAAATTAGACTTAAAGCCACTGAGTGCTTTAGTTTAGTCAAATGATGTGAGAAAAGTTATATTTATATCTGGAAAACTTGCTAGTTTCTTCAGAGATTAACTTATTTTACCATGGATTGATTTTTTTTTCAAGCTGTATTTATGAGTAATCTACTCGCCATATTGCAGTCATATGTTTATGGCTGTAAAACAGCTCCCAGCATTAATTTCACAGACCATTGACTTTGCAGGTTGTCAGTGAATGTTTTGTAAATGTTTGTTGTTGCCACGTCCTTCCAATCAAAATGATGTTAAGCACTAATTGGTATGGAGCC
The DNA here is from genome assembly GCF_003073045.1 of Pomacea canaliculata. Classification (NCBI taxonomy): domain Eukaryota; kingdom Metazoa; phylum Mollusca; class Gastropoda; order Architaenioglossa; family Ampullariidae; genus Pomacea; species Pomacea canaliculata. The sequence goes on along the minus strand of NC_037591.1, from coordinate 754,265 downwards.
AGCGTAACTAGACGCTCTTGTGTGTGAGACAACAAGAAAAGAGTTTTACCAGCAGATGTGCAATAGGTATATGTCATGTTGATTTGCATCATGGAGTGAGAAAAAAGGGATATTCTTTACAGTCCAGTTCTAATAAAGACCTAGTCTCCTAGAAAGTGCTGTCCAGGTAAAGACCTAGTCTCCTAGGAAATGCTGTCCAGGTAAAGACCTAGTCTCCTAAGATGTGCAGTAAAGACCTATCTAGTCTTAAGACGTGCTGAAAGTTCAGATTCAAGATCGCCATGCTTTGCTATCGTGCTGTTTATGGTCTTGCCCCAAACTATCTGTCTCAGCTTGTGTTGCCCTACCAGCCTCATAGGTCCGTTTGTTCGGCCCACGCCAGTCTTCCCTCTGTTCCACGAATCAGACTGGATACGTTCGGCCGTCGCTCTTTCTCCTGCTCCAGCCTCAGTATGTGGAATGGCCTGCCTCCCTCTCTGCAGACAGCGGAGTCGGTAATGCCTTCCACTCTGGACTTAAAACCATATCTCTCTCGGAAACACCTGTAACTCGTCCATCCTGTTGTCCTTTCTCTCCCACACTCCGTGTTCCTTCATGTACTTGCATTGCTAACTGATGCATGTTTGTATATGTTGTACTTGTTTGTACATCACAAGGCCTGTTTCCCCACTGCCGCTGGTCTCTTGTGAGATCTTTCTCCCTTTACTAAGGAAAATAGTTGCTGCCACGGCACTTCGTGGAACAAGGTCCCCAAGTACAAACGCGACCTCCTCCTCCCCTAACTCCACCATCCCCTGGTAAATAAGCTCGTCATTCCTCACCAACACCGTCACAAGACAGGGGCGTCAGCCCTCTTCCCTCTCTGTAATCTTTCTTTTTTCTCTGGTGGTTTATTTTGCACTTTATCTGCCATGTGTGAAGCCAGTCGGGTGCCAGCGTTGGTGAGCTGTGAGCACGTGCGGTCCATGTTTGTCAATTCCATTTCACGGCGGATGCCACGAGCGCTAGGGGTCTGGGAGGGGCTGCTTTATCACACGCTCACTTCGCAGACTTCCCCTCACCCACTTTCCCCTGCACCTTATAACCAGCCACACACAGGAGTGGGGTAGATGAGATTTACGCCGAGCCAGCAACTAAGGTTATATCAAACAGCCAGCCCTGTAAACAGAAGCCACATTCCAAAAAAAAACAGTGTGTCCGAGACGAGAGCTGAACCCAGGACAGCCAGCCCTTGTGTTGGCGACAGGCGCTAACTGTTGCGCCACCGGACAGGACGTGGCCCTGTGCAGCACGCACGACACTCCTTCATCAGCCTGTCTTGTGACGTAGGACCGTCCCCACCTATTGACTAGATGCTCTCACCTGTACTGAATGACTGTGACCATCTGCTGCCCGGGTACATTGGTAAACAGTTGTTCGATGGCGCCAGCAAGGGCAGCCGACAAATCCTGGAAGTCCGCGCTGTTGCGGTCACCCAAGCCAGAGGTGTAGGCGATGCTGGTGAAGGCAATGGTCACCCGGTAAAAGACTGAAACACAAATGTTTCCAAAATATCGCTGAAATGTATTGTCAGCGGGTAAAACGATGAAACAAAAGTTTGTACAGTGTAGATACTGGGTACTAGCTAGGTAACATATGTACAATGTAGATACTGGGTACTAGCTAGGTAACGTCTGTACAATGGTTTGTACAATGTAGATACTGGGTACTAGCCAAGTAACATCTGTACAATGTAGATACTGGGTACTAGCTAGGTACGTCTGTACAATGGTTTGTACAATGTAGATACTGGGTACTAGCCAGGTAACGTCTGTACAATGGTTTGTACAATGTAGATACTGGGTACTAGCTAGGTACGTCTGTACAATGTAGATACTGGGTACTAGCTAGGTAACGTCTGTACAATGTAGATACTGGGTACTAGCTAGGTAACGTCTGTACAATGTAGATACTGGGTACTAGCCAGGTAACATCTGTACAATGTAGATACTGGGTACTAGCCAGGTAACGTCTGTACAATGTAGATACTGGGTACTAGCCAGGTAACGTCTGTACAATGTAGATACTGGGTACTAGCTAGGTAACGTCTGTACAATGTAGATACTGGGTACTAGCCAGGTAACGTCTGTACAATGGTTTGTACAATGTAGATACTGGGTACTAGCCAGGTAACGTCTGTACAATGTAGATACTGGGTACTAGCCAGGTAACATCTGTACAATGTAGATACTGGGTACTAGCCAGGTAACGTCTGTACAATAGCCATGGTTTGTACAATGTAGATACTGGGTACTAGCCAGGTAACATCTGTACAATGTAGATACTGGGTACTAGCCAGGTAACGTCTGTACAATGGTTTGTACAATGTAGATACTGGGTACTAGCCAGGTAACATCTGTACAATGTAGATACTGGGTACTAGCCAGGTAACGTCTGTACAATGGTTTGTACAATGTAGATACTGGGTACTAGGCAGGTAACGTCTGTACAATGTAGATACTGGGTACTAGCCAGGTAACGTCTGTACAATGGTTTGTACAATGTAGATACTGGGTACTAGCCAGGTAACGTCTGTACAATGGTTTGTACAATGTAGATACTGGGTACTAGCCAGGTAACATCTGTACAATGCAGATACTGGGTACTAGCCAGGTAACGTCTGTACAATGGTTTGTACAATGTAGATACTGGGTACTAGGCAGGTAACGTCTGTACAATGTAGATACTGGGTACTAGCTAGGTAACATATGTACAATTTAGATACTGGGTACTAGCCAGGTAACGGCTCACCCCAAGTCTGCTCATCCTCGCTTCTGTTTATTTTGTTTACATGTTGTTGTCAAAATAACCACGAGGGTCAACATCTCGTGAAATTTTTTGATGACACTGCACTGCTCTCTCTCTCCCCTTGCTGACCAGTCGCCCATGGTGTAGCTGTGGGTGAATTATTGCCTGGAGCTACTGTGTAGTTGCTATGTCGTGATATCGAGTAGAAGATGTGTGCGTGTGTGTGTGTGCGTGCGTGCGAGTTACCAATGAACGCACAGGCACATAACGAAGCACATCATCTTTGCCGTGGGAGATGAGGCTGCTGAAGCAAGCTTGACTAATTATAGTTCCATGAAAAATTCCTTGGGGAAGGTATGTGGAAATATTATCGACGGCTTACTGACTCACACACACGGCAGGAAGTGAGGCTGCTCTTGGCGATGAGGCGAATTCATCACCGGAAATGCCTCGACATATAACAAACATTATCTTACTGCCAAGTGGGTCCAGTTAAAGGTTACCTTATTAATTTAAAGGAAATTGTCAGCACCTTGCACTCCATTGGATATCCCCCTAGCATTAGCCTACTCCACAGACCGCGTTAGCATTTCCGTTGATGTCCACTACATGAGATAAACACTAGCATGTCTTTTGTTGTCCTCGACCTCAGTGACTAGGCCTGCATTTCTCTCGACATATTATATTCTCCATCAGACATCCTGTCTACATGCCCTGGAATCTATGTTCCTGCAACATTCCAGACAAAGCCTACCCCAGCTTGTTGACAACAAGTGCTACGTTAGTGTTAGAACTATAGCAATCTACTGACAGGGCTTCACACTGGGGCCAAGACAGCCACAGCTTGTAGAAAACATGTTGTATTGAGGTCAAAACAAGCCACAACATGTACACAACAAGTAATTTATTTGAATGCACGCAATGTTCTCAAACAGAAAGCTGGAGACTAGGGCGGGGAGGAGCAGGATGCGGGGAGCATCAGGTTGTGGTAATCCTGCGTCGGGAGGACACAGTCTTTACATTATTGGACGTCAAACACTGAGTGTGGTACACCACACACTAAATACTGACAGTGGTACTCCACACACTAAATACTGAGACTGTGGTACTCCACACATACTGAGACTGTGGTACACCACACACTAAACACTGAGTGTGGTACTCCACACACTAAACACTGACTGTGGTACACCACACACTAAACACTGAGTGTGGTACACCACACACTAAATACTGAGACAGTGGTACTCCACACACTAAACACTGAGTGTGGTACTCCACACACTAAACACTGAGTGTGGTACACCACACACTAAATACTGAGACAGTGGTACTCCACACACTAAATACTGAGACAGTGGTACTCCACACACTAAATACTGAGACTGAGGTACTCCACACACTAAACACTGAGATTCACATCATAAACTGCATCCTCCACGGTGTTAGCCACTGGAAAGATGACACACAGCCATGTGCGTGAGATAAAATTATCTACTCCTTGTGCTAACCTTTGACCTTCACCTGCTTGATTAAGTCTAAGGTCTTCGTGGAGCAGACACACAGTGCACTATACATTATACACTATACACTATACACTATCTGCTTGTAGCAACTTTCTCTGTGTCCCTAGTGCAACCTTCGTCAAACACATGCTCGTCATTACGTGCCCATGCTCCTCTCACACTTGTTGAGTTGAAACAGCTCTGTGGGTTGATGTAGATTGTAGAGGGTTGATGTCTTTCCTCTACTCTGTGCCTCCTCCTCTCCCGCTTTGTCTGCTCACTCTCTGTCAAGCTCTACTGCCTACCTGCAGTCTCAGCCAGTAAGCCCATCAAATCAGATACATGTACATGTATATACACACTAAGTGCCCAGGTTGGGAAAGATGTCCATAAAGCGAGAGATTACACAGGGTGAGATGTGTAGAGAGAGAGAGAGGGTGCTCGTGTGTACCCACGTATGTCCGAGACCGTCTGAAGCTTAACAACACACATATATATATATCACTCATCACCTATCATTGTACCTACTGTAAGCGGCATTGTAGCGACATTAAACATCAGGTGAGGCGGGCTGACACTGCTACTAGACATTACTAGACACTGGGGCCAAAGGTCAAAATTCCGTCTGCGACTGCCGCACGTTGCATGGCAGGTGGAGTGGAGGTGGCGCCTGTTACAAGGTCTGGATGCTGCCGGCAGACACCTCGCCTTTGTTGCTGACACAAACACCAGTAAACAGGAAGACGATAGGTTTGTGAGGAACAGGGTGTCTTTGTCTACCTAGACACTGGCTTTGCTGCTTACCTGGGTACCCTGCAACAACTGTCTTGGTGAAAGGCGGCTCATCTGTGGCACTGCCTTCGTCTGGTCCTGAGCCAACGTCGTCTGCTAACAAGTCCTCGTCATCTGATATCAAAGAAGGACCACTGTTCACAGCCCTTTTCACCAGTTTCACCTCACTGTCTGTGAACTCAAAGTCCTTCTCCTGTGACATACAAAACATCACACAGCTACAGCTGGCGTCCACAAGGGTGTGAGTGGGAGCAGACACAGCAGACAATAATAATCAGGCATAACAGTCTACAGACTACCATTCCATCATTTCACTTCTGATTCCTTCAAAACTCTGTTGATGTAAAGACAAAGAAGAGTCAAGATAGTACATAGCTATGCAGGCTGTAGGTCCAAACTATCAGCACTGGCAATTACATCCTACAGGTCTTTTGTCAAATTTGTCATTGCAGTTTGTTGTTTTTAGCTGGTTGTTATTAAAAGTGGTTGTTGCTGTCGCTGGCTCTTGCTGCATGTGTCTGACATGTTGTTTCAAGGGATAAATTGTCATGTCACGTAGTTATTTTCATGAACATTTCCTGTAACTGTCTTGACTAAGGTTGCAAGCAGTTCATGTTACAAGTAGCTAGTGTTACCACAGAGCAATAAGAATTACAAGTGTTGCTATGGTATTTGCTTATGATTATGAGACTATCAACTTACTGTTTTCACAATGTTTTCAACAATATTGTTATTAGTCATGTTGATTATGTTTATAGCACATGTAAGTGATGATATCTTTAGAGAAATGATCATTACAAGATGATAATAAACATATGCAACTAAAAGATAAACAGACAGCTGTACTGTGCACATAGTTTCTTCATGTGACACTTGTATAACAATAAATAATCATAAGGTTTCTAAATATCCTGCTAGAGGATTTTCCCCAAGTTTGAATATCATGGTGGTAAGAAGGGTGGCTGATAAAACAGAAACAGAAAGTGGTGTCTGCAGGTAAGACAGCTGAATACTGTGTAAATACTTGATGTTCACATTAGACAGGTAAGACAGCTGAATACTGTGTAAATACTTGATGTTCACATTAGACAGGTAAGACAGGTGAATACTGTGTAAATACTTGATGTTCACTTTAGACAGGTAAGACAGCTGATTACTGTGTAAATACTTGATGTTCACATTAGACAGGTAAGACAGGTGAATACTGTGTAAATACTTGATGTTCACATTAGACAGGTAAGACAGGTGAATACTGTGTAAATACTTGATGTTCACATTAGACAGGTAAGACAGGTGAATACTGTGTAAATACTTGATGTTCACATTAGACAGGTAAGACAGGTGAATACTGTGTAAATACTTGATGTTCACATTAGACAGGTAAGACAGCTGAATACTGTGTAAATACTTGATGTTCACATTCAGAAAAACGATTTAATTCTGTATTCACACATTATGTTCACATGCAACACACGGTTTGATTCTGTATTCACACATTATGTTCACACAGCAGACGACCTAATAGGGTATGAGCACTTAGTCTGCTGTTCACATTCAGCTCATTCTAGGCGGTTCATAAAAAGTTTGCTGGCAAACGTCGGCCGCTTGTATGGCTCCCCGTGCATTCCACGGATGTATTTTTTACGATGAACTATAAACATCCCAAACCTTTTAGTGGTATTCCATGCTGCTGTCTCGCTCGCTCTCTTATCCCTCCTTCTCACTTTCCCTTATTTGTTATCTTTACCTACTTTTTCAGTGTTAAACTTTTTTTTCCCTCGTTATCTCGCAGACTCATGACATGCGCACAAAAGCCGAGGAACACATGCACACACTGGGTGAGCGAGAAATGAACCCAGTCCTGACCCTCCGCTACTGACGGGGATTATACCCACGGGTGAGGTCAGTCTGTTCGGTGACCACACTCCTCTTGTAGTCACATGATGTGATTGCTCCAGTCCTTTAGGTCCCACCACGTGCTCTGTGGCTTCAGTAACGGCTAGTGAACACATTTACACATTTATATCTCGGGTGGATTAGTCTCTCCTTACATTTCAACCCGTTTGTTGAGCTCGTGAGATGCTTTTGCTCGGTTCTCGGAGTTTCTGTTTTTCTACTAGCAATTATCGTATCTTATTTTTAATTCTTGTATTACTTTCGGGCTTCTGTCCTCATCTCTTTTTTCTCTGTGTGGTTTTCTCGTGTTACAAGCCATGGTGCTGTTGATTGTGAAGCAGGCGGGCTGGCAGGTGAGCTTGTGCACGAGCTGTATGAACAGCCAAGTCAGGGGCCAAAAGGGATTTTCTGGGCTTTCTTGGTAATAACCTGCCATGAAACCCTTACAACACTTGATGTTTGATCGGGTGCTAAGTCTGGGTACTGCCAGAGTTGGTGGTGGCTCTGCTTGAGCTTCAGTGACTGTCTTTTCTGAGCTGAAAAGTGAGAAGACAACTTGTATGGGGTGGGGGGTGAGCTGGGAGGTGCCTTACAGGTGTTGAAGGAGACAGGATTGAGCAGGACACTCGTGTACGGCAGCCCACCCTTAGCACCTGTCTGTAGTAGTGCAGCAAGACATTTGTGTTTGTTGACTTATTTTTACTTTTAAAATGATTTGTTATAATACTTTACTTGTGTTTTCGGTATCCTCAGTAAGTCAGCATGTGTTGAAACAGATATTCACTACATTTAATGGGAGGAGGGAGATTTTCGTTTAATTATTTTCAAACTTGATCATATCTGTTGATGCACTGTACTTTCTCTCTGTCACTCTTTCCTCCTTTTCTTTTGTCTTAACTTGATCCTCTCAGCTGATTGGCTGTACAGGGCAGGTCTCTGTCTCCTCTCTCTGCCCTCCTGGATCGGTGCCCGGATGATGTGAAGCATGAAAACTAATTAGTTCGGCGCATGCGAGGAAACAGGATGCTTCGATTCATCGGGTGTATGATGAAGGATCTACTAACGCCTTGTATATATGTATGAATATCTCAGTATATATATATTAATATAGTATTGATGGTATTCGTTGACGTGTGTACGTTTTACTATTGCCACCTGCCTAACTGACTGCTGACATAAAATTACAGTATTCACTCCATCTTTGAGTTTCCCTGTCTTCTTCCATCTGGTGTTATCACTACTCATTTCTGGAGGGTGAAGCCAGGGCAGACCTCGTAGATGGACAAAATGGCAGCAGCATTGTGCTCGGCTGTCTTCAGCTGCCAGACACTGACCATCCATCTTATCACTTGGCATATACACTACACGAGTAGAACACGATGTGATCTGCTCATATTACTGCAGTAAACCACCTACACTAATCTAAATCTGGATGTAGCTACATCAAGAAAATTTGCAACTTAATTTCCTGGCTGAAAAATGTTGAAATGTTTACTTGACGAGAACAACAAATAAATCTCCTGGAACTACAGAATGTGTGCGCAAGTCAAAGCCGTAAATAATGACACACGGCGAGAAACAAGTAAACACACAGTGGAATGTGAATGAGGTGCGAATAGCTCGCCATTAGCTACACATTAGCTAACGCAGTATAATGTAAACACAGTGTGAGGAATTGTAGTACAATGGCCCACACACACAACACACACAATGTGAGGAATTACAGCACAATGGCCCACACACACACAGACACACAATGTGAGGAAGGATAAGACTTGTACAACATCCCGAGGTGCCATGGCTCAGATGGGCCAGAATCTGACACAAAGACGAGAGTTATCAAAGCGATGTTTCCTCACTGTACAAAACTCGTCATCTACGATGTATGTCGATGTTTGGTGTACACACACTACGCTACTTTACCTACGACTAATGTGTAGAGATTTTGAGTAGAGGTCACTGTTTGTGTCGGTATGGTCTACAGCTTTCTCAAGTGCAGGCATTGATGGCAGCTTTTGGAAGCACCTGCCAGCCTGCAGCTGGTTAGCTTAGAAGCTCAATGCAGTGCAAGGAATCCTGGCCCACCGGCAGCGCCACCATCACCACGTGAACTGAATGTCTGATGGAGCTCGGGTCAGTTCGGAAGGTCGGTGAGTTGCACGCTGTCCCCCAGTCCGCACCACGCGTGACCCCGCTACCCGACCTCCCACAATTCCCCCCCCCCCAGTGTTCCTACCCCCCCCCCCGTGTGCCCTCCAGCCACAACACCGACACACGCCAGTTTCCCCGGACGAGGTTTTGCTCATCCCGCCCTAAACTTTCAGATTACAACTCGCACGGCGCAAGAAATCTCGTCTGACTGGTCCTCGCGGATCATCAACAGGCCAATAAATTTAAAAGAGCCGCATCCTGTCTGACACTCGGACAAGGCTGACATCACGTCGCCAGTCGCGATCGAGGTCCTTCGCTCGAAGGTCACGTGATCAAAATAGAAGGCAGCCACCCGAGACCAGCGCTAGATCATCTCCTAAAGACTACATGTACTCGCCTCGTGTTATCGTCTCACGTTTATATTTTATGATGTGCACCTGCCTCACACTTGTTAAGTCATCTGCTACCGCAAGTCAGACCGTGACAACCAATTCTCTCTCCCTCAGTTTGAAGTCACGTGACTGACGCATGGCATTCGACAACGGTGAGTACGTCACGTGACGTCCGCGACCCGCGTGTTTTTCTTGCCTTGGGGTCTGACCCCAGGAACAAGAGGGGCAGCGGTCAAAAGGTTTGGACACGGGCAGGTGAACAGCAAGGTGACAGGTGTCACGTCAGTCTGTAAGGTCAAGGTCTGGTGACTACTGACTTTTTCTTTCTGTCTGCTGAGCCAGCAGCTGGGTGAAGGAAGTGAATGAACGTTTGTTGATGTGCGGTCTGAATGACTGAACCACCGTGTTCTTTCATGTGTGACCGGCTGATTCTACCTCTCGCACTTTCGCGTGTGATCTACGAGAATGAGTCATCCTAAGCTTTCAAATCAGTTTGGTGGTGTGGACTGTAGAGTAGAGAAACTCGCCTGGTGTCAGGGGCTAGCCTGGGCCACAGCCAGACGCCAGCGACTCAGCGAATGATGTCGGCGAAGACGAAAAGCAAGAAAGGTCACTAGATACTGCTGGCCACTTCCATTCTGCTGGTCAGCCTTACATATGTCAAATATACAGACATGCACTTGACTTGAGGCCTACACGTGCTGTGTGTGTGTGTGGAAGGTGCGTAGGTCTCTGCTACACTACACGTCACTTGCCATGCGCCATGATTCTCTAGGGTCATCTCACTGCGCTGGGAGTGAGTAGATGCTAATCACTACACGTACAGCTGGGAGTGAGTAGATGCTAATCTCTACATATACAGCTGGGAGTGAGTAGATGCTAATCACTACACCTACAGCTGCCAAACCTGAGGTCTACACCCTGCAATCAGTTATGAAGTGAGGGTAAGTCCAAGAGCAACTACGGGAAGACGGAAAGGGAGCTCACTGAGATGTTCAAACTGAAATCACCTGTGATCTACGCTGTTTGTTTACGTCCTTTTCAACTGTTACCTGTTCGTCTTCTCATCTTGTGGGAAGGAGGGCAGTGGTTCGAGCAATGTACCCCAAGTCGACCAGCAGCTCAATGGCCACCTGACTCCGTAAAGAGTTGGGAAACGTATGGCAGCCCTCCTCCTCCCCTCCCCCATACACCCTCACATGAAGCTCCCCCCCTCCTCACAGGAGGAAAGTGTAGCCTGTGACAGCTCACTCTCTGTACGGCAATCCTGATTATCTTACTGCCATCGTCTGCTACAGCCCAGTGTTTAGTTTGTAAGCAGCACCCAGGTCTTCATCTTTCCTCTCCGCGGTCCTTATCACAATCAGCTGAGGTGTGCGATTTCGCCGACTTTGTGGTTGACGTCGTGTACCCGGTATTCACAACCACAGGTCTGTGTTGTCTGACAGTTTGACTGCCAGCGGGGGGACCGGGCCATCTTGTCCACAAACTGAGTACAGAAGGGAATGGGAAGGCGTGGGGGTGAGGAAATCAGTTAATACAATACAGGGTGTCTCCTACACATGTACTTGCTACTCACATTTTGACTCTCTATCACTCACTGAATCTTTCATTTCTTTTGAGATCAACTGGACCCATAATACTAGCAGAAGTGTGACTACGTTTTGAAGCGAGAAAACTTATCATAAAAAGCTATTGGAAGCAGGATACTATCACCGAAGTGCAAAGACAATTTACAAAAGTACAAAGATCCACCAACACGACGCCGCCATTTATCTTTTTCACATTTAGCTATTAATCTTATCAATAAACGACATTTAAAGATAGGCTGCCATATATTTGTAAATGTGAACCATGTATCTTGTTTGTGAGTAGATAAACGTAGCATCTATTGTCATGTCAAGTGTGAGGACATATTTTATTTTGGGGGAAGGACACTGTCAGGTCTTAGTGTCAGCCATGCGCGGGTGTTAGCTCAGTTCTCACAGTGTTAGCCTGTAAAGTGCTGTCAGCTAACTCCGTCTCTTTGCGGCTAGTTGCTAATACAGTATTAGCCTGCAATCGGTCTGTGGTCAGCTGTGTGGCTATCTGTTGAGTTATCTCAATATTAGCTCGTGAGAGCAGCGTGCGGTGGGCTGTAGGCGACTTCTTCAGTCAACACACCTCCTCGCCATGTTTGTCCCCCACCACCTCCGCCTTCTGTTGCCCCCTCTGCTAATCTCGATTAGTGAGATTATAACCGTCTGCTGGTGAACACTAATCTCGATCAGTGAGATTATTAACCGTCTGCTGGTGAACACTAATCTTGATTAGTGAGATTATTAACCGTCTGCTGGTGAACACTAATCTCGATCAGTGAGATTATTAACCGTCTGCTGGTGAACACTAATCTCGATTAGTGAGATTATAATTGTCTACTAATGAACACTAATCTCGATTAGTGAGATTATAACCGTCTGCTGGTGAACACTAATCTTGATTAGTGAGATTATAATTGTCTACTAATGAACACTAATCTCGATTAGTGATATTATAATTGTCTGCTAATGAACATTAATGTCGATCAGTGAGATTAGGAAGTTGCACACACACGTGAGTGCTATCACACAAATACATGTGCAAATAATAACAAGAGATTGCGGGGGTTGTGAGGAGGTGCATACTTGCTGCAACAGTGACATCAGCAATACCCGGGGTGGCGTGCTGACATGCAGGCCGCTTGTCAGACAGCTGACATACTTTGCTAGAGGAGGAAGGGGAAACCACAGGATATTTTTGTCTCCCCTTCCCCCCATCCACCCGACTACCACCGGTGTAAGGAGCTGCGGCAGACAGCCTAGACTGCTGCTGTGGCCTATTTATATTGTAGTACGTGTGACATCCAGCCTTCCTTCACCTCACCCCACCCCTGTCCCCCGTACCACATGCAAGACAGCACAAATCGCACAAGAAAAGTGACCCCCTGCTCGCTCCACCTCATGCCATTCATACTTTTGTTTTCAATTTAAACAAATATCCACCCCAAACACTAAGCCTGGTATTAGTGCAGACTGAGGCTACTGTAGTTACACGTCAAGCCCACCGCACTATCAGTCCTTATCTACATCTACCTTCCAAACCCAACACTCTCCTCTTGTGTTTTCTGTTCTCCTTCATCTGCTTGTCACTGCTGGTGAAGCAAGCTACCTAGGGATGGAGAAGAGGTTTGAGAACTGTCTGTATCACCCGCCGCCAGCCTGCCGCCCCACCGCCAGGTTGTGTAGCGCACACACCACAGCACCACCACCAACACCACCAACCACACCACATGCCAGCTTTGCACAGCAACTCGCGGGTGGCTTCTGCTGAGCTCGCACATTGCAGGCTGCACTAAGGTGAATCACACAGACCCGCTTGTCAGGCCGGCCATAGCCAAAATAGGACCATTCATGACACAGCTGGTAGGCCCACAACTTGGATGATAAGCACACAGCCTACTCACTGATCACAGTCAGGTTAGGGCTAAAGGTCCACCTGACTACTGCAAGTCTGGGCACAACAACTGAATTAAAAACTAGCCATCAACACCTGTGAGGGTGTGTGGGGGAGGGGAGGACTGAACAAAGCGACAAACTCATAGCAGTCAAGAAAGTTGGCAGTCAGTCCCTTCCACCCGCCTTTGGTGAGGGTGCGGGGTGGCTGTAGGATGTTTTCTTGGAACTGTGGGTAAAGTGCGATGGATAACACTTGTATCTATGACCACTGACAGCATGCGTACAACGTGTATGACAGGTGAGAAAGGATAACTGTTCACTTACCAGCTCATGTGCTAGAACACATCCAATGCATACCAGAGCCACGATATAAACAGTTTTGCAAGACCAGGAGTTGAGCTGAGTCTCTCGGAGTTTCGCCATTCTCCGACAAGAAGCAGAAAGAGGGGCTTGGTAAGGCCCCCACCAGTATCACAGACAAACGGCGTGCTGACGATCCTCTCCGCACTCTCCACACACTTGAGAGAGTCGCCGGCTTTCACTGTAGGTGAGTCCTCGGCATCACTGAAAGTTGCTTTTGTAGCCAGAAACGACTTACAAGTACGGATCCACCCGCCGTGACCCGCTTGTACCTTGGAGAGCAAGCCAGAGATGTTCCGCTCTCACTCGTCACGGCCTGCCCCTACAGCGCGCTCTCGCATGCCAACACACATGCAGCCAACAGTAGGGTCTGGGCCCTGGCCCCTCCCCCCACACACCAGCCCCTCCTCCCCACACACCAGCCCCTCCTTGCCAGCGCGCGAGCGTCGAGTCAGCAAAAGGAAGATCGAGGCTGGCTCAGGCGGCGGGGCCCAGCGCGGGGCTCATCAAGTCGCCCCTTTGTCTGGCGCTGGAAAAAGGTCTTCCGCCGCACGCCACCAGCCCCACTCGTGTCACACAGACGTCTTTCCAGCCCAGCGGCCACGTCGGGTGGGCGGTCAGGAAGTGAGTTCCACTGCTCGTGACTAAGACGGCCAGAGGAAGGGGTGGGGGGTGTGTGTGGGAAAAGGCCGGTCAGCCAGTTCGCAGGACTTGTGTCGTCTGGGACCACATCAGTAGTTGCTTGTGGGCTTCCTACCCCGGGGATTGCTGGCTAGACGCGCACTGCTTTGCATGACGACAGAGGTTGTTGCACGAAGGAAGACATGACGTCATAGATCGTTGCACGAAGGGAGACATGACGTCAGAGATTGTTGCAATAAAGAATACAGAATGTCTCTTGTAGAAGGAATAACGCTTTCCGCTGTAGATTGTGTGCTGGTGGTGTAGAACTGTAGATGACAGCCACAAGGTGCACTGGACCAAACTGACTTTAGGACTATTTATAGTATCGCGTCAATCTGAACATAAAGTCAGGGGATAACAAAATGTACAAACTTGTGGACACAGGGTAGAAGGATGGTAACACAACACTTGTTGACACATGGCAGTAAATGTAACACAACACTACTTGACACATGGCAGTAAATGTAACACAACACTTGTTGACACATGGCAGTAAATGTAACACAACACTTGTTGACACATGGCAGTAATGCTTGCTGACCACATGCAGTAAATGTAACACAACACTTGTTGACACATGGCAGTAAATGTAACACAACACTTGTTGACACATGGCAGTAAATGTAACACAACACTTGTTGACACATGGCAGTAAATGTAACACAACACTTGTTGACACATGGCAGTAAATGTAACACAACACTTGTTGACACATGGCAGTAAATGTAACACAACACTTGTTGACACATGGCAGTAAATGTAACACAACACTTGTTGACACATGGCAGTAAATGTAACACAACACTACTTGTTGACACATGGCAGTAAATGTAACACAACACTACTTGTTGACACATGCAGTAACAACACAACACACTTGTTGACACATGGTAGTGAATGTAACACAACACTTGTGGACACTGGATAGTAGGATGGTAACACAACACTTGTTGACACATGCTAGTGAATGTAACACAACACTTGTTGACACATGGCAGAGAATGTAACACAACACTTGTTGACACATGATGTAAACGGCAGTAAATGTAAACACACTACTGTTGACACATTGAGTATGGCAACACTAGGTGACACATAAATGTAAACACAACACAGTAAATGTAACCAACATTTGACACAATGTAGTGAATGTCAACAACACTACTTGTTGTAAACACACATGTAACACACACTTGGTGATTGACACAAATGTAACACAACACTTTGTTGACACATGTAACACAACACTTGTTGTAAATGTAACACAACACTACTTGTTGACCACACACATGGCAGTAAATGTAACACAACAGTACTTGTTACTTCAGTTGTAACACACACTTTTGAACATGCAGTAAATGTAACAAAACACTACTTGTGAACATGTAACACATAACAACACTTGTTGACATTGTGATGACAACACTTGTTTGACCATGAGTTAAATGGTAAACAGTAAATGTAACACAACACTACTTTGTTGTTGACACATGCAGTAGTGAATGTAACACAACAACTTGTTGACACATGGTAGTGATGTAACACAAACACTTTGTAACACCCACTTGGACACAGGATGTAGGGATGGTAACACAACACTTGTTGACAACATGGTAGTGAATGTAAACAACAACAACACTTGTTGAACACACCTTGGCAGTGAATGTAACACAACAACACATTTTGACACATAGGATGAATTGTAACACACCACACACTGTTGACAATGCAGTAAATGTAACCACACACTTGTTGACATGGCAGTAAATGTAAATGTTAATGTTGTACACAACATTGTTGACACATGTCAGCAGTAATGTACCAACATTGTTGAACACAGTAAATGTAACACACACTTGTGGACACATGGTAGTGAGATGGTTACACAACACTGTGGACACAGGAGTGGATTGGTACAAACACTTCGTTGACACATGGCAGTAAGGTGAATGTAACAACAACACTTGTGTGACACCCTGGTAGTAGTAACACACTTGTTGACACATGGCAGTAAATGTACACCACATTTTGACAACAGTAATGTACAAACACTTGTTGACACATGGGGTGAATTGTTAACCAACACTTGTGGACACAGGATATGTAGGATGGTAACCCAACACTTGTTGCACATGTAGTAATGTAACACAACACTTGTTTTGGACACATGGCAGTTTAAGACACAACACTTTTGACACAGTGGCATAAATGTAACACAAAGTAAATGGCGTTAATGCCACCTTGTTTTAACATATGTAACACATTTGTTGGTACTTGTTGATAGCAGTAGATGAATTGTAAACAACACTTGTGGACACTCTTGGTAAACGACAACTTGGTTGCACAGGTAGTGAATTGTAACACAAAACACTTTTCGCGTTGTGGGTTAGGATATGGTTACACACACACTTACTTGGTTACACACATGGTGAATAACACAACACTTGTTGACACATGGCATAAATGTTAAAACACACTTGTTGACATGGTGTGACACAACACGGACACATGGCAGTATGAATGTAAATCATTGGTGGCACAGCAGTAGGATTGGTAACAACATGTTGAAACTGGTGGTAAATGTGAAGATACACAACACTGCTGTATGGACACTGCTATGGTTAATGGGAACGAGCACAATACTTGCTGACACATAGTTGGATCAACCATGTCAAGGATTTAAGTGTAACCAACAATCTTGTAGCACATGGTAGTGACATTTGTGGACAGCATGGACCAGGGGAGCAACCTTGTTGGACTACTGGTAGTGAATGTAATACGAAATTTTTGACACCATGGTAGTGGAATGTACACAACACTTGGGGACACAGGATAGGTCAACACAACACTGTTGAACAATTGGTAGTGAATGTAACACAACACTTGTGAACTCAGAACGTAACACACACATGGCAGTAAATGTACACACCTTATATGTAACAACGGACTTGTGGACCAGTAAATCTGTTAGGATGTAACACACTAACTTGTGTACAACATGGGTGAAGTTAACACACATTTCACACAGGGCCAGTGATGGTGGTACTACAAACTTGTTGTAATAATGTACTGGCAGTTAGAATGTACACTAACACTACTGATGCACACCTCCATTCTGGCAGTAAATGTAGTTAACACAACAGCTTGAACAGTGCAGTGAATGTAACCATACACAACATCTTGTGACCTATGGCAGTAAATTAGCACAACTTACTGTTCACATGAGTGATGTAACAACAACAATCGATAAAGTAACACACCTACTTGACTGGCAGTAAGATGTATGGCAGTTAAAACAAACTTGCTTGGACACTGGCGTGAAATGTAAACACACACTTGTGGAGAAGTAAATTTACATGCTGTTGACAACATAGTAATGTAACACAACAACTTGTGGACACATGGCAGTTGAAATGTAACACAACACTCTTGTTGACACATTGGCAGTATGAACACACAACACTTGTTGCTGGCAGTAAATGTAACACAACACTGTTGACACATGGTTAGTAAATGTAACACAACACTTGTCTGACACATAGTGATGTAACACAACACTTGTTGACAGGAGAAAGAATAAACACAACACTACCTTACACATGGCATAAATGTAACACAACACTTGTTGACACATGGCAGTAAATGTAAGCACAAACATACTTGTTGACACATGGCCAGTAAATGTAACACAACACTTGCTGACACATGGCAGTGAAACACACAATGTACAACACACACGGTTAAGTAGGAATAGTACAACACAACAACTAGTTGAACACACAACAGGCAGTGTACACAATGAACACAACACTTGTTGACAGGCATGTTGACACATGGCAGTGAATGTAGAAAACACAACACTACAGTCTGGACACATGGCAGTAAATGTAACACAACACTTGCTTGCCTCCATGGCAGTAACTGTAACACAACACTTGTGACCTGCAGTAAATGTAACACAACACTTGTTGACACAGGCAGTAAATGTAACACAACACTTGTTGACACATGGCAGTAAATGTAACACAACACTTGTTGCACATGGCAGTAATGTAACACAACATTGTTGACATGGCAGTAAATGTAACACAACACTTGTTGACACATGGCATGTAACACAAACTGTAACACAACACTTGTTGACACATGGCAGTAAATGTACACACAACACTTGTTGACACATGGCAGTAAATGAACACACACTTGTTGACACATGCAGTGAATGTACACAACACTTGTTGACACATGGCGTTGAATGTAACACACCTACTTGTTGACACATGGGTAAAATGTACACACTTGTTGGCACAGGCAGTAATGTAACACAACACTATTGTGACGTAAGTTGTAACACAACACCTTGTGACACATGACAGAATGTCAATACAACACTTGTTGAACATGGCCCTAGTAAAGGGTGTTAACACAGCGCTGCTGACACATGGCAGTAAATGTACACAACACTTGTTGAACACTGGTAATGAATGTGACACAACACTTGTGGACAAGGCATTGACAACAATGACACATAAAAATGTGTAACAACACACTTGTTGACCTGGAGTGAATTGTAACTACACAACACAACACACATTTGTTCGACAGCTGTTGACACATGCAGGTAGTAAATCGTAACAGTACACAACACTACTTAGTATAGGATGAACATCCAGAACATCGGTGTGAATGTACACATGTTGACACATGCATGAATGTAAAACACACTTGTTGAACAATGGCAAGTAAATGTAACACCAGGTTGACCTTGTTGAACATGGCTGTTGAACATGGCAGTGCACTTGACAACTTGTTGGAACCGATGTCGTGATGAACAACACCTTGTGGACACAGGATAAGTAGGATGTGAATGAACACCACACTGTGACATGCTAAATGCTTAGTAAATGTAAACTGATAAACCCACGAACTGCTGTCGGCAGTAAATGTAAACACACACTTGGTTGACACATGGTTCAATCACAACACTTGTAAGGGAAGTGTGTATTCGGTTAACAACACTTTCGCCGGTGACACATGGTATGATATATGACACCAGGACCATTGCCAGTAATGTTCATCTCAACTAACCAACACTACTGTTGTTGACACAAGTAAATGTCACAACACTTGTGACACCATGGCAGTAAAGTGTAAACAACACTATTGGCGTGTGATTGACACATGGCAGTAAATGTACGCAACACTTGTTGACACATGGCAGTAAATGTAACACACGATGGAGTTGACAACCAACATGGCCATGTACACAACCTTGACATGCAGTAAATGTAACACAACACTTGTTGCACATGGCAGTGATAATGTAACAGCAACATGTGACAATGCAGTAATGTATGACACAACATTGTTGACAATGGCAGTAAATTGTAACTACACACAGTTGACACATGGCAGTAATGCTAACACAACACTTGTTGACACATGGCAGTAATGAACACCAACACTTGACCATGGCAGTAAATGTACACAACACTTGTTGTGGCAGTAAATGTAACACAACACACTTTGTTGACACATGGCAGTGATATGTAACACAACATTGCTGACTAACTGCAGTAAATGTACCACATTTGTTGAACGCACTTGTTGTAATCACACATGGCAGTAAATGTAACACAGCACTTGTTGACACATGTTGTGCCAGCATGGCAGTTACGATGTACACTACTTGATAATGTAACATCCAACACTTGTTGACACAGTTTGTTGCAGTCAATGTAACACAACACTTGTTGGACACATGGCAGTAAAATGTAACACAAATGTTAACACAGTACACATGGCGTAAATGCACACTTGTTGACACATGGTAGTGAATGTAACACAACACTTGTTGACACGCACATGGCAGTAAATGTAACACAACACTTGTTGAAGCAATTGGTGAATGCAAACACTTGTTGACAACATATGGTAGTAAATGTAACACAAACTTTGTTGACACATGGCCAAGTAGGATGGGAATGTAACACAAACTTGTTTGCAGTGAATGTAACACAAACACTTGTTGACACATGGTAGTGAATGTAAACAACACTTGTTGACACATGGTAGTAAATGTAACAAACTGTGGGTTAGAGGTACACAACACTTGTTGACACATGGTAGGTACTGTTACACGAACATGGCAGTAATGTAACACTAAACATTGTTGACCTGGCAGTGAATGTAAACACACTTGTTGACACATGGGCAGTAATGTAACACTAACACTTGTTGTAACAGTCATGTAAACAACACTGGGACACATGGTAGTGTGTAACAAACACACATCTGCTTGTCGCAAGTCAATTGTAACACAACTTTGTGGACACTATGGTAGTGATGTAACACACACATTGTTGACAACATGGTAGTTAATGATGTAAACAACACTTGTGACACGATGGATATGCAGTTGTAACACAACACATGGCATAAATGTAACACAAACTTGTTGACAACGACAATGGCAGTAAATGTAACACAAACACTTGTAATGAACGTGGCAGTAATGTAATCACAACACTGACCTTTTGTAGTATGTAACAACATGGAACAGAGTAAATGTAAACACAACACTTGTTGACACATGGCAGTGAATGTAACACAACACTACTTGTTGACACATGGCAGTGAATGTAACACAACACTTGCTGACACATGGCAGTAAATGTAACACAAACTTTGTTGACACATGGCAGTGATGTACACAACACTACTGTGTTGACACGCATGGGCAGTAAATGTAAACACACTTGTTGACACATTGGCAGTGAATGTAACACAACACACTTGTTGACACTGGCAGTAAATGTAACACAACACTTGTTGACACATGGCAGTGAATGTAACACAACTCCTACTTGTTGACACATGCATGGAATGTAACACAACACTTGCTGACACATGGTGAGTAACAAACACTACTTTCATGGGCGAGTAAATGTAACACAAACACTTGTTGACACAATGGCAGTAAATGTAACCAACAACACTTGTTGACACATGCAGTGAATGACACTTGTTGAACATGGCATGAATGTAACAACCTTGTTGACACATGGCAGTATGTAACACAACACTTGTTGACACATGGCAGTAAATGTAACACAACACTTGTTGACACATGGCAGTGAATGTAACACAACACTTGCTGACACATGGCAGTAAATGTAACACAACACTACGGATTTCTGAAATACAATAAATGTGGAGTAGAGAGGGATTCATCAAAGACTCCGCGACACTAATTATCAGTCTTCAAATTAACAAGGTATTTGATTCCATATTGTTGCAATGCATCTAGTCAGGAGTTACTTAAGGATTGATTGACTTTCATTATTGTTGAGCACGTCCACCAAAGCACGAGGACTTACTTAAAGTCCAGTCAGCCAAAGGATTTGCCAGTGTCCAGCTAACCCTACACATAATTTATCGCAGTTCATTTGAAAGGACGTGGGGTGCAAAATTTCTAATGATTGAGTGATGCTTAGTTCAAGAACTCATTTGCCTAAATCCGGGGGAGATATCTTTATCCGTCCTCCATCCTCATCATCGTGACGTCACAAAAGGCCTAATTAACATATATTCTCAGCTCTTCCATTGGCTAAGCCTTTGACGACCTAACGTGTCACTGTACTATCGTGACCTCAGTGTTGTTGACGTCGTTGTGTGGCAGGTGTGTTTTGTACCGGTTTCGAGTAGATAGAAGGAGGGGATGGAGGGGGATATTCACTGTCAAACCTTGTGTCAGCCCAGCTGTACTCAGTCCAAGGATTTTCACGACTGAAATGCTTGCAGTTCATTGTCGCTGGGGAAATGGTTCAGAAGCTAAAGCACCGCAGTCTTGTCAAGTGCTCTGGACAGAAAAGACAGACTGGAAACTGGACGATAGTTTTTGAGTTGATGTGGTCGAGGATGAGTTTCTTTGGAAGTAGGATGACGACGGCGTGCTTCAACAGCAGGACTACAGCACTAGTCGACAAAGTGTGATTGATAACACAAGTGACGGCTGGAACTATCAAACCAAGGCACTTGGCACAAGTGCAGGAGATGAGTCGACATCGGGTGGAGAGGGCGGGATTTGTTGGGAGAGTTGATGAGGATCGCTTTGACTGCCTCGAATTTTAAAGTGAGTTTCGTGTTGGATGATGCTAATGGTGCAGGCGGTAGTGGTGGTGTTTTGTTTTTTTTGTCTTTCTCTCATTTCATCCTCGCTGCAAATCTGGCAATTCTGTCGGCATGGTTCCCCTACTCACCACGTGTAGAGCGTGCACAGCTGATTTGTAGTTGCCAGGAAGCACAGAAAATGGTCACATCACGGTGATACTGGGTGTGATAGGATGATATACATCACGGCGGGTGTGTACGCCGTGTGTCTATGGTGTGACCATTCACAACACACATACAAAGTGCATATCGTGTGACCATCACCATGTATGGCCATTGTCCTGTTCAGCCGAGAATAGCAAGTGAACTGCTTTCACGACTGTATCCAGACACGCATACCTGTGCGAGCACGTGACGGTGCACTCCGCAGGTAGGCTGTCTCCTCCAGCTCAGCTGTCACTATATGATAATATGAACATTTAAAATATGTATTGTATCCAACTCAGTATACTATCTACGGGTGGACAGTTGAAGTTAGATGACATTGTAGGAAAGGTGAAGGCAGCCTGATGACAAGGTTTAGGTTTGTTTGTGGGGAGAGTGACGCTAAGCTTTGCTACCTCTCTACACACTAATGTTGACTATTTCATTATCACAACACTTCTACAAGCTACTGGCTACTCTATTACATTATCAGCATGACTTCTACAGTGTGAGACTGAGATGAAGAAATCTTTCAACCGGTGTGGGTAGGGAGCTTGCAAGGTGGTGAGGCAGGAGGCTGAAGATCTGCGCCACCCGACCTCAGTTTCATCTGTCTTGTGATGACATCTCGTGTCGGGTACGTCATCTTGTGAGGGTACCCTGTTTTCTCTCCACATGCGGCACCTGAGGTCAGCCTGAATTGCTGACATAAATCTTCCACCAACACCACTCTTACCCGCCCCCACCCCGAGCTCACAGCACTACACGTGTGCACGTAAATCTCTTGTAGTCAGAATGGCAGGATGGAAGGAGTGCCACACCTCCTCGCCCTCGTAGTGCATTGGGTGTCAGGGCGGTAATTGTCTCCAGCCGTAAGCCAGGGAGTCGCCAGACTCAGGACCCATTTGGCGATGTCGGGGGGGAAACAAAACAAAGCTTCAAACCATTTGGGTCGCGCCTGCCTCACGTGGTCAGTGTGGGGGCGCTGCGACATGTTTTCTTCCTCCTTCTGATGCCTTGATGTCTTTACGCATGTTCTAACTCTCTAGAAAGTGTGAAGAGGTAGTGGGTGGGGGTGGGGCGACCGTTGAATGTTATGTGAATGGTTGACAAGCTCACACACGCGTAGTCAGCGCTGCTGTCGGGATGGAGGATGAGGAGGCGACTCCTGCGTGACAACTAACAGAGCAGGTCAGCAACTTTCACACATTTCTCACAACTCACAAGCCAAGTCGACCAAGACTCGTGGATTCCTCGGGACAGGTCGACTGAGACTTGAGCATTTCTCGCAGGCGAGGTCTAGCTTCCCTCACAGGCGAGGTCGACCCAAACTCTTACATCCGTCAGCTTCAAACAATGTCACGATGTATTAAATATCTATATATATCTTGAGATTGCTGCGTGCGCTGTTGGTGTTGTGCTGTGAGGGATGCGAGAGATGGAGCAGCAGGTGTAGCCACGCATCAGTTCACTTCACTAAGTAGCCACAAGGATGGGGGTAGTGGGGATGGGGGTGGGCCTGCAAGATGCAGAGGGTCGCTGAGGACCGAGGAAATTCCTGAGCGAGCATCCCAGACGAAGGCGGCGATAATGTTGGTGTCAGGCCAGGAGCAGTGAGTGGAGTGCTCAGCTGAGGGCAGCCGCATTCCTGGCCCCCCGCTTGGTGCCGCTCCCTCTACAAAGAAACGGAAGTTCGCATCTCTCTTCGGCTGTTCTTCCGGGTCGCCTTGGCGGGCAGGACGGGAAAAGGACTTGAGTGAGGTGGCACCTCGTCCGGACAGAAAACTCCATATGTCCGTCCACTTGTAAAAGGTTTTTCACTGGTACTTCTAAACACATATATCAAGTGTTGTTTTCCTGTTGACATGCTCAGTCCTCCAGTCTTGTTTACAAGTAGAGTGGTGGGTAGGCTGATGAGCTTTTACACTGACAGACGGATTCCAGCGGCTCTACAAAAACAAGAAGTTATCAAGTTTTAAAAAGACCTTCTAACCTTGAATGTAAACTCCGTGTAGTAGGGAGGCTCGCCTGTTGACGTGTTCCAGATGACATGACAGGCTGACCTGTAACAAGTGTCACGCAAATGGACGTGCGCCAAGCTGAGGACAGCGACATCATGCTTGAGGTGACTCGCCTGATCACGAATGATCGGTCAAAGATAGCCCCGAAGACAAACGGGTTGACTGTTCTACCTATTCCACTCAACTGCGAAAACAGCAAAAAACAGAGCACAAGCAAGAGATATGCGGGATACAAAAACACAAAGCCTGGGGTTAATCCGTTAATGAATGAAGTAACACCCTTTATGTCCAGAGAGTTGGTCACGTAATGCTCAACTCTTCCGACACGTCTTTCATCTTTTTTTCTCCCCTT
The DNA here is from genome assembly GCF_003073045.1 of Pomacea canaliculata. NCBI lineage: Eukaryota > Metazoa > Mollusca > Gastropoda > Architaenioglossa > Ampullariidae > Pomacea > Pomacea canaliculata. The sequence continues at coordinate 729,536 of NC_037591.1, read as the reverse complement.
CGTCAGCTACGAGCTTTCCCCTCCAGAGTAATCTGTCACCACTTTGTTGGAAGCCAGTTCCCCCGTAGCGTACTCGGATACCACCCCGTGCACGCTTGCCACTCACTACACTACAGGGGGGCAGCCACCCGCGACACCTAAAATCCCAATAAAAGTTCGTTAAAACGGAAACTTTTTTTTTTAAAGTTTGGACGAGTTTTACTTTTGTTATATTGAACAATTTGTCATATAGAATCTCCTTACATCGAGGATTTTTCTTTTTACTATCTTTTACCTTCTTCAGTCTACAAGATTCGTAGGCGGCCCGGTGGTGCAACGACTGTCGCCTGTCACCAACACAGTGAAGGTTGGCTGTCCTGGGTTCAGCTCCCGTCGCGGACTCGCTGTTCTTTCTGTGTCTGTGGCGTCTGTTTACAGGGCTGACTGCCTTGCCCTCATATAGTCTTACTTGCTGGCTTGGCGTTAAACACCAGTTCTCTCTTCCTCCCTTACAAGATTCTTCCCGGGTTCTGGGGGAAAAAAAAAATTCATTATGTTGAAAAATTCGTATCATGGTGTTCAAAAGTGTGAACAGTCTGAGAAACAAACAAAACAAAACCAAAAAAAAAAAAAAAAAAAAAAATGGAGAAGGTGAAAATAACTACAAAGTCCTTTCCCCAAAATTAAGAAAAGCAAATGTTAAATGTGGATGTAGCTTGGATGTTACAGGACGTGGACTGGGAGCTGAAGGATGTTTAATTTAATCTGAGCACTTCACGACCAAGACAGTCCGCAGTGTCTGCGCTGGCCAGTAAATAATAACACCAATAGTCACGCAGAAAAAAAAAAATACGGGTGAGTGCAGCCCTGCCATTATACAGAATCTTCGACTAGTCATTAAAGTTCTGCATCCAAAATTATCTGAAAGTTAATATGACATTTGTATGGAAGCTCAACTGGCGTTGGTACAGCGGCCAAGTGTGGCAGACAGAAACTTCGCTCACTCAACACAAGTCTCGTGAAAACAAACCCTGACGGTCAGTGAAAGCTGAGCTTCCTGCAGATACCTGATGTCAGTCATGTGTGACTGGCCTGCACTGTGTGCAAAGCTTGTCGTGACAGCTCCACATCAAAACTTTCTAAGCAGCTGCAGGAAGTCGCCACCGCCATGTGTAGATGTAGATCTCAAATCTAAGTCATGACAAGATGGCGCACACGTGACAGTAGAAATAAAAATTTAATGGCCAAGGAGAAGATGAAACGTGGCCCAGAAATTCATCCAGTAACCTAGTAAATAGCGTAACAGATGTACTGATGAGCGTTAGACACAAAACTTCACGAAAAAATCAACGGGCAAGTACGAAGACAGAGAAGTCCGCCTCCAGCCAGTTAGGCCAAGGGACATCACTCTCCCATCTTGGAGTCACAGGATTGAGTTGAGTTTAAACCTGGGGGCCGTTAGCTACAAGCATGTGCACTGGGAAAGAGGGTCGAAGAAAGTTTGAAGGCTGAAAGGGTGTTGGTGTGGAGTTCAAAGAATGTCAGCACGGAGTATCCTTTGGCGAACTGTGAGTGGTGACGTCACGTGCACGTGACCCCGAGGTATGTGCGGAGGAGGCGACACGAGACTTGGTGGTCCCCGATATTAGGAAGGAAATGCTTTAATTTCTTATGACTAGCAGCACAGAATGCGAATAACAGGTGCCCCATACAAAGTGTATATTTGTGGCATTGGTCGCTGCCAGGGGAGTTATTTGTCTCTGCTTCCATGATGCTACTCCTGTTTCTGTGTGCATGTGTATTTAGTTTTTTACACAGTTGTACAGATGATGATTAGTGGTGCTGACTAGCTGAGTTTGCTGTGGCCTCCACAGGGCAATCAGCGCCTCATCCACATGTGGAGTGAGAGACGTGCTGGTGTGGAAACATCTAGTGCCGTGCCCCACCCAGATCGTCCTCACCTGTGTCTGCCTACACGTGCGCGTCGTGCAGTCGTTGGTCGTGTGAGTGGTGGACTCGTGACGTCAGCATCTCCTCTCACCTCACCTACCCCACCTCACCACACCTACACTCACCACACCTACCCTACCTCCTCACACCCACACTCACCCCATCTACACTCACCTCCACCACACACTACCTCCCACACCCACCACCATCTACCCCCTACTCATCACACCTACACCACCACACCTACCCTACCTCCTCACACCTACACTCACCACACCTACACTACCTCCTCACACCCACATTCACCCCATCTACCCTACCTCCTCACACCCACACTCACCACACCTACCCTCACCACATGACGGGCGTTGATCGTAGCAACAGAGCGTCTGTGTTCACTGTGAGCTGGTGTATGGATGTTTGTATGAATGAATGCATTTAAGGGTGGATGGATGGGAGAAAGAAGGCGGCGTTCAAACAGTATTGTCACCCAAAGAATCAACAGACATTTATATGTAACAAACACACACAGTGGTGACTGCACACTACACACAGCACCATCGCAGTGCGTGTCGGGGCGGTGACGTAGCGTTGCATCAGCTGCTGTAACCGATGTAAATTGCTTACGGCGGTTGAACATCAGCGCAAATGTGAACCACCCAGTTTCCAGCGGCAAAGGAGGAGTTTCAGTGGTAGTGGCAGCTCTGGGATTGGAAGCTGCTGATGTTTCTGGGGAAACGCTGATGACGTAAGCTCTCGTGGAATCCGTGTTACCCGTAGTGCGGCCAGGTGGCGGCGAGGAGCGGGGGGCTAGGCAAAGTGGTTCAGAGAAAACCGAAAACGAAAATAGTGTCTAGGAAAACACACCACGTGTTAAATACCGTTGTCATGACGTCACGATGGACGTAGTGACGTCACCAAGAAGCAGCCATCTTTCAGGCAGCACACTCGACTATTGTATTCAAGCCTCGCCATCATTCAGCGCTTTATATGCTATATTTAGAAATGTGACCAGTGAGGACGTGGTGAGGCTTCAAGGTTCGGACCACAAGAGAAAGGACGAGATAATCAGTGCCACAGAGGACGACGCTGTACATCCTTTGTACATCCTCTGTACATCCTCTGTACATCCTCGACAAGGTCTTGGGTCTTTGCTCAACTTGCCGCCACTTGCAAGGAGACTGGATATCAAGGGTCCGCATCATCACCGATGATGTGCGTGCACAGTCTGCAGCTGTATCTCACACGTAACAGCTGATGTAAGTGGTTAGTGGCTTGGAGTCCTCACGGACCAACAGGTGGAGAGAGCCTACTGTTGTGCTTCACACTACTTCATCAGTTGGTGAGCATAATATGCAGGTGTACATTGCAAAAGACTTCTTAAAATCATCCCATTTCCTTAAAAAAAACTTGTTGTGTCTAAAGACTGACACTCCGTGTTGCTGCCATGTCAGGCGGCGGGAGGGCAAAGTGTGTGGCAAACACGTGCATCAGAAAGATGTGATGATGGTGAGCCACTCGCGATAACAGTCCCTTAGTCCCAGGAACACTCCCATCTCTCTCCCGCCTACACACACACACTGCGCCTGCAGCATCCACAGGACCGTCCACAGCAGGGGTGGGCAACATACGGCCCGCGGGCCGGATCCGGCCCGCGACGGGATTTTGACTGGCCCGCAGACTGTTTCTGGTCGTACATGATAATGTGGCCCATGAACATTAACAAGACAAATCTGCGTTCCAGTCTAACTGATGTTCACGTGCAGTCGTTACTGAGGATGTCTACGTCCGACATGCAGCCAGAGTTCACAGAGTTCAAGCAACTTGCTGACAACTTTGATCGACCGCAGCTGTCTCATTGACTTCAGAAGCTATTGAAGTACATTACCTTAACATCATTAAATACTGTTTTCGGTCTCTATGCTTTAAAATTAAAGTTTACGAGTTTACATTAAACACGATTTATTCCTTGTATATGTAGATAAATACGCGATTAAGGTATTGATCCAGTAATCTGGCCCGCCAAGGACTTCATTTCCCCATATCCGGCCCGCCGACCGGAGAAGTTGCCCACCCCTGGTCCACAGCATGATCCAGAACACCGCAATGGCTGCCGTGCGACAGCAAAGAACCGTAACTCGGTATTTGTGCCAAGACTTACATGTAAGAAACAACAGCACAAAAACACGTGGGCTTTTATTTATTATTTTTGCTATGCGTCATCTCCTCTAGGAATTTTAATTTTAACATATTTTCACAGACTGCAAGCACTTGCTTCACTTCGCATTTTTGTCATTTTAGCGAGAGGAAGTGTTACACCATCACTGCCTTCAAGCGAGTGGGAATTCCAGTTTTTGTGTACAATTTGTAGCACCGAGATGCTGCTGGGGAAAAAACAGCGTTGTAGGCAGTGTGTACAACTGTGTAAACAACTAAATACACTTGCACAGAGAAACAGGACAAGCATCGCAGAAGCAGAGACAAACAACCAACTCCCCTGGCAGCAAAGAATGCCAAGAATATAGGGTCCCCCGATGAAGGACAAGGGTCCCGTGTACTTGCATGGCACACGTGTTATTTGCATTCTGTGCTGCTAGGGTCACAAGAAATAACAGCAAACATGAGAAAACAACCACAGTGTAAACACCGCAAGTTTTTACTTCCACTACTTAACGTTCGTTTTCTGTAAACAAAATCTACTTCAGTATGTGTAAAACTGTATTTCTAATGTCAGAATATATTTCTTGTTTGTCATGGTATTCGTGAGACTGATTGAGTCCATGGCACATTCACACAAAAAGCTGTGATCACAATCACACATTCACCCTGAGTGCACGTGTGTCTATTTATATATTGACGGAAGTGCCTCAGGTCAGGGCAGCAAAGTCAGCCGGAAGTACGCAACCCTGTTACCACAGGCGGCATGTGACTTGTCGCTGACCAATCAGAAATCAGGGATTTCCCACAGTCTCTTGGTGTAGTTAGCAGCCGCTCAGCCCCTGTAAAGCTTTTAAGTTAAAACATTGCGATAATAAAACTACAGGCTTGCCATACTTTAGTTTCAATACAATTGCGAGGTTAGACTGACATCCTACAGGTACCTCACAGACTGAAGGAGTTATCGCCTGCTTAACACTCGCCACTGGACAACAATATAAGTAAATAGATTTCCTTCGTTTAAACTATTTCACATGAGATATTGATAACAGCTAAAAATCATTTTATGTTCCATATTGTTGTAAAATTCTCTTGACATTATGAAACAGTTGTGCTAACAGAACATAAAATCGTTTTCTCAGAAAGTCTTTCACTAGCTTTGCTAAATACTTCAGAGATTGCAAATAAACGTTGAAGAGTTGCTTGTAGAGAAGAGGGTTTTTAATTCAGAATTTTTTGTTTATAAATGTTGTTGTTTTCAATATTTTAAATGTAGTGTATTTTGTGAAATAATGACATGGGCACCTCCAATTTCTTTTTAAATACAAAAATTAAATATTTACGAAATTTAAATAAAATGTATTAAAATCGTGTTAGAAACCAATGTTTAAACATCAATGTGATTTAAAATTCTCAGGAAACAGTCTTCCTAATGATATCAGTTTCATCCATCTTGGTGTTGGATTTCAAAATCGTTGGTCGCTGCTAGTAAAAGGTGATCACTATACATTTTTCACGAAGACACATTGATAAATAAAACTCTAGAAAACAAGTGTTAGTATTATCAGTGAATATATTGACTGTGATTTCATTTCAAACAGTAAAATGTGTCATCGTAACTCAAGTTTGTTAAGTGAAACACAAATAAGGTCACTTCCTACACGAATGAAGTACGCCATGGTGGAGATCCAGCCATGCATCCCATTCCCATCAGTTGTCACTAGTGCCAAGCACAGAACATTCTGAGATAAAGATCATCGTGTACATCGTGTGCATCGTGTACAAGCTTCAACAGGGAGCAACTCAGCTGAGGTAAATACAAACATGACGATGTAATATTGACATCCAAGCCGAACATGACCACCGCATAATCAAGTCAAGGCCGGCGGATTCCCCCTATCAGGCGAAGGGACATAACTCTGGTTATCATGCCATGTCACGTGACGCCTGCAGCAGAGAAGGAAAAACGTTTGAAACGTTGCTGACGACATCTGTAACACTGCTGACGACATCTGTAACACTGCTGACGACATCTGTAACACTGCTGACGACATCTGTAACGCCATTTGCACCTCATCGTCTTAGCTTCTCACAGGTGCTCTTCAATACCGGCCTGCACCAGAGGTCCTCACTATAGAAACTGTTTACTACCGTCAGGGTTGTCTACGCTCACTAGACTGTCTACTACCGCCTGACACGCCACCTACAGGGGTGTCTACGCTCACTAGACTGTCTACTACCGCCTGACACGCCACCTACAGGGGTGTCTACGCTCACTAGACTGTCTACTACCGCCACCTACCTACGCACACTAACGTACAGGTGTCTACTGCGCCTGACACGCCACCTACAGGTGTCTACACGCCACTGTTCTACTACCGCCTGACACGCCACCTACAGGGTGCCTACGCTCACTAGACTGTCTACTACCGCCTGACACGCCACCTACAAGGACACTCACTAGTCGACATGTGCGCAGACGCCTGCACGTGCGAATGTGCTACAACACACAGCGGCGAGATTAAAGCCCCCGGCACATCGCCCCCCACCCATCTTCTCACCACCACCACCCCCCTTTCTGCAGCACCGACACATTCCCAAGAAAAACAGGGGGTCAGGGGTCATGAGTATGTACAGAGGAAGGTGAGCGATGGTGAGAAAAAATACAGATGGTCGTGAGGTCATCTGCAACCCACGCCAACTGACAGTACAGACCTCAACATATTTGTTACTTATCGACTTATGATGTAGCACTTCATCTGTAGTCCCCCTGGTGTAGTAACTGACCTGAGTAACATCAATGTGACCACACAGTCAAGCTTCGTTTCGGGAATGATTTTTTCTTTCTCTTTCTTTCTCTCTCTCGCTTCCTCCCACTCACTCCAAAAATCCAGCCTCGTGATTTCTCGTCTGTAAGGATCCTGTCACTACTACGTAGACAGCCCCGTCTATAAAATACTGCGAGGTCAAATGTCGCCTATAGACTGTCGAGACTATTCTCTACCAGAATAATAAGCTTCCTCAAACTCAATATTCCACATCAAGAATGGACGTATTCAAGGTGAGGCTGAACAGCATTCCTTCACTCCTGCAACAGGTCACAGCGGGACTTGTACAACACCTGCAACAGGTCACAGCGGGACGTGTACAACACCTGCAACAGGTCACAGCTGGACGTGTACAACACCTGCAGCAGGTCACAGCGGGACGTGTACAACACCTGCAGCAGGTCACAGCTGGACGTGTACAACACCTGCAGCAGGTCACAGCTGGACGTGTACAACATCTGCAGCAGGTCACAGCGGGGCGTGCGTCCAAAGGTTTGATGGCCCACAGACACGCAAACATCCATGACTAAGGATGAACATGTACCACGCGCTACTTACTCATTGGTCACATAATATGTCAAGTAAGACTGTTCTTACTGTCACATACACGTGTTACTGCTGCTACACCTGGTGTTGGGAGATGTTACTGATGACGTGAGCTACATATTGTGGCTGTTCTCGTGCCTGATGTTGAGGTGGTTGCGGGTGTTGTGTTGTGAAGCACCGTTGTGTCTGCTGTGGGTACGTGACAGGGTCCCACACAAGCTGGGGCCTGACAAGGCCGCTGTTCATGCGCAATAATCACACATTTGTTGAGTATTCTGGCCCCTCCGCCCAGGAAACCCGAAACACCTCCAATCGTATCTTTCACACACACCCGGCTGTATCATCCTCTGACTGACAGTGGCAGCCCCTGAGTCTGTGATTGTTCCACCCTCGGCCTTCCCTTGATTAGCCTGTCGGTGATTTTAATTTGAGAAAGTCCCACACAGCTTCTCTCATGTCCAGACTCATTAACATAGATGCTGAATGATCCCCGGGCTGATGCTGTCCCGGGCTGTCGCTATGGTAACACGCAGTAACCTTACTGGCTGTGAAGATAGCACAGCACGTGACCACCCAACCCCTAGTTTAGGTGGCCGAGTGTCTGTGCGTACGTTGGTCTGACAACAGACTCTCTTTCATTTCTGCAGACCACTTGTTGTCACCATGAGGTGCAGACAAGGAAGGCAACTAGTTCTGTTTGTTTTCAAAGCCACCGGTGGTCACCGAGTGATGGTGAGGTCAACAAGTGTTTGCTGCCTCTCATCCACACCTCCTCCATCTTCCCTTTGTTATGTCCCCTTAAAGCTCGCTATCCTGGTCAGCTATCTGCCCCCACCGTCAGTTACTCATGGCCTTTATCTAGATACAGGATGGTCAGTCACGACAGCTAGTCACAGACAGCTATAGTCACAATCACAGACAGCTACAATCACAGTCGCGACAGCTAGTCACAGTCACAGACAGCTATAGTCACAGTCACCACAGCTAGTCACAGACAGCTATAGTCACAGTAAGTCACTGACAGCTATAGTCACAGTCACAGACATCTATAGTCACAGTCACAGACACGTTAGTATATTTGTAGCAATGTCTCAGTTCTATTCTATACAGAAGGATGAATAGGTGGATGGGATAAAATAATACTGTTGGGGACGAACAGGGTGGCCTCCTTCTAGCACAACAGATCATATGTTTGTCTTAATGTCTATGATACAAAAACAACTTACTCAATATATAAACTACATGTAGCCTGTACAGACTTCCATAAAGCATTTGATTGGATAAGTGGGAATAAACTTCGGTATATTGTGTATAAAAATAGCATAAAAGGCAAACGTCTAAGCGCCGTTAGAGGTATGTACACTACAGGGTCATCAAGGCACGTGCTCGAGTAGTAACGGCCCAGTGCTGTTTACAATATTTAGAAATGAAGTAACCTGTGAAATCAGAAATAATGGACACCATGGCATTCAACTTTCTCCAGCAAGGCACAGGAGAAAACACCTAACCACCCCATTTCCAAAAATTTACTGACGATCTCAGCCAATAAAAGGAGTAGAAACTGTAAACTTCTAGGTCACATCACCAACTTGTATGACTGGACTGCTGGCAGACGATTTTTTTTCCAGTTAACTCCTAAAACGAGGCATGCTACTACAAAGCTTCCGGTTTAGTCCCATTCTTTGTTGCGGCTCGCCGAGACTAGCAGCGGAGAAGTTGGCGAGAGGCTGAGCGTTGGTCTCGGCAGACAGACAGCCGTCCACCTGTCCACGTCCATGAACACAGCCACAACCAAACTTGTATAACACAAAACCTGTCTCCTGTCGAGAATTAAACACTTCTTAAAGCTTCACTGTCAGAACCTCTCGCACACAGCACAGCCCACATTCATCCAACCATCTGCTGGCTGCCACTGTGTGGACTCTGCCAGAGGAACTCAATGAGCTGCTTGTGTGCCATCAAAGGCGACCTGTGCAGCATCTCCCGTGTGCAGGGCCCCACCTATGGATGCGCAGGACCAAAATTCAACAAAAGTTTTTTATCTATAAATTAGTAATAGGCAAAACATCTCCTATGCTTTCTACGCTATCTTCCACCAAAAATACAAAAGGGTCTCACACTCAATGCTCCCCCACCAACAACCGACTTCCTCACAACGAGGCTGAAACACTGAGTTTTCTGTGGAACATTTCTTGACATCTTCAACAAGCGGAATTCAGTCTACACCCGTTCAAACCAGGACTTCTAAAAAATTGACATCAAAATCTTTGCTTGCTGAGGTCTCTCTTCCAACAACCCCGAAGAACTGCCATGGAGATGGCAGGTTGTGCAGGATGGAGAGCAGCCTCGTGTCTTCGGTGAGAGTTCCAACCCCGCTCCCCCCATCAGGTGTAGTGCCAGCCTAATGTGAACCTCGACAACCGCGGGAAGATTTCCCGTGAAGTTCACTGAACTTATCAGAAGACTGCACTTCATTGCTGAACAAGACAAGATGCCAGTCGGACTTGCACGACCTTGTCTTAGTCATGGTAACAACAGCCAGTGTAGCTGTCACCTGCAGTCACTACACGTACAGTGACGTGTCGTGTGACATGTGTCATGTGACATGTCATAGACACCTAGCAATCAATGTCAGTATACTGTCTGTGAGATCTTACCGCATGTTGCTGTAATATTATCACGGTTTTACCTTTCCCTGGGATTCTCGTCAAATGAAATCGCCATAACTCATTCTATTTACTGCAGACTCACCCGAGTTTCTTCACCTGCCGCCTCTTCTTGCCAAGGGAGCGAATAGCGTGTAGCACAAAACACACGAGTGCTCTCTCTTTGACTGTAAACGTGACAGAGTGGTCTGTCACACACACGGTTTTCTGACTGCTGCCAGCAACAGTCGTCCACTTGCTTGTCAATAAATAGAACTTGATATTTTCCGAGGACATTGCTCCTCTTTACAGCTGTCTGACAGTTTCTCGGAGTATCCTGCTATCTACCCGTGGTAGCCCCACACCCGAGCCTGACGCAGTGTATGTTCTCTAAGACAAAGAATGTCCTGAAGAATGGACGCAGTCACAAGTCACACCCCGTCCAAAGAAAGGAAATAATAAACTGTGCCAAACTACAGAACCATGGTCTTGTCGGCCACCCAAGCAAAGCGATGATAGCAAGTAAACCACAATCCACCCCACCCTGCACCTGCACAGTTAACTGCCAGCACCACAGGCAGGAGCACAGGCCAGCAGGTCTCCGACTCTTGCATCCTGGTAGAAGAGCATCCACAACACCAGCGGCATCTTTTGCCACTTCATTGCATAGAAAAGGATTTAAGAGATTCTGGCAGAGAGGAAACCTTTGCTTGAATTATCAAGAACTCAGTAAGGGCGGGGTCAGACGGCTCATCAAGGAACTCAGTAAGGGCGGGGTCAGAAGGCTCATCAAGGAACTCAGTAAGGGCGGGGTCAGAAGGCTCATCAAGGAACTCAGTAAGGGCGGGGTCAGAAGGCTCATCAAGGAACTCAGTAAGGGCGGGGTCAGAAGGCTCATCAAGGAACTCAGTAAGGGCGGGGTCAGAAGGCCATCAAAGCTTTACGTGCGATCTGAAAAAAGTGTGGTGTGAGGCATCAGAACCGAAAGGTTTTGCATTTTACAGGGAGCGAACAGCTTGAAGACTTTGGGAGTGGGAAATGTGTTTTTCTGTGTGAATTTATCTCAAGATGTTAATGTCCACTGCAATCATGTTTTTAGTCGAGTAAAGCAACTTCAGCTTCTTGTGTCCAAAGTTGTATCGCACGGGGCTCAGTTTATTCATATCGTCATGATAGTAGAGTTAGTGTGCTGCACTGTTGATATCACCATTATTTTGTATTATTTGCTTTTAAGGACTTCAACATTTGCTCAGATAATGTAGAATTAGGTTCCGACTTCAGGACACTGCGCGCTCGTCATCATCTTCCCGTGAGGCTTTGCGCGGACCTGTCAGTAGTTGCCTGCGCTCAACACATGATCCTGTCAGACTTTGTTTTCCCGCAAAGGATTGGAAGCTTTCCAAAAACAAACAAAAGTTGTTTGCAAAGATAAAGTTCCCAAGCAGGAAGTGCAGTCTAGCCTCACCAGTGAAGATGACTGAGCCAACAAAGTATCCCCCCCTCATCCAGTCCTCCCCTCACCTCACCTCGCCGCTGGTGTGACAGTGAAGACCAGCTGGCAGAAGGCGATGTTCTAGTGTCTGCCTGCAGTGCCAGACAAACCAACAAATAAACTAAAGCTGTCAACAAGTGTGGCGCCACCTTTAGTCGCTGTACTCTCCCCTGACATCATGGGACTGACCAGGGGCACCATCACCAACACATCATCTGCGCGTGTGTTGTGTGTGCGTGCGTGTGTTGTGTGTGCGCGCGTACGTGTGCGTGCGTTATGTGTGTGTGTGTGCGTGCGTGCGTGTGTGCGTTGTGTGCGTGCATACGTGACATGTTTGAGGAGCGAGCAGACTACGTGCCTGTGGTTAGTTGACTGATAATCACAGGTCGATCAGCTGACACGGGACGTCTACACTTTTGGGAAAATCCGTACAAAGCCCGCGTTGTCGCTGTTGTCGCCGTTGTCGCTGTTGTCGCAATCAGTTTGCTTTTAGAACTGACGAGTAGTCGATGTCAACTTATAACCTTGCTGCTGTCACAGTCTACATTGATGTACGTCTGTCGTCTGTCGTCGGTCGCCAGGGTGTAAGTAGTCGCTAGTCCACCTACCATACCTGGCTGATAATGTATCCTGTACCATATCCTATTTCTACATCGTGTATCTTGTGCAGTGTATCCTGTAAATATCCTATTTCTATACCGTGTATCCTGTACAATATCCTATTTCTATACCGTGTATCCTGTGCCGTGTATCCTGTACAATATTCTATTTCTACATTCTGTACCGTGTGTAGATGCTGTAGACTGTGTAGAGGGACTATTGTATGTATAAACTAAAATATTATTTGCCACAGACTATACAGGGACAGACTGCTTTTTGCTGTTATGGAGTGAGAAAAGTAAAGGTACAGGATTAAATCATAACTGTATAAAGTACAAACTGTACTGCTGTAGTTCACATCGTACTGCTGTAATGACAAAGTGCAGTACACAAGTAATAACTGTAATACACATCGTACTGCTGTAATGACTAAGTGCAGTACACAAGTAATAACTGTAATAAATAACTGTAATACACATCGTACTGCTGTAATGACTAAGTGCAGTACACAAGTACTGCTGTAATAAATAACTGTAATACACATCGTACTGCTGTAATGACTAAATGCAGTACACAAGTAATAACTGTAATACACATCGTACTGCTGTAATGACTAAGTGCAGTACACAAGTAATAACTGTAATACACATCGTACTGCTGTAATGACTAAGTGCAGTACACAAGTAATAACTGTAATACACATCGTACTTCTGTAATGACTATGCAGTACACAAGTAATAACTGTAATAAATAACTGTAATACACATCGTACTGCTGTAATGACTAAATGCAGTACACAAGTAATAACTGTAATACACATCGTACTGCTGTAATGACTATGCAGTACACAAGTAAACAGCTGAAGTAGTACATGTTGTATTGTGTAACACTATGACATATTACTTGATGTGTGTTGTTACTGTCACCGGTGCATGCTGTCAGGTGACAGGTGTATACTGACTGCCATGGGCTCCACCTGTTCAAAGAAAGCCGGACGACCGGAACAGTACCGTGCAGGTATGGCGCCATCTTTAACGTTCAGTGCTGGTGAGGGGGGGAGTGGTGGCGAGGGAGGGGGACAGGCAAGTCCCAGTACTCGCGCACTTGTGTCAAAGCGTGTCACACCCAGCACCTGGATACAACCGCTTGTGATAAACCACCTTTTCTGGTAAACCACTTACAGCTACCTCCAGCAGGTAGTTTCCCTTTGAGTTCAGCTTTTGTTTCCTCACCTGACGAAAGCCAGGCTTTTCGCGACCTTTGCACAGGACGCAGAGGTTACATTGACCTCGTGACCTCGTGTTATTGCATTTCTGCCGACCCACATTTGATGTGAAAGTGTTAGCAGACGATTTACAGTTGACACTTAAACAACGAGGGTTTAGACTGAGCAGATTCGCTGATCTACACTTTTTGTTCCATCAACCAACTGGACTTGGTGCACTGGAGAGGCTGTCACATCCTAGAAATGCCTGCTGTAGTCAGTCGACCTTTGTCCTCCGTACTGCTGTAGTCAGTCTACTTATGTCCTCTTTACTGCTGTAGTCAGTCTACTTTTGTCCTCCGTACTGCTGTAGTCAGTCTACCTTTGTCCTCCGTACTGCTGTAGTCAGTCTACCTTTAGTCCTCCGTACTGCTGTAGTCAGTCTACCTTTAGTCCTCCGTACTGCTGTAGTCAGTCTACCTTTGTCCTCCTTTACTGCTGTAGTCAGTCTACCTTTGTCCTCCGTACTGCTGTAGTCAGTCTACCTTAGTCCTCCGTACTGCTGTAGTCAGTCTACCTTTGTCCTCCGTACTGCTGTAGTCAGTCTACCTTTGTCCTCCGTACTACTGTAGTCAGTCTACCTTAGTCCTCCGTACTACTGTAGTCAGTCTACCTTAGTCCTCCGTACTGCTGTAGTCAGTCTACCTTTGTCCTCCGTACTGCTGTAGTCAGTCTACCTTTGTCCTCCGTACTGCTGTAGTCAGTCTACCTTTGTCCTCCGTACTACTGTAGTCAGTCTACCTTTGTCCTCCGTACTACTGTAGTCAGTCTACCTTTGTCCTCCGTACTGCTGTAGTCAGTCTACCTTAGTCCTCCGTACTGCTGTAGTCAGTCTACCTTTGTCCTCCGTACTGCTGTAGTCAGTCTACCTTTGTCCTCCGTACTGCTGTAGTCAGTCTACCTTTGTCCTCCGTACTGCTGTAGTCAGTCTACCTTTGTCCTCCGTACTGCTGTAGTCAGTCTACCTTTGTCCTCCGTACTGCTGTAGTCAGTCTACCTTTGTCCTCCGTCTACCTTATACTGCTGTAGTCAGTCTACCTTAGTCCTCCGTACTGCTGTAGTCAGTCTACCTTTGTCCTCCGTACTGCTGTAGTCAGTCTACCTTTGTCCTCCGTACTGCTGTAGTCAGTCTACCTTTGTCCTCCGTACTACTGTAGTCAGTCTACCTTTTGTCCTCCGTACTGCTGTAGTCAGTCTACCTTTGTCCTCCGTACTGCTGTAGTCAGTCTACCTTTGTCCTCCGTACTGCTGTAGTCAGTCTACCTTTGTCCTCCGTACTGCTGTAGTCAGTCTACCTTTGTCCTCGTACTGCTGTAGTCAGTCTACCTTTGCTCCGTACTGCTGTAGTCAGTCTACCTTTGTCCTCCGTACTGCTGTAGTCAGTCTACCTTTGTCCTCCGTACTCTGTAGTCAGTCTACCTTTGTCCTCCGTACTGCTGTAGTCAGTCTACCTTTGTCCTCCGTACTGCTGTAGTCAGTCTACCTTTGTCCTCCGTACTGCTGTAGTCAGTCTACCGTACTGCTGTAGTCAGTCTACTTTGTCCTCCGTACTGCTGTAGTCAGTCTACCTTTGTCCTCCGTACTACTGTAGTCAGTCTACCTTTGTCCTCCGTACTGCTGTAGTCAGTCTACCTTTGCTCCGTACTGCTGTAGTCAGTCTACCTTTGTCCTCCGTACTGCTGTAGTCAGTCTACCTTTGTCCTCCGTACTGCTGTAGTCAGTCTACCTTTGCGTACTGGTAGTCAGTCTACCTTTGTCCTGCTGTAGTCAGTCTATCCACTGCTGTAGTCAGTCTACCTTTGTCCTCCGTACTGCTGTAGTCACACTAGTCAGTCTACCTATGTCCACCTTACTGCTTTCTCTGCGTTTCAAATGTTTCTATCAATGTTCACTGTGTGTTCCTGGCAGCGTTCATTGTTCACTGTGCATGTGTATGTATGTGTATGTATGTGTATGTATGTAAATACAGTATACATACATGAAGTGCCACTAGCTGTGCTCAGTGCTCACTAGAAGCAGACCAGACTCGTGACATTACAAGAACAAATGGAATCTTCATGAACAGGAAGCGAGGTCTGTAGCTGCGGTTGTCTGATGTTTCAAGAGAAATTATGTGAGGGAAGACATGACGGTAGCAAATGACAAGGAAGCAAAAGAAACTCGTGAAGTAGCCGCAGAAAGACCACCGGCGGCAGCCAGCATCTCTCACCTGTAGCCCAGCACCTGGCTATTTATTATCACAGAGACTTGCTGCAGGTCTGCTCAGCGAGAGACACACCTCTAGAGTCGGATTCTAGAAGAAGCGGCCATTGCGTGACAAAGAAAATGAAGCGTGGCATCACAAAGTGGAGAAGATGGTGACACACCGGAGTGTGTGATGAGTTGACAACGAGTGGAGCAGCTGACACAATGTCAGGAGAAGCAGCTTCTGCCGACAGCAGACGAGTTCTCACACACAACCACCAACATCTAGAAGATAAAGAATATCTCGCTCTACAAGTTTCTCACGCAGACGACAGTCACACTATTCAGTGGGGTGCGAGTAGGGGTGGAGGCCACACAAATATTTATTCCATACCAAAGAAAATTAAGGACAAGGATTTCAAACAAGGTCTACACTGACCTGACTTTTGTTACTGCGGTTGGCTTTATGATTAGAGCGAGCTACTCACTCATCAACCTGAGCACGATAAGATAAACAAACAGCTGACACACACACAGCAAACACACATACAGAAAGAGAGAGAGAGACACAGCAAACACACATACAGAGAGAGACACGCACACATACAGAGCAATCACACATACAGAGAGACACACACACACAGCAAACACACATACAGAAACAGCTGACACACACATAGTGCAAACACACATACAGAGAGAGAGAGACACACACACACAGCAAACACACATACAGAAACACACCCCCCCACACACACAATCAACATGTCAACTATTCTCTCTCTTCATGTATATATTATATGCATACTCTATATATAATAGTTTCTGTAGCAGCAAGCGTATGACAGAGACAAAGAGAGGGCGAGTCAGTAGCTGTCACTACCCATTGTGACGTTTGTGTGACACATATTAGTGACATGGTCTGTGACACAGGATTGAATATGGTCACGTAGCATGAGTGAGTGGCGTAGGGTGTCACGATCTGCAGTGAACGACGGTGTGACACAGGGTCAACATGGCGAGGTGTGACACACAGGCATGAGTGTGACACAAGTGTGTGACGTAGACAGTACTATAACAACACCATCTCACCTGTATGTTGTAACAGAACAAGAGTGTGTGACGTAGACAGTACTGTAACAACACCAGTGAACCATCTCACCTGTATGTTGTAACAGAACAAGAGTGTGTGACGTAGACAGTACTATAACAACACCATCTCACCTGTATGTTGTAACAGAACAAGAGTGTGTGACGTAGACAGTACTGTAACAACACCAGTGAACCATCTCACCTGTATGTTGTAACAGAACAAGAGGCGCACGACCCTCCTCTCCTTCCCCCCCGCCTTCGGAAGAGGAAGCTGATCCCTGACCCAGAGGTCACCTTCAAAGAAATCGACTTCCGTGCGAGAAACGTAAGCAAACATGTAGACGTCAGCACAGTGATGATGTGAACATGTAGACGTCAGCACAGTAATGATGTGAACATGCAGACGTCAGCACAGTGATGATGTGAACATGTAGACGTCAGCACAGTGATGATGTGAACATGTAGACGTCAGCACAGTGATGATGTGAACATGCAGACGTCAGCACAGTGATGATGTGAACATGTAGACGTCAGCACAGTGATGATGTGAACATGTAGACGTCAGCACAGTGATGATGTGAACATGTAGACGTCAGCACAGTGATGATGTGAACATGTAGACGTCAGCACAGTGATGATGTGAACATGTAGACGTCAGCACAGTGATGATGTGAACATGTAGACGTCAGCACAGTAATGATGTGAACATGCAGACGTCAGCACAGTGATGATGTGAACATGTAGACGTCAGCACAGTGATGATGTGAACATGTAGACGTCAGCACAGTAATGATGTGAACATGCAGACGTCAGCACAGTGATGATGTGAACATGTAGACGTCAGCACAGTGATGATGTGAACATGTAGACGTCAGCACAGTGATGATGTGAACATGCAGACGTCAGCACAGTGATGATGTGAACATGTAGACGTCAGCACAGTGATGATGTGAACATGTAGACGTCAGCACAGTGATGATGTGAACATGTAGACATCAGCATAGTGATGATGTGAACATGTAGACGTCAGCATAGTGATGATGTGAACATGTAGACGTCAGCACAGTAATGATGTGAACATGCAGACGTCAGCACAGTGATGATGTGAACATGTAGACGTCAGCACAGTGATGATGTGAACATGCAGACGTCAGCACAGTGATGATGTGAACATGTAGACGTCAGCACAGTGATGATGTGAACATGTAGACATCAGCACAGTGTGTGCAATGTGGGTGAGGTGGGGTGCTGTGAGGTGGTCCACAAGCGGTCATCGTCAGTCTTATCTTCAAGAGCTTGGCCGTAAGCTGTATAGTGTCACTAGTGTGTAGATGCTAGAGCTGAGCACCACTCACTTCCTGTCTCCGTGTGCTACAGGCTCCTGCACACACCACAGGCTCCGTGGCCAGCCTGGCCAGGTATCTGGAGAGGAACTGCACCAACGACACGCAGAAGGCGCGCGCCGCGTTCGTGTGGCTGACACACCACGTCACGTACGTCACAAGGGCCTCCTGAGCCTCCCCTGACACTCTACCATACTTGTCACACTACCACACCTGTCTCTCTAACACATCTCTCTTTGTGTGTCTGCCCATCTGTCACTCTGCTCACCTGTCTGTGTATCCTTCTCCATGTGTGTGTATATATATATACCAACACATATCTCTAGGGTTATCGGTCACTTTACCACAAATATCTCTCTACCACCTGTGTTTCTACCTCGTATTTGATGTTTCTCTACGTGTAGTACTGTGTTATTATAGTAGAGGCTGTACCCTGTGTATGTTTCTCTACGTGTAGAAGTATTATTATAGTAGAGGCTGTACCCTGTGTATGTTTCTCTACGTGTAGAAGTATTATTATAGTAGAGGCTGTACCCTGTGTATGTTTCTCTACGTGTAGAAGTATTATTATAGTAGAGGCTGTACCCTGTGTATGTTTCTCTACGTGTAGAAGTATTAGTATAGTAGAGGCTGTACCCTGTGTATGTTTCTCTACGTGTAGAAGTATTAGTATAGTAGAGGCTGTACCCTGTGTATGTTTCTCTACGGGTAGAAGTATTATTATAGTAGAGGCTGTACCCTGTGTATGTTTCTCTACGGGTAGAAGTATTATTATAGTAGAGGCTGTCCCTGTGTATGTTTCTCTACGTGTAGAAGTATAGTAGAGGCTGTACCCTGTGTATGTTTCTCTACGTGTAGAAGTATTATTATAGTAGAGGCTGTACCCTGTGTATGTTTCTCTACGTGTAGAAGTATTAGTATAGTAGAGGCTGTACCCTGTGTATGTTTCTCTACGGGTAGAAGTATTATTATAGTAGAGGCTGTCCCTGTGTATGTTTCTCTACGTGTAGAAGTATTATTATAGTAGAGGCTGTACCCTGTGTATGTTTCTCTACGTGTAGAAGTGTTATTATAGTAGAGGCTGTACCCTGTGTATGTTTCTCTACGTGTAGAAGTGTTAGTATAGTAGAGGCTGTCCCTGTGTATGTTTCTCTACGTGTAGAAGTATTAGTATAGTAGAGGCTGTACCCTGTGTGAAGGTATGATGTCAAGGCCCTCACATCACACAGACCACCCCAAGGTGCCGGTGACGTGCTGAGGACGCGGCTGGCAGTGTGCCAGGGCTACAGCGAGCTGTTCAAGGCACTGTGCGAGTGAGTACACGTGCTCTGTGACACGGTGACGTCCGCTGTGTCATGACATAACACACAACACAGTGAGATGAGGGGAGAGTTCCCAGACCTTACCTGTGTTGCATCAGTGTGTGATGAAAGTCACCGTGTTACATCACTCGTGCGTATCAAATGTACGTTACAGCGGGCGGTGTGGTGAGAGCTAGTCACGTGCTTACGTCAGGCGCGTGTGACGAGCTTAGTCACGTGTCATTAGAAGACACGTGACGCTATTTAAGGTAAGTGACGTTGAGTGGGTACACAGCTGCTGAGTGGATTGTCACCAAGTCCTGTGACAGTCTTTGTGGTCAGGATGTCCGCGGGGCGCGTGTTGTTATTTCATTTCTGTTCACATCAAGTGTTGTTTATAACAAGAACATAACAGTAGTCACGTTACACACGTCTCTCCACATCGCCATTGCACTGTCTACAGTCGGCCTACTGTGAGTCTACAGGATAGCTGTCTACACTCGTTCACGTTGGTCTACACTGCAGCTTCATTGTCTGCAGAAACGTGGAGTGTTTCTAACATTCCTGTAGCGTCTCACTCATTAGACAGTCACGTGAGACTAACCTACACAGTCCTGTAGTATCTCACTCATTAGACAGTCACGTGAGACTAGTCAACACTCATTAGACAGTCACGTGAGACTAGTCAGCTCTCATTAGACAGTAATATAAGACTGCTCTACATAGTCCCCGGATGTTTACATCTGCAGTTGTATGGAGGTGACCTGCCGGGTGGTGTCCGGCCTGGATAAGGGCTTTGGCTACGACCCCGGTTGCACCTTCACGACTGACAGCGAGGCGACTCACGCGTGGAACGTGGTGCACGTGCAGCGGAATGGCGGCCCGTCGACTGCACGTGGGGCGCTGGTCGTCTTGGCGACAACAGACAGTTCGAACGGCGCTTCGAAGATTTTTGGTTCTTGACGGACCCTGACCACTTCCTGCTGCGACACTTCCCACACATGAACGGGTAAGTTCCCCTTGTTCTCCGCGTCTGTTAGAGTGTTCACAATGTCCCGTGGGCTCTTGTTAGAGCCGTGGTGTCACCTATGGCTCTGTCGCCGTTTGCACTAGAAATAAACACCAACAAATACACGAATTACAGAATAAATATAATATTTGAAAAATAATCAACAGCCATGAGGCTTAACTCTACATATAACACATAAAAGTATGTCCCTCCGTCTCCGCAGTAAAAGTCGTTGATTAGTTCACGTGACAAGTCCGCGTCTGAAGCTTTCCCCGTCAGAACACGCATCAGGCGACCGCCGTGAAAACACACGCTCGCACCCTCGCACACAAAACACTCGCTTATCCACCCACGCTTTCCGTTCTCGTTCAAGAAATTAAATAATTATATGTCTATGAACTCATGCAGCAGGTTTCTACCCGTGGTTATGTTCACTGGTCGTCTGTCGCAGGGACCCAGCTTTGAGCCTGGCCTACCAGTTAGTCAAAAAGCCAATCGACGTAGCCAAGTTCTCGGCCCTGGCGTACCCGAGTGCCTATGCGCACAAGCAGGGGGTTCGCCTCCTGTCCCACCCGCTCATCACCATCGACGTCAAGAAACTGGTTACCGTCAAACTGAGGGCAGACGACTTCCCGTTTACTTCGGCAACAGCCCACGTGACTGACCTCTCGGACAGGGTCAAGCGTGAGGACAGGTGAGTTACACAACAAAAGGTTAACAGTGCATTGCCCCCCTCCCCAACGTTGGTTGGTTGGTTGGTTGGTTTATTTAGTAGGAAAGTGCTTCCACCTTGAGGCGACTTCGTACTATGGGATTCGTAAAAGGTCGGAGGACTTGTACGCAGGCTGAAGGAAGGAAAAGTTACCCGAAGCAACAATCGCCCCCATTGCTCTGTGCCAGAATGTCTGGGAGTGCAAAGAATAGCACAACGAATGGACGCAGTTATGAACTACTTATGCACCTTCCAACACAAAAAGACAACAGTAAACAGTCACAGAACAATAAGCCCAGTCAACCACCCAAAGAAAATTTATGCGGAAAGGAATACAAGCTGACATCAGCACTACCGCGGAGGAACTGCTAGGATAAGAGGAAGCTGGTCTGAGAAGCCAGGTAGGAGCACAGTTGAGCTGATCGGTAACTTGCATCTCGAGATAGCATCATCTTCAGCATCAATATGACCTTACCACAACTTCATAATTTTAAAAAGGCTTTTGACAGAGTCCGGCACAAGGGACTGTGGCATGTGGTGCACAAAAATCAACACCAAAGAGGGTCTGGCGCTGTGGGAGCACCGTATAACAGCTCAACGAGTAGATGACCGGATGGAGGTTTCTTTCGCACTGCTGTAGGTGTACGCCCACGATGAACCTGTCGCCGGTGCTGCTCGACATTTATCTGGAAAACATTTTGCGAGAAACCCTCCTCGATCATCACACTTCCATTGTCATCGGTGGAAGGCCGATTTGTAACACGTTTTGTAAACGATTTGTAAACATCGACATGATAGCAGGCACAAACAGAAAATAGCAAGACCTGACAGACATTCCAAACACCTATGCAATGGAGACTACCACTGACAAGAGTAAAGTTATGGCCGTTGGTAACAGCAATCTACACGAACATCTACACAAACGAAGTACGACTCGAAAAGGTGAGCAGCTGAAGTACTTGGAAGCTTTGCTCCAAAGCGAGAACTCCGCGACAAATATCCGCATCAAGACCACGACAACGGCGATGGCTAGACTGGACAGGACCTGGTGCAGCTTTACTGTAAATTGCAGTCTGTGCAAGTCCCTCAGTTCCCATCCTACTTTAGGAGGGGAAACGTCGGCTCCGCCAATACGGAGAGGAGAATCCAGGCATGAGTACAAGAGCCTGAGGAAGCTGCTCCGGATCTCATACAGAAAACACAGAACGGATGACTGGACAAAGCAAGATGGCCACAGTCGTAGAACCTCTCCTTTCAGCAGTCAAGCGACGTAAGCTGGTCTTTGGCCCTGTGGAAGACTGTCCTTCAGGGTACCCTGGAGGGTAGTGGACACCGCGGTGGTGAGAGGAAGAACTGACTTACGAAGGTCCAAGACTGGAGGTCGTCGTGTACAGGACTGCTGACTGTCGCCCACAGTAGACAGGTGTGGTGGACTGTCACCTGCTAGTCTGTCATGTCATCCCCACAACTACAGGTGGCGGTCAAGGGAGGAGTGAATAAAATAACGAATGAACTTTTAAAAGTTGATGTCAGTCCATGTTTGTTAACCCTTAGAAACTAATGAACCAAAACGTACACTTGTGACAAGTGACACTTGTATTAGTTAATCGCGTAATTCGGGGCTAGCCTTCAATCAAACAGTTGGTGGGGTTGACAGTAGGACTAAGATAATTTGCATATTAATAAAATAATGTGTTTTGCGTTTAATCGTTTGTTTTCATTCTTTCATTTTGTACCCCTGACAACTGTTGCGTCACGTGTTTGCAGGTCATGCGTGGTGACCTCCTTGCAGCCTGACGGCACGTGCAGCGTCTTGCTCCGCCCTCCGCGTGCCGGCCGCTTCCTCCTCAGGATCTACGGCACAGTCAGCAAGGGAGACGGGGGAGTGCTACCCGAGCTGGTCACCTACTTGATCACTTGCAGTGAAGGGCAGCCCATCACTGACCCGTACCCGGACAACGGGGGTCACTATGGCTACCAGCTTGCCAGCGCACCAGAGTGCGGCTTGAAGATGCTCCGGTCCACACACTTTCCCTTTGAGGCCAAGAAAGGAGAAGTGCACGTGCCTGTCCCACTCTCCCGTTTCACGACCTTAACCTCGAAACTCACGCACGCTACAAAGGTCAAGGAAGTCTTAACGGACTTGACCTTTATTCAACGCACACAAGAGGGCGCTGAGGTCCTGGCTCGCCTGCCGCAAGCCGGCTACTACCTGCTGCGCCTCTTTGCCGGCGCCACGAGGCGGACCAGACGTTGCAGCAGGTGGCGGACTTCCTGCTGCACGCCACCAACAGCACCGAGACCTTACCGCCTTTCCCCAAGACTTACAAGTTCGAGCACAAGTTCCGCGCGCATCTCATTCACCCTCTGGCTGGGCGAGTAGCACGTGACAGACCCTCACTCTATCGTGTGCACGCGCCTGACCTCGTCAAGGTGAAGGTTGGCGACATGCAGCTGGAGCAGAGAAAGGGCGGAGTGTGGGAAGGGCAGGTGACACCAGGTAAGGGCTTGTCTTGTCTGACGATGTGCGGCTCGCCCAGCAGTGAGCCCAACTTGCTCTACAGGATGTTTGACTTTACCATCGTCACAGACCTCAAAGCAACCGCAGTCCTGGCGGCCAGGTGGGAACATGAAGGAAAGACATCCATCAACACGCTGGTGACCCCCTCCCTTTGTGTCAGAGCCTGCGAATCCCCTCCCCCAGCCCCACCATGCAACAAGTAGCACAGGAGATGACAGCTCGTCCACCACACGCTGCCTTTCCATGTTTTCCACACACCGGTTCAACATTTTAAACTCGCTTCATTTATATTTCTTTCAGTTTTGTTTCAATTTCCCTGTAGCTGTCCTGATGTGCTGCGTACATGAAACACCGAGTGGAAGTCTCGACAGAGTGTACCTTCAAAACAACATATCCACAGCATGACATGACACATGGAGTGACGAGTGCCTGTGAACACACCAAGTACTGGAGTCAGCCCAGTATTTGGGGGGATTGTTCATCTCATTTCCACATTGGCGTATTGTTCATCCCATCTGTCTACATAAGCCAAAGTGCGGTGTGTGATTGCCAGTCTGAATTAGGTATCACAAGCTGATGTACAGAAAATAATTAACCTTGTCCCACTGTACCTAGTGAAACATTTGACAACTTTGTAACATTAACAAATAACTTTGTAACTCTTGTTCTTGTTATTTGGTTCCTCTGTGTTTTCTGTATTTGATTTTATTTTTCTCTTAGTATGGTTGTTTATTCTTGTATAGCTCATATGTTATTTGTTTGTGCTCCTGTCCCTCGTATGCTGTCCATGTTTCGCTCTAGCTCTTAGGCGCTAAAAGCAGTCCTTAGAGTGTGAGTATGCGCTATACAAATGTTGCATTTATTATTATTAACAAGTTATTTCCTGAGTTTGGAACATAATACCACACACATAGCATCTAAAAGAGAAAATGATATGCTGCAGACCAACACTTGCCTGTAGGCTACTGTATCTTGAGAAGAGCTACCAAAGACCCCATATCAGTCTTAGGGGCTGCTGATATACAAATGTTCACTGACACATTAATCAGCAGGAGAAAAAGACAGAGCAAACAAGGGATATATTCTGTGAAAAACTTTCAGGCTTCCACCTATTAATAATGAGGATTTGTATAGCGCCTTTCCAAAACATTTTGCTCAGAGGGCTTTACATAAATCAATCATATAGAGACTAGATCATGAACAACCATGCACTGCACCATGTTGACATATAAGAGACTCACTCCTACTACAGACGCTACTCAAAGTAAATACAGACACGTCATGCACCCTCAGGGTCAGGACACGGTCACAGTCAAGTCGTCGTTCTGAAAAAAATGCATCTTAAGTTTAGACTTAAAGGTGGTAAGAGAATCAGAGTGATGAAGGCTGACGGGTAGTCAGTTCCTAGCTGGTATGGGCTTGGTAGGAGACAGACCTTTGTCAACAGTCTTGGACTCAGTGGGACTTGCAGAAGCCTGGTGTCAGAAGATGAGCGAAGTGTGTATAGATGGAAGTGAGTTCAGAGAGGTACCCAGGACAGGTGCCACAAACAGCAGAGTAAGTCCAAGTGGAAAGTTTGCAGGCAATACAGTCCACGACCAGTGAAGAAAGCGAATGATGGATGATGTATGTTCACATCTAGATGGTCTGATAGATGTATGTTCACATCTAGATTTTTTTTACACATTTATTTTCCATAAACACATTACAGGCTTAATGTTCACATCTAGATGGTCTGATGGGTGATATATGTTCAGTGATATATGAAGTCTGTCCAGAAGACATTTGGTAAGTTCACTAACAGAGAATTACAATAGACCATCCTCCACAGCATAGCTTAAGGCAGAGATTAGAGTTTTAGTTCCATCAGTGGTGAGATGATGACAAATGGTACTGATCTTACCAAGTTCAAGGTAGTCATTTTTGCAGACATCAGAAATATGCTGATGAAAGGTCAAACTCTGATCAAGAATGACACCTAAGCTGCAGAAAGAGGTGGAGAAAAGAATTGTAGAGCTGTTCATAGACAAAGACTGAGGGAGAGAAGGATAACTTAGAAATTTCTTCCGACAGTGATGTAGCTAAACACTGACAGTGAAATAGCTCTGCCATCTAAACACTGACAGTGAAATAGCTCTGCTACCTAAACACTGACAGTGAAATAGCTCTGCCATCTAAACACTGACAGTGAAATAGCTCTGCCATCTAAACACTGACAGTGAAATAGCTCTGCCATCTAAACACTGACAGTGAAATAGCTCTGCCATCTAAACACTGACAGTGAAATAGCTCTGCCATCTAAACACTGACAGTGAAATAGCTCTGCCATCTAAACACTGACAGTGATATAGATATTTAGACTCCTACATGCACACTTTGTTTAATGTTCACAAGTCATGTTATAACCTTTATCTAAAGTTACAAGTTATGTTTTAAACTTTATGTTCTAAAAGTTATTCATTGAAATGCCCCTCGTACAACCAAATCAGGCACACTATTTCCCACGCAAATCTGTCAGCATTAAAATAAAGTTGCCAAACATGTTCCCAGTACTGCCGATATATAAGTTTATTGGCAAATGCAGTTGTTAGCCCAACAGGTACAAAAATGAAGGGAACATGATTTGGGTCATATAAATATGCAACAAAAACTCATGGGATAAGTGTTCCCTATGCTACAGCTGATCTAAAGAAAATCAGTTATGGCACTCAAATCAACGCTGTGTCACTATGGAAATCAACGCTGTGTCAGTAATGGCAAAATAAAGCAGACAGGAGCCATTGCACCAGCAATGATACTGGAAAAAGACAAAAATGCTGACAACATTGTGTTGGGTGGTACAGACACTCCATGCTGAAAGTTCAGTTCATCAGGCAAGCTACATGACAGATTAGCAACTCACTAGACTCATCTTTGACCCTGGTCAGCAAGAACATAACGTGGCTATTCTTTACTGCACTTGTAAAAACTATTTTGTGAACAACAGCTTGCAACATACACTACCTCACTGTTATCTGGATGATGGCATTTCTAAACTTGTGCAGAGTCATGCTGAGAAGCTGTTACCAGCAGTAATTCTCCGCCTACCTTGGAATCAATGGCAAGAACAAAAGATTCTATGTGTAGGGCCATACTTATAGCAGGCATCCACAATAGATCATCTATGTATCACCATGTTTACAACACTCATCTACACAGTGGATATCCCATGTAGAACCACATTAGGCATTTGCATAAAAACTGCAAAAACAGCTTTCCTTCCTTCACCTTGACTCTCACAGAAGACCATGTGCCCAACATCTCTTTCTGATTTACCCAACTTGAACAACATTCTGAATGTGTCTTAGAGACTAACATTAGTTAAATACATAGGAGTCAGTGTATTATAGATAACCAACTACATATGAGAGTGTTCAGCATGTCCTGCCTCCTAATATTATTTAGACAATTAACTTTTCAGTATCTTTCTGATCAATCTGACAACAGACACTATCAAATAATGACTGGAAGACTTGTGACTCCAACACTGAGCAATAATTTCATAAGAATTCCCCTCAAGATACAAATACACAGAACAGGTTTCCCTGCCATTTAATTGTAAATTTAAAGCCCAAATCCACAGCTGCTATAAGACTACAAAGACATGGCTTGTAAGCATTCTGATTTGGAACTGCTGCCCCAAGGCAGCACATAGGACAAAATAAGGCACTTG
Source organism: Pomacea canaliculata (assembly GCF_003073045.1). Lineage (NCBI taxonomy): Eukaryota > Metazoa > Mollusca > Gastropoda > Architaenioglossa > Ampullariidae > Pomacea > Pomacea canaliculata. Next base: position 702,201 of record NC_037591.1, on the reverse strand, counting down.
ATATCTGACTGTTACACTGGCTTGTTGCTGCAGCTATAATCATTATTATTATTTTATTATTATATACAGACTTACAGACTCCACCTCCATTCTCACCATCAACTGACCGACAAAAATATTCAAAAAGCTTATTGGGCAACATGATACAAATGTACTACTCAAAACAAAATTGCTCCCTGTCATCTAGCATAAAATAGTTTATATTTCAAATATCTGATAAATTCCTGAATCTGGAAAAATATATCTTTTTTATTATTACAAACAATAAAGATGTGTAAACTGGAGAAAAAGAACATGCAAGCTGTGTTCTACTTCCCTCATCTTATTTCACAGACTCTGGTAAACTACAAATGCATCAAATTTGTTTGTACAAATGATTATGTAAAATAAACTCCCCTAAACAATTAACACAGCGATCTAAAAATAACAGAGCTAAAAAGTTTCCATGTGACAAACTGGCCATTACAAGTCCAGTCACTACAGTGCATTCCATCATGACATGCATGCAAATAAACCCTCTTTCATTACAAAAATTACACTTTTTAATTTCCTGCACTGACATAGTCTATTAGCTGCTTTTCTCCCTTTTTTGACCATAAAAACAATTACAGCTGAACTAAGCACTGTGGAATATCCAGACACCCTATCTAACATTCTGACTTTTAAAAAGACTGCTATGAAATACCCTGGGAAATTGCAAACATTTGGAAAGGATGTTTAGGCACCGACCTCTGTAACAAGTATGTAATACTATAGTCATGATCTTTGTAACAGTTAGTACCACCACAGCAATATGAAGGATAACTCTGAGGTAAAAAAGCTCACATGGAAAATAGTTTATGAAGGTCTTACTGAAAAGCCTTAAAACTCATAAGTATTTGAGATGGCAGTTGACAACATAATAACATGCCAAGATGCCACATCAGATTTGGAGCTTGTCACAGGGCACATCGACTTTAAAGGTGTTACACGACTCATCAAATTACAAGGTGTCTCAAGGCCAATCTGTTACAAAATTTTCATGAGATGTGCTTGCCCACTATCAGAAAAGCTTCAGAAGACCTGCATGTCCATGAAACTATCCAGAAAACCTGCATGTGTATGAAAAACTTCACTAGACCTACTTAGTCTGAAATGTGCCACAAGGACCACTTTCCAGGAAACTCTAGCCCTAAGATCCTGGACAAAGTTGCTTCTGGACAATGGCTTTCCAACTGTTACTTTAACATGTTTTCAAGACGGCCCCCTCTGAACATCAAACACTCAGGTTATCCTGCTTTAAATAAATACCTATAGATAACAAAATTACCATCACACACACACACAAATAAAAATATTCAGTGAAATATAAATAAAATCCTGTAAATGCATCAATGGGTAAAATGAGCAAATGCATGCATGTACAGAAGCCATCTCCTGGCAGCAGAATGATCTGGCCACAAGTCTCTGCTTAAAAGTGGTTCATGCTGAATGTAGTTTTGCTGTTACTTTAAGCAGAAAAAAATCTGGGATAGACTAACTAGCAAAAAATAACAAACAACAAACTTCTCCCTTTGCCAGTAACATGGAAAACTGAAACAATGTTTATCAGCATATATAGAATAGTCTCCATTTGTAAAAACTCGGTGAACTAAGGAAATGTGTTATGTGCCGTTATCTGTTGTTTATGTGCGAGTTATATGTTATGTACGTGCTATTATGTGTTCTTTATGCCAGATTACAAAACCACACAGTTAAGCAATCCAGGCTGTTTAAATTAAGAATTATTTGGCTTCAGTCTTACTTGGAAAACTACCCAAATAGGATCACCCAACAGGTTTCCCCCTGACTTGGAAAACCATCCAGATAGGATCACTCAGGCTTCTGTCTGACTTAGCGTCAGAGTTTGTAATTGGGAAAGTGGAGTGAGGAGAGATAGAGGGTGGGTGGTAGAAAACTTGAGAAATGAGAAAATAAATATAATGAGAAGATAATAATAATAAGAAGATGAGTAAAAATAACAATATACAGAACTTTGCACACCCAAATAGAACTTCGTCAATGGCAAATACCACTGCTGCACTTCATAATCCATGCCTAGTGTAATCAGCAAAGTATCAGAAAATCTACCATTGTCCATGCATTGGTTTTGTTATGATCAATTTGTTGTTCTTTTTCTTTTTTTTTGTAACTGAACACAAGAACTATTGCCCACTGTGTTCACGTTATCACATACACAGGTAGAACTATTAGAAAACTGATGTGGAAAATGGTTCAGGCAAAGACGAACACACCAAAACTATGAAAGGGAATTTATTTTGTTTCAAACCCTTAAAGTGAGTGGATTTCTGACCCAACACCAGGTCACTGAAGATCCCCCAACACCTCCTACTGCTCTCCAAGCAAATAAATCTCAAACAAACGAGGAGATAAGAGGGTAAAGAGACGGATATTCTTCTGGAAAGTCTTTGAAGTAGTCTTGTACCTTCTGGATTGTATTTGAAATGGTCTGGTTCTTCCTCTTGCTGTTCTAAGCTCACTATTAACCCAACAGAAGCATGCTGATTTGCTGCAGCTGCTGTCTAGTGTAGCTATGACCTCGTTGCTAGTATTTTGTACAAGTTAGTTAACAATCGTATTACACCTGTTGTTTCTTCCATTCAGAAGTAAAATTGCAGGTAGCTCACACATTAACTTTATTGATCATTGTTATTGATGGTGTGTGAGCTACACGTAATTTTACTTCTAGATGAGGATTTTAAAAGCTTTTCTTTAAAAAATAATGCAAGACTTGATAAACTTGAATCCTTGCTGACTTAAGTCAACCCATTGTACACAAGATCTGAACATTGTATTTTACACAGGAGATGTGACTGCACATGAGAGTGAAATTTAACACTAGTGAAACTTAAATAAATCCAACACTTTCTACTTGGAAGCTGAATACAGCTCATGTCTTCTATCCAGCACATCAACCTAACACTTCCCATGAAAAACTTTAATACTTAGATTTTACAGAGACAAAAATTCTTTTCTCTTTGGCTATCTTGATATGTTTAACTTTACATTAGTCAAATATTCTTATGATTACCATATGTACAGCCCTAGTATGGGCAGACGACCCTCTCAACAGCAGCGTGTGCACTTTTTCTGCTCAAAATCAACATTGTAGACAAAAGCATTAGTGGAAGATGCAGACACTCATAGAGAGAAGGAACCATATTATGCCATGAAGATGTATGACAAGACGGACTGCACAAATACGATTTAGAATACATTTCATTCATGAGCCATTGAGGCAGACATGATGCTTTAGAAGATTAGGAGCTTAAAGACAATGTACCACACTGATGTGTTTTAAAATCAGTCCCCTAATGTGCAACAAACAACAATTGATAAATACTTCATGCATGTTGTAGATGGATGGTACATCAGTCAATACCGGCATATGGAGTTAATCAAATCCTTCCGCTTTTTGTAATGACTTTAAGGGGTTCTGCTGGCATACAGGGGACACTGTTACAGTTAGGTAAACTGCATGTAAACTGTTTGCCACATGGAAAATAACACTAATTATTTTAATCACCTTTTTCATTTGTAAATGATGTAAAATTTTCCAGCTCATTACTGAAGTTAGAGAATTACAGCATCATGCCTTCCCCTGTACCATAGAGTGCCCTACCCGACTCTGTGTGCTGTGAGGGTGTACACAGGGCCACAACAGGTCGCAGTACTGTGTATCTACATTCATATGACACCGGGCACAGCTGAAAGGTCAGCCAAAACTAATTGTGGAACATGACACTGTGTGACAGGCAGATGCTGCACCACGCTGATAAGTATCTGACTGGCAGAGTTGCATGCCAGCACAGGCCACCTGTAACAGACCTTTGACTTTAGGGCGAGCAGCGAACAAATGGTTGCAATACTGAAGATGACCGTCAAGCAGTGGCTGCCATGTGGTTGAGTTAGGACAGATGCATGTTTAGTTAAGAGATGAGAGACATCATAAGCAGAGATGCCTCAGAAGCTGATGTCACAATCGTGTGCTTTGGCTGCCGACCCCTTGAGTAGTGTTGCACTGCTGTAGCCCCAAGTTAGGGTCATGGCTGTTGTTGAAGATCTGCTGCACCCCTTCCCCTCCAGTTCTGCTTCCCCTCCTGCTGTCAGGCTTATCCTCTTCATCAGACTCCAAAATGTGTTCGAGGTAATCCTGTCAAAAGCACATATATCTGTCAACATCATTCTGTAAGAATATTTATCACACCAACCCTATAAGACATACCTACATCTGTCAGGAAAATCCACAAAGTGCATACATCAGACAGGATAATCCTGTGAGGAGTACATACATCTGTCAAGATAATTCTGTAAGAAGTATATACATCAATCCTGTGAGCATGAAAACAGAAGGCACATTACATACTTTAGTCATGGCCTTTGCCCTGCACACCTAGGACTTTTGGACGATACTTATTTTGCAATTGTAGTTCATCTACCACTTATGTGATTAGACTTTCTTGAGGCTGTAGATCATCTAACACTCATGCTACGGTAGGCTATAATAACACCTATGTGGCTACACTTCCTCTGTGACTAAGGATCATCTAACACCTCTGTGACTGTAGATCATTTCACACCTTTAATACTGCAGATCAACTTATGCCTATGTGATTATTTTTCTAACAAATAATGACGATAACATAGTTATATTTCTCAGTCCCACAATGCTAAGCCACTGATTTGATAGTTACTTCTTATACTCTACTTTAACACAGTCCTGAGTTGCTATGCTTTATGTTCAAATGCGGTGACTACAATGGTGTGAAAGCTTCCAAAAAGTTAAAACTGTTCCTTATTATACTCTCCATCCAAGAAGATGAAGATAATTTCAAAATTGTGAACCATCCTGTGCACCCAAAGATCACTGATTTTCAAAAGATTGATTTAATCTGTAAAGGTCAAACTAGGATTCAAATAATTCTGTTTAATCCATGTAGAGCTTATTCACTTTTTTCAAAATTTGATATATTCAGTTCAGCCCCTAGTTTGTCTATTGATTTTCTCTGAGGGGACCAGTCAATTGAACTATTTGCCAATTTGACTGTCAGTTGATTTGACCATGACCCGTAGTTGATTGGACCACATCCCCAAGTCAATTTGCCCACAACCCATAATAGTCACTTCAACCAAATCCTCATCAATGTGATAATTCGGCTATGAAATAAGGGATTTTTTATATACTCTGTTTTTATGTGTGTTTGTATTTGCATTGTGTGTGTGTGACAGAGAGACAATGACAATGTTTTATTTACGAGAATAAGGATGCTTTTTTTATTTTTTATTTAGCCCTTGCCCTTCACAGAGGAAAAATAAACAAATTTAATATAGCATTAATATATATATAAAATCTTACATGCATTTTTAAATCAGGGCCTTCTTCCTGTACACTATATTTTGTCATTTATATTCTTCTTCTTCCTATTTGCCCCCAGTGGAGCATAGGGCCGCAACTACACCCCGCCATTGGACCTGGTTCTGGGCGTCCTTTTCCAGTTGGGACCATGTCATGCCAGCTGTCTCTGCCTCTCTGTGGACTGATCTCCATGACTGTCTAGATCTCCCAGCCCTGTGTCTGCCCTGTGGGTTCCAGCCCAGAGCTTGTCTCATTAAATTGTCTGCCAGCTTTCGTAAGGTGTGACCAATCCAACCCCACTTCCACTTCCTGATGTCTAGGCTGGCAGGTTTTTGGTTGGTTCTCTCCTACAGGTCTGTATTGGAGATCTTCTCAGGCCAGCCGATGTTGAGTATGCGGCGCAAACATCTGTTGACGAATGTCTGTATCTTGTTGGTGATGGTGTTTATCACACGCCATGTCTCAGATTCATACAGAAGGACTGACTTTACATTTGTGTTAAAGATGCGGATTTTGGTGTGTAGAGACAAAGCCATGGAGTGCCAGATAGGTTGTAGGGTGTGGAATGCAAGCCTGGCTTTCTTTATTCGTCTTCTTACATCTTGGCATTTATATGCTGTATGTTTATTTATTGTGTGCTTCTAAACATTTATGTATTTTTCCCTGTCCCTCTCAAATAAAAATTGTTAAAAAAGAAGAAAGAAAAGGAAAGTAACACAGAGCTGCATTAGCACCACCACTGAGGTTTTTTTTTAAAAAAAGGCTGTGACTTACATATATGATTAATTTGCACAAAAAAGTCATTTTGTTTCATTTACATGCAACAAGCAACAAATATGCCGAATCGACTTAGATCAGTGGTCGAATTTACTGAGGTCAGTTGTCAAACTGACTATGGCTGTGGCTAAATTGACTCAGGCTGTGGTCAAACTGTCTCTGGGTTGTGAACAAATAGACTAAGGGTCATGGTCAACTCGTGACCTTTCTCTGCTGCTGAAGAATTATTATCCTGAAACATTCTTAGTTTAGGTGACTATGACATTATAACACAAACAATACAGCTTCACACAATGCTGACACACCAGCTTGGCACAGCCACTGATATGCCTCATTAGTTGATACACCAGGAAAATTTCTCCAGTGTTTTTTGATTTTACATATGGTCAATGCTCCCGGGAAAATCACTTCTCTACAAGTTGCTTCCCTAACCTTACATTTAATGACAGGTCACACGTCTTTCTCAAATGAAATTTCTTTGTGGATTTGGGGAGCTGAGTGCATGAAAGTCACCATAATTACTATTTTGTAAGGCCTCTTATTACATTTCATATGAACTTAATTTGCTATAGGGTGACTTAAGTTTACTCAAGTGATTTAATAACTGACATTTTTGACATACTAAGTTTTCCTTGTATACATTTTTGAAAAACAGTTTTAGGTGAACTGATATGCATGCATTTTCTAAAATAACAAGATATGCTTTGGTAGAAACCATTTAATTTCTACTTATTTTGATAAAAACTCATTTGAGAAATAATATTTTGTGGCATCATTTTTTAAATGGCCATAATATAGAAACTGAAGTAGATTTTTTTTGCCTGAAAGAAAGGGGACTGCTATGAGTAAAACTATGATCCAAAGACTACTCCAGACCTCATATTGCTGGGTGGTTGAGGTATGGCTCAGATTTTCAAGACGCTGAAAAACTGTTGCCAGATCAATGGATTTGCAGCTGACGGGTGGCCAGCTAGGATCCTCCTTCAGCTCTGTTTCGATTTCTCTGTATTGGTAACTCCCATCTTTACAACACTGTCCAACAGCATTGCCACATTTGTCTCGCATGGAGGTATTGTCCACAATAAACATCTGTACATGGAATAAAAGTGACCATCATATTGACATGCAAATGACTATCATTTTGATATGCATCATCAGATGGAGAGATGAGCAAATGAAAAGAGAGAAATATGTTTTGAGGCTATGAGGTGGCTAAGTATTGCACATGAATCTTTTTTCACTGGGACCTATGGGTGTTGAAGATGTCTACATTGGAATTATGACAATGGCAGCAGTAACAGCAAGGCTGGACAGGATCTGGCGCAGCCACAACATCAGCTCACTATGAACTACAATCTGTACAAATCCCTCATAGTGCTGATTCTGATGTACAAATGTGAGACATAGACTCTGCTTGCCAACACAGGGAGAATTCCAAGATTCCAATGTTTATTGAGTAGGCCTGAACCTATTTCAAGAGGAACAACAGCAGCCATCATCATTAACATTTTCATAAAGTGTAGTATGGAAAATAAACATACAATTAACTTTCGATAGAACAAATATGTAAGAAGTACAGCAACATCTTTATTTTACATCCGAACATGTACAGTACTTGAGACTGAGTTAAAAACCACATAAATTAAATGAAAAAATGTAGAATTCAACAAGGGCAAATGAAAATCTACAATGTCAGATTCAGATTAAGAAGTAGGTTTTTCAGTATGTATCAGACTGATTCTTTATTACTTTAAGGACATTACTTCAGCAAGAGTGCGAGTATTTAAGAAACACATGGAGGAGAATATAGGGCTTATAGGCATTATGATGTTCACATACAGCAGAGGGATGATATTTTCTCCCCACTGAGCTTTAATTTGTACACGAACATTCAGTGTTTGACAGAGTACTGGTGCACAGATTGTGGAGTTAGCAAGCTGGGCCAGATGCCAGGAGCTCAGTGTCGTTGTAGTACATGTGATACTGCAAGCCAAAGTGGCGAATTGCAAGCCCAAGTGGATGGACATAGGCATAGGCAGTAAAACAGGAGAGGCTCAAGGACTGAACTCTGAGACACTCCATTTAGCACAGCTGCAGGTCCTGATGCCAAGCCATGGACACAGACTAGTACAATCAGACACGTAGGAGTGGAACCAAGGCACTCAAACAAGATGGTGCATAAGATTTCTTTGGTGAGTTAGTAATGTTTCTGACACAAACCTCAATTACCCTCACAAAATCTGCAAAGTGTGCTCCAGCAAAGTTGGAGAAGCTGGGACTAGATGAGTGGTCAAGGCTTGCCCTGATTGCGTTGACTTTTTCCAGAAAAATCATGCAGAAAACATCTGCCAGCTGTGTTGCTGTAATGGTGTATGGCAAGGGTGTAGAGGCCCTGGTTTTTCCCAACAACATGACTCACCATTTGAAATAGTTTTCTGCTTGAAGAAGAATGCTTCAGTTTCTGATTGGTCTAAGTTATTTTTTTTTTACTGGGGGGTGGATGACAGAGGAAGGTTGCACACTGATGATGGTATATCAGTTTCAAAGTGCAAAGTTCAAAGATCATAAAGACTGCATTTGTGAGAAGGTGACACACTCCTTCCAAGGACTGCAGGATGAATCCCAGTTAGCCAGGTTTTAGAGATGGGTGTTGGATTCATATATAAAGGTTTCAACAGGACTGAACACTGAAGTAGAGGATCTTAAACTGCTCAGGCATGTCCAGCAACATTGGAAAAGAGTTTGCCTTGTTTAAAGCACGCCTGTGGGATGAGAATGATATGCGTTTGTCAACAGTCCAGGGGAGAGTATCCTCACAGATAAAATGGCTGTAGCAGCTGCATCCACGGTATACCGGGACATCTGCTTGGGAAAAGTTCACATGGAAGGCAGAAGAGTATTTTTGTGCATGCTTGTAAGATCTCTTGCTGCCACTGTGAAGCAAGTGGGTCGTTTCTTCTTTGACAAGCACCAAACATGCCAGCACGAATCACCATTCGCCAGGGATGGGGAGTAGCTGTAGCCTAGCTACAGCTACTGTAGCCGGCTACAAATTTTGTAGCTTGTAGCTTAGCCGGCTACAAATTTAAAAAAAGTAGCTTGTAGCCGTAGCTACATTTTAGAAAGTAGCTGTAGCTTGGCTACATGTTGGCTACTTTCACGACTGTAGCACTCTAGTAGTGTACAAAGTATAATGTCTTTGGGTTGTAGATTTGCATCTATATTCCAGAATGTTCAGCACGGCAGCAATGTAAAAGATAGAATGTCTGTGTGCGAGGGAGGAAATTATGTTCAACAATGTAGCAATGTTCAAAGTAAAAATGTCTTGTCTTTGCGCGAGGGAGGAAATGATGTTCAACAATGTAGCGATGTTCAAAAATGTCTTTATTGCGACGAAATAGAATGTCTGTGCTAGAATGTTCGAGGGGAGGGAGAATAAATAGCAGTGGCGTGTTGCATAGCACGTAGCGAATCGAGCGAAGCTAGCCTAGCGAATCTAGCGGTTAGCGAAAGCTAGCGGTCCCTGTGCAACGCAGTGTAGCCGGAAGCCAGAGTTTCAAGATGGCCGACATAAGGCGAGGTTTGAGTGAAGTATTTGTTTTGCAAGCTACACCCCGCCGTGCTGTAGCCAAACCGTCGCAAATAAATATCGAGTTTGCGGCCCACCTGTCCACTGAAAGTAAATCAGGACAATAATGAAAATTCCAATGCCCACATGATGGGTTTCGTCGAAGTCATCGTTCCAGGATACTCCACATACCAGTTCAAATCTCACTTCGAATGTTCCCGGATGCCTTTGATGTAAGTTAACGTAATAAAATAAAGTAAAATGTAATAAACTTAATGAAATATAAATATAAATGCCAAAATCAAATTTTAAGGAATGTGAACGTCCAAGATATATATATAAATGTATCTGCTAAACATACCTATAATAATGCTCACACACACACACACACACGATAAACACAAACTTTCATAGAGATCTTTTGTGACATTTTTCAGGCTCTCCAGGGTTGGATTGAGCCTCATCTGCCACAGCAACGAGGGTTCAACAATAGAACAAAGTTGCTTGACACCTTGTGGTTGCTGGCACCAAAATCACCCTCCAGAATATATTCACCTATATTTGCCATACCACGTCTATAGCAAAGCATCCATCATCAGTGTCTGCTTTTCTCATCCACCAACATTTATTATTTCATTATATAATTTGAATATTTTGCTTAAATATCTCTTGCATTTGTATCAACACGTGTAATTTTTTCCCCATGCAAATTGAGGTGTACATGTTGCAAATTGAAGTGTACATGTCTTTGTGTCACCATCATTAATAATTTGTCCACCATGTGCATATATTATATGATATGACCATTTATATTTATGATTGGTATGATTTTGCCATTGTGCTTATATGTTGTCTACATACTGAAGTTGACACAGCAGCAGCAAAGCATTGTCATGCACCATTATGGCTGTGTATTTTTTTCATCACTGTGTTCAGTTCTCTCCCAGCAACCTTTATTATTTCCATTGCATAACTTGAATTTTTTTATACATATCTCTTGCATTTGCATCACCACTATGATTTGTTTTTATTCGTGTAAATTGAGGAGTGTGCATGTCTTTAATTCCTGTCACCATCCTTAATAATTTGCTTTGTCACCAGATGCATGTCATGTTCTGTGCTTTTCAAATGAACTAGATTGTCACTTTTTGTGTTTAGCTTTGATGCAACACTTTTCCAGTTATAATTTCTCATTTAATTATCATGTAATGTGTTTATCATGTAATAAATTTTCATTTGATTTTACTAATTCATGGTAGAAACAAGTGTGCTTCATTGTGTACATGATTATCAGGTAAATCAGGAATTTTTGGTTTTTCACGGTCACATTAAAAAAAAAAAAAGACATTTGTAAGGGCGTGTAAGTTTTTTTATTTAGCACTAAAATCAAGACAGTCACAATATCCTTTATTCAGTAGGGTCGTACTAATAACTGATATTGGGAGAGGTGAGGAGTCTCCTGAGACATTCCTTGCTGTTCTTGCTTCTTTGTAGGGGTGGCACATTGCTGGTTATTGGAGATCTCAGACAGAGTGTTTACTGAAAAATAAAAGTGAATGAATTATGACCAATATATGGGCATGGAAAACCCAAATATGTCTGGCCTGTATGCCCATGGTAACTGCTCTTGCTGGAACATGCATAAAAAAAGTTCCTAACTGAGCTTTTTACATATCTAGACTCATCTCTTTGTGGCAGAACAGACTTTTGTCACTACCCTCACCAAATACCTGTAGGAAAAGAAACATTAAACAATTAATACTTGAACTGTCAAATGTTTTACTAAATATGACTATACTAAACGCTTTACTTGCTTATTTATGTTATAAATGGTTCACTCACCTTTTACACCCCCCAGTGATGATGATGTCACTGGTGGGATGAATGAAGGGTCTCCTTCCAAGATTTCAGCCATTCTGGAATAGAAATTCCATCGTGATCTTCCCTGGCCCGTTTTCTTGTTGAAATCTACTATAGTTTTGTACCTGTTGGGACACAAGTACCAAATATGATTGCATATATGATTATGTATCCAGACTAATTTCCCACGGCTACAAAAAATCTCTACTCAAGCTTGCTTGATACTGGTGAGGTCTTGTTTACAGGTTAAATGAATGAATTGTGGTAACAAATAAATAAGAACTTGCAGAACCTTAAAAACCTGTGATGTTTTGTTTCTCAGATCTATGGAAAAATGTTGCACTCTAAGACAGAAAGCCGAATGATTTTGTAGGAACTCACCATATTTTCATATTGCTCCATTTTTTTCAAGTTGGAATTGCAAATTGTTCTTTATGCTTGGCATAAGTGTCCATGAGGAGAAGTACTGCCCCCTTAGTCCATTGATTTCCCACATTCGTTTCTGTTAAAATATGAAATCAATTAATCAGGAATAAAAACCAGCATAACATAGTGATATGTTTAATAAATGCAACAGTATCAGATTCAAACTTTGATTCTAAACATCAAAGAATAGGGTAATTGTACTATTTTCTTCTGTTGGAAGGATAGTTCAATAATGTGCACAATATTTTCATAGTTGGGTTATTTGTTAAAATCATTAAAGCCTTCCATTATAACAGTTCTTCATGGAATTTATAACACTGAAAAAATATCTTTATCACCACCTTCAGCATTTTCATAACTTGAGATAATAAATTTTGGAACTAGAAAGCAGAAAACTAAAACTTTAAACACACACACAAACAAGAGGCCGGTACACGCGGAGACTGCAGATTTGAGGATACTGTCGGGGCTACACATTGTTATAAAATTACTCTCGCTAAACATGTGAATGTTTTGTCAACCTTGATAATAGGGTATTTTAAATAGCAATCGTTAAAAGACACCACTTTGTACACGGCCTTAATCGTAAAGCTCGTACTCGGCAAACGCCAATCCGACTACACATTGTCTAAAATTGCTCCCGCTACACAAATAAATATATGTTTCCACATAAATAATAGAGTATTTTTAACACTTATCATTAAAAGATACTTACCACTTTGTATCCGGTCCAATACTCCTTTTTAACGGGAGCATCAAAGAAACTCTCATCTGCAAACTTGAAACCGACAACAATGTCGGCCATTTTGAATAGCAAGCGTAGGACCTCCAGCGGCCGCTAGCTTTGCTACGCTAGGGGTCTAGGTTCGCTAGCTTGTAGGGGCGCGCTCTTTACACTTCCGGCTAGATTGGCTAGCTTCGCTCGATTCGCTACGCCTATGCAACACGTCTCAGGGCTGACAGTGGTGTGGGACCTCTTTGTGAATTGGAGAGAGAGAGAGAAGTTAGGCCAGCTGCTGAGAAAAAGATACTGAATTAAAGAAAACTTCAGTGTGGAATTCAATCTTTGTTATTTCTGGTACGACAGCCACTCTACGTAGCCATTTGACGTGTTGGTTACACGACCATTCGTCGACAGCGTGTCAGCAAGACGACGACAGCCACTGCTCTCACTACTCGGTGTCTTGACAGCCAGACACCACGTGTCTCGCACGCTCAGTAACTGGAAGTACCGGGTCGTCCATGTGGCGGGAGCGATTTGAAAAACGAAGATGGACGTACCCATCAATTTCCAGCCTTATTTGAAATTTTTTACATTTTGCGAAGCCACAAAATGAGTCTATAGTTTCAAATGCAAGAATGGGTGCGGCAGCACGAAAAAGTACTCAACGAACAAGACGTTACCGGCACCCCTGAGACAACTACCTTCCTGATGTCTGGATTGTCACAGAATGTCAGTGAACTGGACAAATATCCCACGGTCAAACAAATTTATTTGCGCACCAACACCGTCTTGCCAAGCAGTGCTGCGGTTGAGAGATTGTTCAGTCTGGCAGGACTTATCATGACAAAAGCTGCGCACTAGGGTGACAGACAGCAACTTCGAGGCCAAAGTTCTGGTCAAATTCAATTCCATGAAGGACTAAAAGAATGTAGATTTGTTTTAAGGTTACCGGTACACTCCAAAAATTAAAATCCATATTTTAAATATCTTTAAGGGTTTTTAAATATAGAGTAACAAAATAACATAAATATAGCACTTTAAAACTGTTTTTGAGTACCTAAAGTGAAAATTGTGACTTTAATCAACGTTTTTGTTTCAAAACGTACAAGCATTTTAAAAACAAATTTACACAATACCATAAGTCATATACCAAAGGTTTTGGGTTTTTTGTAAACTAGAGGCACTGATAAGAAAACATGCATAAGCCTTTTTGATATCTCAAGATTTCTAGGAGATATAAAAAATCAGACATGGTACCCCCCGAGTCAGTGTGAATGTGGCAATTTAATATTTAGAAAAATGTTAATTTTATCAAAAGTAATGTTTATATCATATTCTCAAATGCATCACTTTGTAGCTTATGCATTTCTACACAAAATTGCAAAATTGTACTGCTGTAGCACAAGCCAATCTTGAGAAATATGTTTTTATAGTTTATGACTGGATGTCAAAAATGACAAACAGAGAAATTCAAGCTTAAAGATTTAACATAAATATATCTTGTATCAGATCATTTTTGAAAAATATATTTCAGTGTTTATATGCTACATTTGACATCCTACTATATAATTAAAGTCTATTCTAGTATGCCAGGACTATACTTTTCACCCTATCAGCTTTTGGAAACAATTAGTTTGTGTTCTTTTCTTTGTTTTCAGTGTCAGTGTTAGAAAAAAAATGCCTTATGATCTGCTTGCCTAAATGAGATTAAGCAGTGTTTTACTTATATTCCATGCAAACTCATTTATTTCAATGGTCTGTTGTTCATTGTCACAGTATTGATAAGAGGTTGACATTTTTCATCACCACATAACCTAACTTATTGAAAATTCCACCAGGTACCTGATACTTAAGCATCTGTTTAGTTTTCATTTCTAAGTAATAGGGAACAAATAGTTATAGAAAACAAATGTTTATCGGAAAACTTATATAATTTCTTTTGTCACTAAAACAGGATGAGGAAAAAGATCCAGAAATGTTTAATATCATCGTAAAATACGTGTACTTATTGTGTGAAAAAGGCCGGGGGAGGAAGGGTGCAAGGAATGAATGAAAGCATTTATGGATTCACTAAATAAAATTGTCGGTATATCGCAGTTCTCCGTTTCATTATTATAATAAAAACTTTGTAAAGCAAGTAATAGTGTTTAGTGTGTATGTTTGATGTTTGTGAATGTTGCTACAGCCAGCTCGCTACAGCTAACTTGTTATAACATCACGCTTTTAAAAGTAGCCAAAAGAAGCTGGCTACATTTTAAAAGTAGCCCAAAGTAGCTGGCTACTTTTTGGAAAATTGTAGCTGTAGTGTAGCCGGCTACATTTTGAAAAAAAGTAGCTGTAGCCTAGCCGGCTACAAATTAAAAGTAGCTTGCCCATCCCTGCCATTCGCTGAAAGTATCAGCAAAACACAGACATGTGCAACATGAAAGTGAATCAAGTAAACTAGCAATATGTACTGACCTCCAAAATGACTGACACCAGGCAGTTGATGAAAGCTACACCCACAACTAATGCACGGAAGCTTATTGATGGAAATGGCTTCAACTGAAACAAAAGGATGAAATGAGTCTTAACAGATCTTTTGAAACTATTTGCCTGAATATAACTTATCAGTATGCCTAAAGACTTGAAACTAGTTGCCTAACTTATCTGTATTCCTAAAAACTGGATTCCATAACCCTCTCTACCATCACAGAAAGTCTCCTGTGTAGTACTCTTCAAACCATTGAGCTGATAGTAATTTTTCAGTGATTACAAGGACAACAAATTTTATTCTACAAAATATTTCAATTTAAAGTTGAACTCTATGAAATGAAAATGCTTTCTGGTTTGCAATATTTTAGAAATAGTCTACTTTGGGGAAACTGTTATTATCAATGAAAACATTTTCAAAAGTGAAAAAAAGTTATCAGCATACGTCCAAGACATCAGCAAACTGTTCAGTAGGATACATGGTGATCCAGATGGTTACTGCTGTGCAGACTGCTATATTGCCCAGGAAAAGCCCTGAAACAATAAAGCATTAAGATGGCGATGTAGTATCAAATCAAGATGGGATTAATGAAGTATCAAGAGGGAATAGTTCAGCATCGAATCATAGTGGAATAACAAGACATCAAGTCATGATGGAATAATGATGCACCAAGTCAAAGTCAAAGAACATGATATGGAGCTGGAATATCAAGACAAGATGCTCCTCTCCCCTTTAAATACAACAGCATTACTTCACAGTTAAGTTTGAGATCAAGTCCATGAATGCATGTATTTCGCTATAAGAAACACAGTGAAGCTCATTTCTGCGACTTCCCAATTGAACACAGAGATCTTTAAACTATAGAGATATGACACTCCTGTAATGCCGCAGATGAAAATAAAGCCAGCACTCACAATTAGAAAACATAGTTTTTCGATATGGAGCACCCTTGCTGAAGGTGATGCTCATGGTGATGTACTGGTAAGCAGACAGAAGAAAAACAGCGCTGTTCTCGTAAGAAGTATAATCATTATCCTCATTTTGTTGAAAAGGCACAAACCTGCAACACAGACATGTTCCAGCTCCATCATTCCACAAAGCTAATAAAAACAAAGTATATGACTTAATGAACTGACTATGCTCACTGTGAATATTGATGACACCAGCCTGGATGTCAGTTCAGCTACACCAACATGTTTGCGGTTAAGTATGTTTACCTGAGTGTGGCTAAATGTTTACCTAAGAATGTGACTATGCTTACCTGAGTTTAGCTATGTTTACATGAGTGTGGGTATGTTTATATGAGAGTGTGGCTAAGTATGTTTCCCTGAGAATGGCTGTTTACCTACATGTGGCTGCATATGTTTACCTGAGAATGCGGCTAAGTATGTTTATCTGAGAATAGCTGTGTTTACATAAGAGTGTGGCTGCATATGTTTACCTGAGAATGCGGCTAAGTATGTTTATCTGAGAATAGCTGTGTTTACATAAGAGTGTGGCTGCATATGTTTACCTGAGAATGCGGCTAAGTATGAACATGCACATAAAAGCTTTCTAAAAGATGTGAACGAGCTCAGATATAACTACTTATAGTTAACTGTTATTGGCCTTTTGACTGACAATACAACTTACAGAGGTCTGTCACTGGCCTTCTGAATATTGTGCTTTCAGTTTACTACCGCTGCTGTGTTTGCACCTGTTGATCATGTGGACTGTGTGTATGCATCACACTTACCATGGCTGCTGCTGAACATACAGGAAGGCCAGAGCTTGTGGGACAATCATGACTGTCATCTGTGTAATGATTGACAGGATGGGGGCAACACTTATCAGGCTCATGGGTGGTAGCTGTTTAGCCAGTTCTTCATAGGGACCTGTCCAGCTGACTGCCAGTAAAGAGCACAGCAGATAACATAACATCATGGTAGTGTCTTCATCTACATTACTAAACATCCTCAGGCCAGCATGAAGAACCTATCTTAGGAGGAGACCATGACACCCTGACACTGAGACCACAACACTCAAAGAATTCCTAGCAAGAACCATGACACACTAGCTTAAAGGTCCTAAAATGATCCTGACACTAGCTTACATGTCATGAAAGATAACACTAACTTACACTTCACAAAAAAAGATCCTGACATGCATGCTAAAAATCCTGTCATTACTGTATATGTCACAAAAATATCCCAACATGCTAAACAATAATACCATTACAGTGATGCAAGATATAGATATGAAATTTGAGGAAAATCTTAATTTTTAGCTATTTTGAGATAATGGCAAATGAATATTCAACATGTTCTCTATCCACTCCTCAAGTGATTTTTCATAAAACCATCTAAAACAATGTATATTTTGTCACTGAAAACAGCAACTGATTTTATGTTTGTTCTTGTTGTGCGCAGAATTAGTGGAAACTGAGACTGTCATACAGCAAACGCAGTCTTTTGAAAAACTGGGTCATATCGCATACCAGCAGAAAAAGTATTCATTTGCCTCTCAAACAAAAGCATGTTCAGGGCCTATGGAAATTTTCCAACAGATTCCTGCTCTCTTCTAGACATGACAATGAGCTGGAAAATTCCTAATGCAGACAATGTGCAAATAAACTTTAAATGTAACCAGTCAGAATTTACTACTACTATCCTTGGCTGCATTACAGGTTTTCAGATGTCCCACAATCAAGCTGTGCATGGCTTCCAGATGTAAACAAATGTCGACCGTAACTCAAAGCCTAGTTAAAAAACCCTTCCTTTCTGAGATCTGAGACATTAATGCTACATGCTAAATGTTCACAGTACCTATCAGATGCTCATTGTTTTCTCCAAATATCACATGGAAATGGAGGAAAACAGTAAGTGCATCTTAAATTTGCTGTAGCGGTAAGACTAAAAAATGATGATTTTAGTGGGCTTATTCTATTGTCAAAATTACTATTGATCCTGTGGTAAGCACCTTGAGAAAAATAAAACAAAAGTTATGAATTCTGCTGGCAATTTTGCTAAGAGTCAGGGTTAGGGTTAGTGGCCTATAAAAGCTACAGTGGCCTATAAAAGCTGAACTATTAGCTTGAAAGAGGAGAGTGCTCTGAAAAGCTTTCACAAATTTTTGTCAAGCAAGGATATGGAGTCAGAATCAACCAACACTGTGTACAAAAGGTTTGTAGGCTTGGTTTTACGTGACAAATAAATGGCGCTAATAACTTACATGTGATGAATACAGGCAATGAAGAGATTGACACTAATAGCATGCGATGAAGTGATTGGCACCATCTCACATGCGATAAAGAGATTGCCACTATTACTTTACATGTGATTGCATGTTAACTTACACGTAATGAACAGAGTAGTGGCCAGGAAGAGATCTTCATACAAGAATTCGGGGTCAGTAAGATTGGCTCCAATCTGCAAGTAGTCAAAGCAGCAGATCAAAATACAAGTGTCTGCACATCATCCCTGAAGACCAAAGACATAGTTAATGCTATAACTACAGAACATACCAGCATAACTACTGGTCTACATGGAAAAACGATGGCAACAAAGACACAACATGTGACTCCACAAACAAGTCTTGACTTAGATGGATTCTTCATGAATCAATCATGCTTGGATTCAACATGCCAAGTCTTCAGTGACAAAACACAATAAGTCTGACCAAGTCTGATGGTCAAAAACAGAAGAAACAATTTTCTGGGACTGTATAATGTGCTTGCACTGTTAACCTGTGTTTGTCACAATAAAACTGAGTACGAAGCAGAGTCCAAAAATTCTTTACAGCACATCTTCAAGGCTGCACTTACCCAATACAGGATCATGACAGATGTGAACTGATTCATACTGTAGCAGGCCATGAACTTGAAGATACCAAAGGCTGTCACAAGTGAACAACGGCCTTCTCTAGAAACACAAAGATGTTGATTTGAATAGTTAATGTTTTGCATAGGACAGTAATTCTAATATTTGTAATGAGGCTTGAAATAATAACCAAGATCTACCAGTATTTGTTATAAAACTATAACTTGGCTTTCCAATAACTATAGCAATAACAACCACCATTGTCACTGTGACAGCTGTAACCAGGTTTGCCAGTAATTAAGACAAAAATGGTTACAAGTCTTGTCACTTGAAGGCATGCTTTCACGTGTCCATGGAGTTAGTTCCTAGAAGAGAGGTTTGACACAAAATTGTCTCTCATCAGAGCCCACAATTATTCATGTTTTTTTGCGTAATGGCAGCATAAAAAAGCACTGTCATTGGTTAGACCCCTGATGTTTTGATTTGTATGCTATAAAAAAAGCATACAGAAATTCCACACTAACAACAAAGTCAAGAAGTAATAACTGTTAACATTAACTATAATCCATGAAGCACTTGTAAAACTAACCTAACAAAACCTAATGACACCTGGCATACACTAACCTGATGACATCTGGCACAACATTAACCTGATGGCACTTGGCACACACTAACCTGATGACATCTGGCACAACATTAACCTGATGGCACTTGGCACACACTAACCTGATGACACTTGGCACACACTCAATGGTGGGTGTTCTGGAAGTGAATGGTGAAGCGACAGATGCTTCTGCTTCTGACAGCGATATGCCTGCATGAGCTGCCTTCAGTGCCCCACAATCATTTGCTCCATCACCACACATTCCAACATGGTACCTGCCACAGAATAACAGACATTTCTGACAGTTTGATTCTAGGGAAAAAAAAACATCATGAGATAAAGTTGTAAAATCTACAGTATAAATGCTCATCATATACACTATAAACAGCAATCGCATGCAAGTGTCCTTAATAAAACAGTAAAGTCTACAGTATAAATGGTAATTCTAAAAGCATCCTTCCAGTTAATTTATTACTCTATCATAAAACAGCACCTCCAAACAGTTGAAAGTGTAATTAAATGATATTATTAGGCTAATTTATCCCTTCTGCATATAGCAAGAGAAAATGCTGTCTCGCAAACTAGAAAACTCAAAACTGGACCAACTAGTGCACCCAGTAAAAAAAAAAAAAGACAGCCTACAGGTATACAAAACTGTACAAATACAAACCATTAAAAGACCCAACATTTAAAAGTTCATCTTTGGCATATGCTAGGACTTACATTTGCTTTCAACATCTTTATTTTTGCTTTGCTGAACCTGAAACTACATCAATGGATGAATAAAGGTTTCAGGAGATACTATGATAATACTGGCCTTGTGTGTGTTGTTTTTTACGTTTTGTGTGTTTCAATGTGTAAAAAGGGTATCTGCTGAAGAAGAAAAAATACCATTTTTAGTAAAATTTCTTTCTTCAAGTACTGTACCAAATGACATGACTATGTGGAGATCACCCGCTAGCTACCTCAAATCCAGCTGTCCAAACCTGTTCTGGTCCAACGACCACAGAACAATAGGACATGAATTCAGTCCAACCCTCCTACCATCTCCACATGTGACTCTAGTGAGCACCCGACTTCAGTTTTTTGCCTGGACTGAGTCTGTAACCCGCTGCAGGGAGCTTCCTGCGGAGTTTCTTCTTGAAGTGGCAGGATATGTTACAAATTAAATTTCTGTGGAAGGTGCTGCCGGGAGGTGTTGCCTGACACCGGCAGCACTTTGATGCAGTATCTGACCCAGATGACCTGCCGGTGACTAAGTCACTTAGACCTTTCTAGCAGGGCACCATGACCTATTTTAGGAGTCAAACTTTTGTCATAGTGTCATGTAGAAATTTATACGATAAACAGTAAAAATTAGTTAAACAAGGACACAAAAGTCCATTTAAGCTATTTAAGCATGTTTCACTTTGCAAAACACTGACCCTACTTCCTGCAACACTTCAATCAGCTGAGCCTTCTGGTCAGGAGACATCCGCGCAAACACTGTCCCTCGCACAACCAACTGCAATCAGCATGTCTTACCATCAGTATCACTACCAATATTACCACAATCATTAATATCTTTACCACCAATGCCAAATCCATCCTCACAGCTACCACTACCAATGTCATTAATATCTTTACCACCAACACCAATACCATCCTCACATCTGCATCACAACCACTCCTATCACCATCCCTGCTGTCATCGTTAATAACATCATAACCACTACCTAACCCAGCTTCATCAATCTATGCTGCAGATTTTCTTCTGCTGAAGATATCATGTATTATAACAGGGTACTAGATCAAAATGACAGACAGGACACACTAATGGTCTATACAAGGTGGGATAGAAAAGATGGTAACACAGTCTGCACAAGAAATAGAAACACAAAGAAATAACAATTATTCTGATTAAAAACAAAAGTGTCTAGACCAGTGATGCCCAACCTTTTTCGGCCTGGGGGCCATATACATTTATGACACGCGTGTCACGGGCCGCTTCACCGCAAGAATACAAAAAAGAATAAAAAAAATAGAGCAGATAACATTTTTATTAGAAACAAGTTGTACTTACCATTAATTATGTACTAATTAGTGGGATATTTGAAGTTGTTTTTCCCGAAACCAACTTCTGAATGTCCGGCTGCATCGTAGTGACACCAAGTCACAGCACTGAATAGAAATGTTCGTCTATCGAAAAAAAAGACTGAGAGACGCCCCTACGTAGGGAAAAAATACTACTTCTTCCCTTTTTTCGTTTTTTTTTTTATTTATTTTTTTTTTTAATTAATAACATGCCGATTTTTGCACTGTAGGCAGAAGTTTCGCAGGCCGTAGGTTAGGCATCCCTGGTCTAGACGATGGATTTTCATTTCTCATTCATGGAAACTGTTACTACGTGTTGTATGAAATTGTGCTGCCCTCCCAAAATTCAAAAACTTTTCCTGACTTTACAAGCAAAATATCAATATTCAATAACTTTTTTAGGGCTGGAAATGGTTTCTGATTTTTCCAAAACTTTTCCAGACTTTTAAAACTCGTACAAATCCTGCGTGAAGTTACAGCAAAATACTCGTGATAAACTACAGGAGGCTAGTCATATTCAATGCATACCTTGGACAATAGCTCAGGCTGGTACTGTCTGATGACACCCCAGGACTTGCCAGTCACAGCAAAATGAAAGCGCTTGTTATCTTCATCAATAGAGATCACTGCTGAGCCCTCATGCTTCTGAGCAAATATTACACACATAATTTATAGAGCAAAAGAAGAAATTGGACTGAAAAGTGGCAGCAATACAATGAGCTCATACACAACTACAGAACTGTAACTGAGACATGGCATGACACAGCATAACCTCATTCCACTACTTTACAGATTTAGAACAGGATCTGATGTGAAATAGAATTATTCAGATCTTTCGTCGAAACCCATACACATAATTCCCTTGTTATTTACCCAACAAAACCTGAACATATACACGAACTTTCTCATTACATATACATCACCTGTATCTACCTCATTGATACTGGTCCATATGTAACACCTGAATAACATCTATATCACCTATACTAAACATGCATCACCTGTATAATGCATCTATATCACATATACCATCAACTAGCATCACCTGCACAACATATGTACTGCACCTATACTGCTCAATGAGCATCACCTGCTCCACATATCTATGGCAATGTATAGTAAGCAGTATGCCATATGGCCATCACCTCTACCTGTGTATGTACTTCATTTTGCTATATATAGATATAACACCAGGAGCTGTCATGTACTTACATCAACTTCCTCAACCTGCTTTGTGCGATCATCAGCATAATAGAACTCAATCTCTGCCTGAGTCTTTTGACCCTCCGGTGGGCTGGCCTGGACTAGGATGATCTTGTCTGTACGATCCACCATTCCACACTCTCGCGCCACACTCAATGCAGTCAGCATGTTGTCACCTTATAAATAATAATGTTAAAGGTAAAGGCTTAGAGCAGCGGTTCTCAACCTTTTACTTGTGACGCCCCCCTGACCAACAAAGGTACGTCCGTGCGCCCCACTTAGCCAGCAATGTAAGCTAATTTTACTAATACCGGTATAAGAAACTTTTAAAAAAATGACCACCTTCACACCCCACTTGTAAGCACGTCGTACGTCCCTGGCGGGGCGCGCCCCACCATTTGAGAACTGCGGGCTTAGAGGTCATAAGGCACAGCGAAGGTGGCTCACAGAGTCTAAGATACAGCAGCTGCCATCATTACTTTTCCCGATTACTTGGGTACCCATTCCCACACAGCAGGTGCCATCTTTACCTTTTCTGATTATTCAGGTACACGTACCTATTCCTGAACAGCAGTTGTTGAAAGGGCAAGGGGAAGTACTCCAGCAACTGATCCTAGCAGGTCTTGAACCAGCAGCTTTCTCTTCTGCATTTATGCGCACTAATCAGACCACACTGCCTCTCCATAATAATAATGTTTATTATAGTGAGCGCATTAATAAGCACACACTGCCTTCCCAATTATAGTGTTTTTTACAATAATAATGTTGACTATAGTGTGCACACTAACGAGTTCACAATGCCTCTCCAATAATGATAATGTTGATTATAGTGCGCTCACTAATGAGTCCACACTGGCCACCCAATAATGATAATCTTTATTATAGTATGCCTCTCCCAACTGTACTAAAGGTAGGCTTGTATTTTACATAAATACGCAAACATACACTAAAGCACACACAGTAGGTGAGCTTCAAATACATATTACAAAACAGAGGTATGCACATGCACACATATGTGAAGAATCTGGAATGCCCAGGGAACATCACTAACAGTCAATAGATGTCAATTTCAGAAAAAGGTATGTTAAAGCCATACTCCTAACCCTTAACAGGTGTCATATCCAAAGGAAATGGTTAGGTCCAAGACCCTAGCCCACAACTGGTGTCATGTCCAAAGAGATGTGTTAGGGCCAAGACCTCAAACATGACTGATGTGACATGCAGAAAGAAGTGTGTCACATCACACAGTTTGACATGCAAGTTCGTTCACAACACACCATGAAAACAGATCTTTTTTCTTTCGTGAAGTCTTCTCCACCCAGCGTAAAATCAATATATTTTTAACAAATGGAGAATTTGTAAGTTTTCAATGCAATGCAGTGAAATCTGATATAGGTATAACACAATTCACAAAACATCTTTAACCATCAGTCAAATGCTCTTCACCTCTCATCATCAAGGTGTAAATTGTTTCTCACAGCAAAACAACAATAACCAAGACATCTAGGTATCAGTCTTCAGTAATAGGCCGTTCAGTAGGTGGAACAGTCCCTTCCCTTCCTCTATTTTTTAACACTAAAAATTGAAATGTTCATATTTTGCTCAGTTTTACATAGATTGGCAGAGTCTCACCCAAATAAAGGCTATACCCTGGTTCAGGTGTTAGTTGGTGTACTGCCAACAAAACTCCTCACAGCAAGTTGACACAATGCCCCAAGGTGCCGGTTGCATATCAGCTGCAATGTATCCCTGCCAGCAACACAGCACTACCCTCATGCATTCTTCCATGTAGCACCGGCCAGACTGGTCCGCCCATTGCTCTGTTTTCAAACACGCTTTAACTATTGCCTTGTCAGAGGGCTCGCGCAGCAAAAATTAACCAGCCCCCCGGCTGTGTGGCTGCCCTTAAATTCCCACCCTGGCAGCCTGGACACAGCGTGAGCTTCACACAGCTCATCTTGGCATTTATTAATGAAAGCAATTTACGGTGGGTGTCTTTGTCAAGTTTTTTTGTTCTTGGACTGGTCCAGTTCGAACAGTTTGAACCATGTGCTATTCTAAATTTTAGTCTCGGTATCACCCTTTTAGAACTATGAATGCTGACCAAACCTGTAACCATGATTTATAAATGTTGGTCACACCTGTCACCATGACTGTATGAAGATTGGCCATACCTCTACCCACAACTATATGAAGATTGGTCATACCTGTAACCATGATTGTACGAATGTTGGCTTCTAACAGCTTGTGGATGACTGGTGTTGTCTGAGGCTTCAGGCGATTTTCCATCACCAGCAATCCCAGAAAGGTCAGGTTACACTCCACCTGTTCTCTGCCATCAAAAGGGGTTCAAGTAGCTAAATTTAAAGAAATACACGTAAGACCGCTTGCTGTTAAAAATTCAAGGAACCTAGGGGCTGTTTAGCATTAAAATGACCAGAACTGGCATAAGTTTATGAGGTGGAACTGTTATCAGTCAAAATGGACTGCTGTTTAGCACTAATCCTGTTATCAATCAATGTAGACTGTTCTCTAACCCTAACCCCATTACCAATCAATGTGCACTGTTGTTTATATCTAATCTTCTTACGAACCAATGTATACTGTTCTGTAACCCTACCCCTGTTTATTCTACTTACTGTGTGCTGAGAAAAGAAAAGTACAGCATGTTCATTACTTTCAGACTGATGAACAGTGATGAAGGAATAATGTTTGTAATGTAAGACTACAATGATATTAGTAATTACTTTGTTACAGAATACATTCTTCACTTACTGACAGCAATGTGCGACACATTCCTCACTTAAAATCCAACTTTTATTGTTTGTCTGAGGAAGTCCAGGACAGAAATTTTTCTTTTGCTCACAATCACTATACACATACAAACATAAGCAAACTAGAAGTGCATATAGACAACATTACGGGCAAACACACTCATACACAACATTGAACAAACACGCACACCTACACCTTCTCACACATACACATGAACCTCTTAAGGAGGACACCAGGTGATGTGGTAGACCTACGAGTCTCTGTGCCTTTTATCCAGGATGGTGATGGCCGTTGGCACGAAGGACCTCTGGTAGGCTGCTTTCCATGCACGTGGCACTTTGTAGCACCTACAGATGACATTTGGGATGGAGAGGGTGTGTTTGGTCTGAGGTGATGTTGTATGCCATCTTTCTGACTGCATGAAGGTACAAGTCAGAGAGTGGCAGCTGTGGGTGTAATAATTTTATTTTCCTGGTGGATGACCAGCCTTGCCTTGTCTTTGACATGGACCGGTGACCATATGCGATGTTAAATGTGAAGAATGCATACTGTCAACGTAAGCAGAAGCCCTGCTGTACACAGTCTCCAGCACCCCAGAGCTGACGCTGAAGCTGCGGAGTTTCATAAAAAGGTGTGGTGTTTGCTGGGCCTGTCTGTACACCTGGTTCACGTGATCACTGAAGGAGAGCCTTCTGTCTATCACTGTACCACAGTACTTAAAACTGGCAGCCCTCTGTACCTGCTGTCACGTGATTTGGATTGGTGGGAAGAGAAGTGTCATCTCCTTCATTGTGTGCTCTCCTAAAGGCCATCTCCTCTGTTTTTCAACATTTGGCTCAGGAAGCTGCAGTCAAACCAGTCCTCCAGTTCCCCCACAAAGACCAGGTACTGTGACAGGGACTGCTTGTCTTTGAGGCAGGCCACCAAGGCCATGTCATCTGCATACTTTACAAGTTTGAGAAAAGCATTGTCAATGGTAATCTCTTTTGTGTATACAGAGAGTAGGACGGAGAAATGCACACATCCTTGAGGGGCACCCGTGTTGAGGATCTGCTTATCTGACAGAATCATTCCATTCACTGACAGATTTACCCTTTCAGACGAGCTGGACCCTACAGTTGCAGTTGGTGGAACTCTGAGACCCACCCTCTGTGGTCAGTCCACCCTCTGTCAGCAATATACCACACATTCTCCACTGACTGCCTTAACATCAGCAATGACAGACGTTCCTCATAGACTGTCATCAAGCTATGGGGAAGACTGTTCTCAGCAATGAACAATGCCTTACGTGGACCACACTTATTATTATAGGTATCAGTCTTCAGGACCACACTAACTATTAGAGGCTAACAACAAGACACATCGACCTCATTCCCTTACCGCTGCAGCCGCTGGATCTTGGCGTACCGCAACTTTGATGGAAGCTGCTTCTTGCCAAAGGCGATGACACGGTAGCCATGTTGTGTGTACTTAGTCAGCACATCATGAAAGTTCAATGGTACTGTAATCAACAAAGGTGCTGGAGTTACCACCAACAATGCTATCTTGCAGTGATACAATATGTTCAACTAATCAAGACAACATCTGTCTGCTAGGCATTTTCTGAGTTGAGTGGTCCTTTGTGGCAAGATAATAATTCAGTTTATGACAGGTTAATACAAGCAAAAAGACAGCATATTCATCAATGTAATATACTTAAACCATGATGTACTGAAATAACATTTTTGGTAGTCAAATTTCTCTCTTCAAGTTTTTACCAAATGACAAACCCACATGGAGATCCCCCTATTAGCCACCTAAATTACAGGTATGCTCCCAATTGGACAAATCTGATCAAAGAAGGAGCTCATCTTCTTCTGACCCTATGCCATGCTGCCTAATAATGGTATCATGTGATATGACAGCATGGAGAATAAGAAGGAATGGCTGTCCTGCAACAACATAGCATACCTCCATCAAGCCAGACGCTCAAGGGAAGACATCAATAACATAGAGGCAAACAATGACGAGTGAATACACAGCATGCCTTAGGCAGTTAAGATAGCAAGCATGAGTTGACTGCAGACTTAGATGCACCACATATAACACAAGGCTATTCCATACAGCTGCTTAATGCTAAAGACTTTAACAACAGAATGCAGAAAACAAAAGTGACTAAAACACATCCTAGTCCAACAAAAATGGATGAAAAACTAGTCAAGAAGAGCAAGATAAAGGCAGGTGGTGCTGGTTGAATTTGTATGCTCCCTATTCCACTGGGAGTGTGAAGAGAAACTGAGGTGGCTAATACAGTTATCTCCATAGAGCCATGTCTTATGGTGTAATAAGAAGAATCACATTTGGTTCAAAGCATCTCACCTGAATGTGGCAAAGATAAGCTTGCAATCATTTCAGGCGACCCCTTGACAAACAGGTTGAAGTGCTGAGCTCCCAACTGTCGGGTGATCACAGACATGCGCTGGAGACTAGAAGAGAATGGAAACTGACGCACGATGCCCAGGTCCTCACCTTGCAGCTGTTATGCAGCAGAGACAGGTCTAAGTTCATTTCTGTGAAAATTCTTATTGTGTTACTCTATTATACAGCACAGAGAACTGCAAGTCTTTTTTCAGATAATAACTACCTTTTTGTGAATAATTCTTATTATGCCGCTCTGTAAAACGCCCTATTGCCTATTGCTGATCAGTTTGATAAAGAACTATATCTCATCATTGTTGTCTACAGAGATTCTCGTCAAGCTCCTCTCCTTTATGTGCTCAAAATCACTCTCCTAAGGGTGTTCCATACCATCCACTGTTCTAATGGTATGCACCAAAATGAACAAAGCCACTATATATGACTAGCCTAGTAGTCTGACCTGTTCTGTGCTGGCATAGTGTAGTCCAGACTGATTCTTTGGCCGTACAATGGTTGGTACAATCATGTCAAATCTGCTCTCCTCCTCTCCTGGTTCCTCTAGTTCCTGAAACACAGACATCCTGTGTCACACTTTCACATCACACGTCATCACAAATATGGTAAGATCTAAAAAAAGAGGTGTTCAAGACAGGTTGGTCAAAAATTCACACTCAGCATCAGCATCAAGCTCTTTCCCCCTCCATCCCAGTCTGATGCCTTTTCTCACAGCATAGCAACTTCTTCTGTCAGTCAGAATCTGAGACTTCTAATCTCATCTCCAGCCCAAGTAATTTTCTCTGGTTTGGCACTTTTCTCTGGGGAAGGACTAGCTTAGCTTAGATGCCAACAGCATAAAACATCATGAGCCAACACAATAAGCTCTCTCCATAAACTGACAATTAACCTCCCTTGTCATACTTTAAAAACATCTATAATCAACACAAGCTCTCTTCAATGCACCTCCCTTGATAATGTACCTCCTCACACATTTTCATGGCTACAATGATCTTGCCCTTCCTGTTACAGCTGATGTTTTCCTTTGTGTCACACTACACTTCACTTCATTTACAACTTTGTGTCAACTACACTTCCTCATCTCTTCTACAAATTTGTATCACAATCTCCCATCCATCCATCTTCTCTACGCTACTTATTCCAGTTAAAAACACACTAAATATTCACATTCTCAAGGTATCATAGATGGCTGAAAAGCTTCATATGGGTGACTTACCCAGTTGGTAGCGTTAAACATAATCAGGTCGAGTGGATCCCCCATTAACTGACCCTCAATGATGGTCAGAGAGTGACAAGTTGCCATGGCCTCTATCAGTGGTCCCTTGGGCAGCAGTGTTAAATCACGAATCTCTGGATCAAACCTGAAGATACCACAAAAACTACTCTCACACCAGCAGTACTAATCTATAAAGCCTCTAAAGCTTAAAAACAAGACTCATCACTGTCCATGCTTATTATCCAACTGCAGATTGTCTCACACAACAACCAAAATATATTATGGATCATACAAACACTGATAGTACTGGTATTAACTGGCCTTGCCCACAACTAATAATTTTATGAAATCTACATGACTGAAAGATGAGAGCCATTATTCTTTATGGAATAAGACTGACCTCAAACACTTCATGGTGAGGTAATGTGGACTGCCCTGTCACACTTGTAATGTGAACTACCCTCTCTCACACTTAATGTGAACTATCTTGCCACATATGTGAACTATCCATGGCATCTAGTGAACATTTATATCACTAACTATATATAATGATATATTTATCACTATGGTTTGTCAATTTGTCAATACTCATTCTCTATCAAGTAAACAATAACAATACTCTCTCTATATCAAGTGAAATGTGTACAACACATTCAGCAAAATATTTACAATACTTAGTCTCTATATCTAGTGAACAATAATACTCTCTACATTCAGTAAACATGTACAATACTTATTTTTTATATATATCAAGGGAACAAGTATCATAAACTGTATATAATAATAATAAATGTAAAATGTGTAAAGTGCATACTGACACTCCTAAGGACCAAGCTCTTAGCGCTTAAAAATAAGAACGAAACATGGACAGCATACAAGGGACAGCAAAACAAACAAATAACATATGAGCTATAAAAGAATAAACAACACTACTAAACAAAGAATAAAATGAAATACAGAAAACACAAAGGGAACCAAATAAGAATTTCAGTCATTCAACTGCAGATGTTAAAAAGTGCTCTGGAGGAGGTGCAATTATTTGGGCCTGAAGATATGATGTCTTGGCCTTGTTGACACATTTTGCATGCTTGGCTTGGCGGCCTTATAAATCTCTCTGTGAATAGTGAGTACAGTATTCCGCCAAACACGCTCAGCTCGCCGGCGAGTTCACTTCAGGTCACGGAGGTCAGCATGGCCCTGTGAACACCAAGGTGAGCATGTGGACTGGCACATCAGACGTATAGACACTGGGGCATGTCCTCAACAACTCTACACAAAACAGTCAAGTTGGTCAGCACAGGGTGCCTGGAGCAGGGCTATTTACAGCTGTGCTTTGAATGCGACTATATCAACACTGCATAACGGACAAGTTAAAAATCTGGTGCCGATGATGGGCATCTGCGATGTTCAATCAATACACAGTAATGATCAGATGTGAGATCTTGAGAAACATCAACTGCTGCAATAATTGGTCGAT
Organism: Pomacea canaliculata; assembly: GCF_003073045.1. NCBI lineage: Eukaryota > Metazoa > Mollusca > Gastropoda > Architaenioglossa > Ampullariidae > Pomacea > Pomacea canaliculata. Next base: position 671,421 of record NC_037591.1, on the reverse strand, counting down.
GCATGGCCCAGTCCAAGATGTGATCCCTTTTATGTGTGGACTGCAAAACAGACTGGACGAGACAAAAAGTGTGCAACAGTTCTGACATTTTTACTGCGTCAGGATGAGAGTTGTTGTCAAAATGGACATTATCATCTCCAATAAGCACAGCAGGTCCACTGAGTGCATTGCTCTAGTCCAGCATATTATGAAATTCCAAGAAAAAGGTAGAGGCTATGAGTTTGTTCTTGGCACTTGGAGGGGGTCTATAGATGCAGAACACGTATATCAAACAATAGGAAGCCGAAAAAAGACTTGTACACATTCAAAAGATGTATGTGGGAACCATAAAGCAGCAGCAAAAGACAGGTACTTGGTGTCGTGTGTCAGACATTTTTCTATGCCTGCCTTTCTCTTGGTGCTTGGGACGCACTGGTATTAGAAAGGCAGCTTACAGCAGACGACATTTGATGTCATATTCCAGGCTATTTTTATCCAGTTCGTGGGGAAAGGTCGAGGCTTTTTTTAGCTGACCGTAGCAACGCCTGATGTCATGCCCATGCTATGTCGTGTCGTCTGCTTGATGCTGAGTTTGCTGCTTGTTCTAGCAATAGGGGTTCGCTGTTCTTTGCCCTCTCAACCCTGTTGGCAGTTTTAGCACAAAAACCCTTCATGGCAGTCTCCTGTTCTCATATGACCATGTTGAATTGGTCGGTTGTGTTACCAGCAGGTGTTACTGGAAATGGCATTAACTGGTACAACTGGTGCACTGGATCACACCGATGATGATCCTGATGTTGATGAGTCAGAGAATCTTTACAATGGCTGTGAATGTTCAAAGTATTACACACGCTGCAGAAGGGAGTGTGCAAATGGCGTTTGGAGGAAACATGACCTAGTTAGTAGTAGAGAGTTGACAACACACAGCGAAGCTTTAGCAGAATCTGTGTCAGAACTTGGTGATTAGGGATAGTCAGCAGAGGAAGGACGAGCAGCAGAGCAGGTAGTGGATTTTTTCAAAGGACGTTGTTTACTAAGACCAGCATTCACAAAATGACAGTAAAGAGAAAGTTTTCTCAAAATGTCAACTCAATAGGCTGGAGGTTTAATAGCAAGAGGATTCAATAATGCTAACTGAGAAGTTGTGTAGAGAAGCTGTACAGTCATGTAGTGAAACTGTTGGTGAAGTGAGATTTGGAAAAATTAAGAACAATTACAAAATTCAGAGAGATTTCAAAAATATAAAAAAGACAAACACAATAATAGATAATAGATACTACGTCAGGGGTGGGCAATTAATTTTCCCAAGGGGCCGCATGAGAAATTGGGATGGTTTTAGAGGGTCGGACTAATATAGTTAACTCAGTTTTACCCAATACTGTATACATAGTATATACAGTATACATAGTATATACAGTATACTGGTGGGCGGGCCGGTCAGAGACAGGAGGCGGGCCGGCCTTTGCCCAGGTCTGTACTAGATACATTTGCAATGTTCACTACTCTAGTAATAACAACAGTCCTCATCTGTCTTTCAATACTCACTACCTCTAGTAATAACAACAGAGCTCATCTTCATGTCAATATTCACTATTTTTAGTGATAACAACACTTATCAACTGCTTGTCAAGACTTACTTTGCTCCAGATGCAGGTACAACCCCCTGCATATTCAGTCCATCCTCAGTTAGTGTTCCTGTCTGTACACAAAGCAACCAAAATCAGTAAAAATTCAGAAAAGTGCCTTTGGACATGTTAATTCAACACCATGATATGCAAGGCAACAATGATGTTATGTCTAGTGATGTTATGGCATCTAGGCTTTTGATCCTCTCCTGAAAAGGTCACAGGGTTGTGAAAAAAAGAACTAAGAGTTAAATAAGAACTGGACAAAGCACCAGTCAGTTTCTTGAGATAAAAATAGCCACATGACTAAATAATAAGTTAAAACTGGTAACAGTTAAAGAACAAAGGTAAGATGGTTGCACCTTGTCAAAGCAGAAAGTGTTGATGGTGCCACATATGCTGATAGTGCGTGGGGAAATACAATAAACGTTAATTTTTGCAAGACGCTTTTGGGCAAAGATGACCCCCATGGCCAGAGCAGCAGGAAGTGCAGGTGGTACTGTGATAGTAATCAAGTCCAGAGATCGTATAATGATATTGCTCACTGGCTTTCGCCTGAACCTTGAAAAACAAGAAAACACCATTCATACACTTAATAAGTCCTTTGATCAGTGTATGTGTGTGTATATTTATATTACCTTCGCTGTTTTGCATGAACATTTACATGCATGAAATATAAGGACTACTTTTACAATGTTATCATCAAAATTACAAACACCACAAAACTGCTAATGATACCTCTCTCATGTTCACACACCACCCAAAGCAGTGTAACTGTACATTAAACAAACTTCTAGTGTCAACATTCATTAAACAAACTTTCACAGCATCAGAGGCTCAGTCTAGCCTGTACACCACTTGATCTGACATGGCTGCCAAGCTGAAGGTCAAATGCATACTCCTCCTGAGCTGTACCCTCCGTCATCAACAGATCAAAACAGACCCAAACACCAAACAGAGCTGTTGATCGACTGGCCTTTGTAGGCCAGCCTCTTTATGTTGCACTCTTAACAGCCTGCATAATTAATACATTCTTGCAGAGGGTAACAACATATTCTCTATACCTCATATTTATGAAGCAGATTTACCCAGTCTTTTTACCATGCTAAATAAATTGGCTACCTGCAAATAGTGACTAAAACTCTGTATTCATGGTCTCAGAACTGACCTTAAGGATGATGGTGTAGATGAAGCCCATCATTGCAATAAGAGCCAGCACCAAAACAAAGTAGTAAGAGTGACGCTGGAACTTGAAGTCTACAGGCTTTGGGTAAAGTATAGATCGCACCAGTTCACCCTTTGAGGTAGAAAATCCTGCATTGTGCAAAACAAATGGTTTAGTTTTAAAAACTTTCCTGGACTAGATTTTTGGTTGTTTCTGTAATCCCTACAATATTTGTCTGGAGCTGTATCATATACATCCTGAAACCAAAAATCAATGCCCCTCAGCTGACTTTTAATAGGTCACAGCATGTTTATTCCAAAATTATCTATGGATGGCTCATGTGCTTTATCAAACTTGTTGATCTTCAGCTTGCTCCCATTAGTGTTTCTGGTCACACTCAACTGATGGTTCAGGTTGCTCATGAAACTGGCCTCTGGTGGCAGTGAAAAGATCTCATGGAACTTTCCTTCCACCAAAGCAAACTTGCTACAAACTGATCACATACCTGTTTGCAAAACAACTGCCTTTACACGCTGAGAACCATAGAAACGAGTCTGGATCACTTGGGTTCCAGAGAAGAGAACATGGCGACTGTGCTTTTTTATGGAGAACGAGGTCTCATCCACGCCACCACCAACAATTGGGTTGGGAATTGATGTCTTTGTGATGGGCACACTTTCACCTTCAACACCAAATAAAGATCAGATGACAAGTCACAGCAAATTGTAAAAAAATAACTGATGTCTACAAACTCAGAGCTATGTTTGTTTCGTCAATTCTACCTGGCTAAACATTATTCCTAATGTTCTCACACCATAATCTCACAAGTACTTGTACCATGCTAGCACTAGCCTGTGTGAATGCTGTTATAATGACTGCTACTATTTTCAGATACACCACATTTATACTAATCTGTCAGCATGCTCTCATCATGACTGTATCCCCACTGCTCTCATCATGTTATCACTAACCTAATATACCCTGTTTCTAATCTGTCAGCGTGCTCCCATCATGACTCTATCCCTACTAATCAAATACACCATTTATACAAGGGGTGGGGAACATCTGGCCCCACAATGCAGTCACAAATTTCAGTAAATCTTTAAGCTTTTTCATAGCAACACAAATGTATATTAAGTGAATAGGTACACTAAGGTGAACTTAAGACCTACAACTATCCAACATTATCCTTTCATGGATCTCCAAAAGATGAACAAATAAAAATAGCTTTGGCTAGTGAAAACTAGTCTGGGATTATGTTTATCTGTGCATGTGCAAATATGTCTGCATGAGTAGCATGTGTGTACACTTTAGAAATGCCATGAAGTGTACTAAATAGTCATTCTTATTCTTTTAATATACCTTCACTGCACAACCACAAACAGAAAACTGTTCATAAGAAAAAAAGGTTTTGTTACTATATATTCTCTCTCCTCTAGGAACTTTTTAATTATCAACATAATAAATCTATTTTGCAGACTCCAAACAGTTGTTTTACTATGCTTTCCATAGTTACAGAGTATAGTTTTCACGCAACTAATTATGAAAAGGTGGATTTTGGTGATTCAGAGGACAGCTGTGGGTTTGTACATGTAAAAGTGCTAACACTTTGCCACAAACTACAACTTGACCAAATAAAGCAGGCTCATTTTTAATTTTGTATGGTCCATGAATGTGGTTATAAATACCTAAATGACCTTGGAGGAAAAAAGGTTCCCCACCCATGATTTATATGAACCAATGACTATATTACCACTGACCAAATACACCATATTTGTACTAATCTGTGAGCATGCTCTCATAACAACCACTAATATACCATGTTTCTAATCTAATCTGTGGGTGTTTTCATCATTACTGTAATCCCACTAACCAAATACACCATATTTATACTAATCTGTGAGCACGCTTTCATGGTGAGAGTCAGAAGGGAGGAAAGTCACCTGTCGTTGAGGTCTCAGTCAAGCTGCTCAAGCAGGAAGGAAATGAAACAACAAAAGCCCCCACTGCTCTGTGACACTCTGGGTATGCAAAGAATGGCACAAATTCCTAGTCATAGCAAACAGTGCCAGAACTACAGAACCATAAGCCTTCTCAGCCACACAAGCAAAGTCATGCTGAAAGTAATCCAGAACCGCATCAGCACTCCCGCAGAGAAACTGCTAGCAAAAGAACAGGCTGGATTCAGACCAGGAAGCAGCAAAGTTGAGGAGATCTTCAACTGTCGCATCCTGAAATAGAAGCACCTTCAGCAGCAGCAGGACCTCTATTAGAATTTCATAAACTTAAAAAAAAAAAAGGCTTTTGACAGTTTGGCTATGGCATGTGATGTCAAAATTCAACAAAGAAGGCCTTGTCCAAGACTCTGAAGTCAAGTATAACAGCTCAATGAGCACAGTACTGGTGGATAACCAAAGAGGAGCCTTCTTTTGCACTAAAGTAGGCATATGTGAAGGGTTACCCCTATCACCTGTGCTGTTTAACATCTTATTGGAGAACATGAAACCCTTCATGACATTCACCCTTCCATTTCCATTGGTGCAAGACTGATTTGCAACCTACGCTTTGCAGATGACTTGGCCTGTTAGCAGGCACTAACAAACAACTGCATGACCTCACCATCAGACTGACAGTTCGAACACATGAAATGGAGGCCAGCACTGATAAAAGCAAAGTTATTATTGTTGGCAACAACAAAGCAAAGATCTACCTGAAAAAGGTAAGTCTCAATGAGGTAAGCAGCTTTAAGTACTTAGGAGCCACCCTCCCACACTTGTAGGACACCAGGAACCTCTACTTTCAACAGTCATGTGATGTAAGGTGGTCTGGTTTGGGCCATGTGACCTGGCACAACATCTTGTCAAAGACTGTTCTTCAAGGTACATTAGAGGGTTAGAGGGTAGTCCATGATACAGTGGCCAGACGAAGAACTGCCTTATGAATATCAAGAGTTAGACAGGTTGTCCTGTCCAATGGTGGGGGGGAAGAGGGGGGCTAGGGGTGGGGATTGGTGTTTTACGCCAAGTGGTGGGATCCCAGCAAATAATCCCCCCTGTGCTCACAGAGTTAGGATGTATATGCCATATGCTAAGGGCAGGTAACCCTGAAAAAAAACCGAGTGCGGAAGAAAGGGGTACTGGGCCACACAACACACTCTAATTAACCACAACACCATGCAACAACAGACACTATGACACTAACTCCAAAAAAGACAGTTCCACAACAAATATCTTATCAACACTGCAACAGCAACAGTGGCAATGGCTAGATTGGATGGTGTCTGGAGCAGTCACAACATCAGGTTAACTACGAAGGACAATATTTGCATCCCTCATAGTACTGATCCTGTTTTAGGGATGTGAAACATGAACCCTTCTTGCCAATAAAGAGAGGAGAATCCAGTCAGAGAACATAAAATCACTGATTTTTGTATGAAACATTGTTTCCTCACTAGTAGGACACCAGGAACTCCTACTTGTAACAGTCAGTGGCATAAGCTGGTCTGGTTTGGCCATGTGAGCCAACACAACACCTTGTCTGAGACTATTCTTTCAAGATACCATGGTCAACGCCAAGTCCAAAAACAGGCATGAATGGTGAGTCTTGTCAGCTGTTGTGCCTGTCACGAACCAAATACACCAGGTGTGGACTCTCGCTTGTGAGCATAATAAATGACTACTAACCAAATACATCAAACGTGTACTAATTAAGTAATGTACCTGCACTCACCTGTAAGCATGCTCTCATTGACGATGCAGTTGCCGCTTATCAGTACACAGTCACATTGCATCATGCAACCACGACGTGGAATTTCTATAACATCACCAGGCACCAGATCCTCCGATTGTATTTCATCAAAAACTGCACAATATAACAGTTATGTTAAAGTTATCGTCTTTGTGCACAACAGGAATTAATTCCAGAAGCCAATGTACGCTGGTGTGACAAACACTTCCTTGTCTTGAATGCCTCAAAGACTAAGGAAATGATCTTCGACTTTTGGATGAACAATCTTGAGGTAGCCATCGAGGTAGTCGACTCATAAATATTTAGGTACTATCTTCGATAACAAGCTAAATGGGACATCAACACTGACATGAGCCAACAACAACTGTACCTCCTATGGAAACTCAGATCTTTCTCTGTCAGCTCTGTCATCTTCACTCCGTTCTATCAGTCCTTCATTGAAAGCCTCATCACTTTCTTTCATCTCTTGGTTCCACAGCCTCTCCCTAGGGAACAGGAACAGTCTTGTCTCCCTTGTTAATATCTGTTCCAAGATCACCGGAACCAGGCAGAAGGATCTGCAGCCTTATGTCATCAGAAATCCTTAGGAAGGCATCTTGTATCCTATTTCTGATCATGTGTTGGCATGTGAGTTTTCACTCTTGCGGTCTGGCTGAAGTGCGCGATGCCTGTATGCAGAACCAATCGTCACCGCAACTCATTCATTCCACGTGCCATTCATTTGATCAATTCTACTGGCTGTGATCTTGTACTAGCCTGAGGTGACCTGGGGTCGCCGCCTCTATCTACTGTTGCTGGGAATATGTTTGTGTGTGTGCGTGCGAGAAATTATTTCAACATGTATGTGTATGTATTTATCTCTATATAATGAGCACTATGTGGAATTGCTCTTGTGGATTAATAAAACTGTATTGTAGGTTTTAATCTTCTACCTAGTATAGATGTAGTCTTTTTACAGTTTAGATGTACACCTCTTACCATCTACAGCAGGGGTGGGCAAAGTACGGCACGTGGATGTCTTTGGACTAACCCATTATGTACTTATTTGTTGTTTATTCCATTATCACTAGGTTTGCTGTGCAGTCACCTACTGTGGGTTTTTTGTATTTTACCAGCCTTTTGAGACCAGCCTGCAAAAAGAAAACTTCCTCCACCCCTGATCTACAGACAGGAAACATCTGTAGTTCGTTTATCATTAGCTTTGAGAATAAAACAACCAGAAATGCTGTCAGTAAACTTATTGCTACACTTTCTCCTGCAATCCCATTTCTTACAATATGAAGGTACACTTACCATCTTCCCCTCGGCACACTGTGACAAGTGTTGATGATGAAATAGTGTTTCTCAGCTCACGCTGGAACTATAGCAAAAATAAATAACAATCAGTTTTTGCAGCATAAAAATGTCAAACTGTCATATATGATTAACTCTTTCTACACAAATCGCTTCCACAGAAAAAAAGAGTAATGTCACAAAACATATCACACTGTTCGTAAATAAATAACTATATAAAGAAAGAAACTGATCGTTTCTTTCAGGAATTGTTTTAATATGAATTACCCCCCTTAAACTAAAGTTAGTTAACCAATAAGGTAGTTTGTTATAGTTAAAAGTAACAATAAGTAAGTGGGGCAAGTAACTCAATTTAATATGGATCTGTACTTCAACTGCCAAAAATAAGAACATAAAATTGATTAATATTTTAAGACTTACGTATAATCTAATAAAATATTTCATTATTTAGCATTTTATGTTTGAAAATCTGCACAGTATGAATAATTTTTTTCTAATTTGTCTCATAATCTGCTTTCATCACAGGAGTTCTCTCTGTTCCAGTTACCATCTTTCATTTGAATTTTAGTATCAGAAAACAAAGACTACTTTCTTGCAAATCCTATAGCTAAAATGTTTAAAAATACTCTTTAAAATAGTGTGTCAATGACGGTTATCTTTACTGTAGGTTAATAGATATAAAAGTTGGAATACATCGTCCCCACTACCATTTTAAGTGTTAATTGTATTACTTTTCATCAGCATTAAACGAATTAGAAATAATTGGAGAATCCAATTATGTGAACTCATCCCAAAAATTATTCCTCTACCACATTTTATAGTATCCTACCAGAAAAGGGCTACTTGCACATGTCTTTAGAGCCAAGATGACAGTCTTTGAACTGGTGCTATAAAATGCTGATTTTGTTCCATTTGTTGCAGAAGCCAAAACAAAAGAACGTGACTCTGCAAGGATTTTGCCAGTTCTATAAGTTGTGTTAAAAGCTGGCAAAACACCGGTGGGGAAACATGTCTTAACAGTCTCTAGACGATGTCATTATGTGGCAACGTAAGATAATGTGGTGTGCTGACATTAAAGACTTCAACATTAAACACCAAGCTACTCTGGAAATGCAGCAATTAACTTGGTGAAAACACTATACCATGTTTTTTTAAACTGAAATTGCGCCTAGCATTAAAACTGCTGTTTCAATTTAAAACTACTGCTTAAAATAGTATTTGCAGTTCCTAAGAAAACTGTCATTTTAAAATATGCAAAGACTGCCTCAGCAGACTTTTCATCTTTGCTCTCCGGCATTAATTCAACAAGGACTGGAGTTCTTTGATCATGTGACCACTACTACAATCCCATTGTTAAACTGTGACATGTTCAGAGCTGATGAGAAAACCAGATAAAAACATGAGGTATTAAGGTGGTGCTATATTGAAGAGTTACCTTTCGTGTCTGGTAGATGGTGACAACAATGGAGATGCTAGAGATAACAAGGATGCAGGAAGCATAGATAACATATCCCTCAACGTACCAAAGGATCATGCTGAACAGCTGGAAGATGTAGAATGGAGACAAAACCTACACCAGGAACATTATAAACAAATTCTTGCAATTTCACCAACTCAATAACTTCTTCAAATAAATCAGGGTACATACAAAAACTTCATAAAAGTAATGCAGTAAGATGTCTGCTGCATACAAAGTAACCAAATGAGAATAAAGAAGAAAATTTATTTCTTGTCACAATTGCAACTATTATCATCATAATGTCCATGTGTGTGTAAGTACAGCAGGCTACAGAAGAGAAAGCGTCTGCCCATTTTAAGAACAGCATTAAAAAGAAGTAGTGATATTAAAATAAATGAATGAAAATATGTTAAAGGTTAATTTTCACCCCAAAAGGATGATTAAGATTATACTTTAAGATCAATACAACAACGTTTATGCTCTTGGAAGAATGAAAGCCATAATAAAATAAGTGTTTATCCACAAGAAAGCAACTATAAATGGCAGTATGATTATCCACATGAAAGACACAATAAAGTAACAGCAGCGTATTTATCTACATGAATCTCTACAGTTAAAATCGTCTGCATTTCTTAAGTGAAACACATTTGTTTATCACAAAATGTTCAATGTTAGGACCATGAATATATGCCGCAGAAGAGACACCATGCCGGAGCAGTTGAGACCTGGATCAACATCGACCATGTTCCCTACTGGCAGGCTCCAGCATGGGAACAGCGAGAAGTGTGCTACTGGAACCAAAGCAGAAATCAAGCTAAGAGAGGGAACATTCATTTGGACTCAAAACAGCAGCAGTGCAGCAGCTCACCCATGAGATAAAATGGTGCCAGTGGGACATTGTTTTCAGATGGACAGGATTTGGGGGAACAACAGACAACTGCCACAAACTGTGGTATTGTGGAACGGGCACCAGACATGAGTACAGCATCAACTGTACACCCGTAAACAGCAGGCTGATCTCCATGTGTGTCTCAGCTAAGCCCCACAGTGTCACCATTGTCCCAGTATATGCTTTGATGTCCATGCATGGAGACAATGAAGAGGAGGAGTTTTGCCAACAAACTTAAGGTTGTGAAAGCAGTTCCTTGTTGTACTCAGTGACTGGAACACCAAGGTCAGCCCAGATGCCTACCAGCAACAAGAAGGAACAGCAAGCAACTCTGGCCTCAACAAAACCAACGACAGAGGCATCAGACTCATAGAATTTGCAAAGGGCCAGAGACTCACCTTAGCCATCACCTTACATCCCCACAAGAAATTAAGGACTGCAAGGTGGCATTCACCAGATGGATTTGTCCTTAATCAAACTGACTATATCCTGCTGCCGTCACTTCTAATCCAGCATCAACAAGGCCAAGACAAGGGCATACCCAGGCGCTGACATAGGTAGTGACCATGACCTTGTTCTAATGAACTTGAAGCTGAAAGCGAAGCGACACTCAAACACCCCCAAATTCCCTTTAATTTGGAGAAGATACAACACCCAAACATTGCTGAAGTCTTCAAGGCTACAGTTGGAGGAAAATTGCTGGTGGACTATGATGTAGACACCCTCATGAGAAATATCAAAGAGCTGCTTCTGTCAACAGTCCAGGAGGTTCTAGGGCAACAAAGGAATAAGAAACAACCATGGTTCAAGAATGACATTCTAGATCTCTGTGACCAAAGGAGGGTCTTGAAGACGGAGAAAACCTAACCTGAAGCATCTACCAAATACAAAGAAGTGAACTGTGTGATCAAGAAAGGGATGAAGGCAGCTAGGGAGAACTGGATTGAGAGCCAATGCCTGGACATAGAGGATGGAATGGCACGAGGTGACAACAAAAAGGCCTACCGACTACTAAGACAGATCAGCACAAGACAGACTAAGACAGATCAGCACAAGACCTCAGTCATCGAGGACAGTAATGGCCACCTTCTCTTAGAAAGCAATGCTGTACTCAACCGACGGAATGAGTACTGCAAAGACCTGTACAACTTCCAGCTGAAGACCGATGCCAACATCCCCCAAAACAATCAGACTAGAGACAGTGAACCTGCACACCTACCAGTCCTAGGTCAAAAGAGCTGTACAGTCTGAAAGGTGTTGATAATGTACCAGCTGCTCAAGCAGGATGGGGAAGACACTACGAAGGCCCTCATTGTTATGGAGACCAGCACTGAAAAGAAAAAGATCTACCTGAAAGGGGTCCAGTTCGAAAGGTAAACAGCTTCAAGTACTAGGAGCCACCCTCTCTAAGGACAGCAGCTCCACACCAGACAGGATCTGGCATAGCCATAAGATAAGGTTCACAACCAAGTACAAACTTTACAAATCCCTGGTAGTGCATATCCTGCTCTATGGACATGACGCGGACTCTGCCAAAACAAAAAGGAGAATCCAGGTATTTGAGAACAAGTGCCCGAGGAGGCTGCTCCAGATCTCATAGAAAGAAATTAGAACTAACGACTTTGTACGAAACAAGATGGCCACACTCGTAGGACACCAGGTATGACTTTAGTTATATGACCTGGCATGACATCCTGTCCAAAACTGTCCTTCAAGACACCTTGAAGGGTAGCTGAAGCTGCGGTTGCCAAAGAAAAAACTGGCTTATGAACGCCAAAGACTGGACTGGTCATCCTGCTCATTATCACTCAAAATAGGCAAGAGTGGCGGGCCCTGTCAGTTGCTACATCTATCCAGGTGCTTTCTGCAACGACAGGTACCGATCAAGGGAAGACTGAGAGTCTTGGGACCATTCATGGTCTATGCTTCTTTACTCACCTCTTTAAATAGTAGAACGATGATGGGTGTGACATGAACAGCAACAGAGTTTATGCCATACATCTGACGCCTAGAAAAAAAAAGAAAGACTAGATAAAAAAAATCATAATGGTATGGACAGTCCACAAGTTAACAAGTATCTGTGCTTTCTACTTGTGGGCTGCCCTTTTACGCAAGCCAGCATTTATCCTCTAGTTGTGGGTAGTTTTCAAGAGCACAACCATCTGCACCCTTTATTGGTGAGCAGTTCTCAACTATACAAGCATGTGCTGCCACCTGCTCTCAACTTTTAATAAAAACCTCTTGACAGAAACTGACTGCGGGATATCTGCCCTGGAGGACAGTTGTAATCACAAAAGTAACAGGAACAAAGATTGAGTGGATGTGTAACAGCTTTTCTTGACTGGTTTTTAAACCAAATGCTATAATGGTTGATATGGAGTTTAATGTTTCTGATCCCACATTAATTTTTTTAAAAATGAAATAGGGTTTTGAAATCATTCTTTATTTGCAGACTACAAATTGAGAGAAAAGACCACACTTGCTGTCCTATATTTGCAGACAAAATAAAGAAATGAGACTTCACTTACTGTTCTGCTTGCTGTGAAACAGTGAAGCCTTGAAGCTGGTGGAAGTAGGAAAAACTGTGTCCCACTTCTAAACCTCTAGAAAAACAACAGAGGAGGCCACACTATGTGAAACAAAGTTATGCTGGCTTTTCACAGCAACAAGATATCAGACTCAAAAAGATAAATTTTCGGTCGATACTTACCTTTGTTATTTTTATGAAATTCTAAATGGAAAAACAAGCATTACAGAGAAAAAAACTCCAGAGGAGATACATTTTAATGTCTGGGTTTGTTCACATTACCATTGTTTATTTGACCCATTAATTTGTAGGTATTCGATGTCTGCATTCTTATCTGTCAATAAAGCACATGACTAATAATGATAATAATGAGGATTTATATAGTGCCATTCCAAAAATTTTTTGCTCATAGCACTTCATATAATATTTTGAGCGTCTGTGACAAGTCTATCTAGTTTGGTAGATATCAGTGTCAACACAACGCTAATACAGCATAGATCCTGATAAGTAGTCTTTAATTGCCTTATAAAAACACCTACACTAATACATCAGTACATGCTCATAAGCAATCTTTATTCACTTTATCAATTAAACTACACTAATACAACATTACATCATGACATGAGCACTCACCGCAATCTGACAAAGTTCTGCTGTTCTTCATCCCAGACATACTTTACTTTCTTGGAAACAAACCACCGCATTCCTGGCACTTCAACCTTAAACCAGAACAAAGAGGAAACAAAGAAAAGATAACTCAGTGTCTATTTTCAAACAAAGGGGAGACCATGTAATATTGCTTGCATACAACAAGAACTGTCTATGAGGACTAAAATTTGAAGGATTTTACATCACATTCCATTCACTAGTACCTGATGTATCAAACCAGCCAGTCCCAGTTGTCATGGAGATGTGAAAAGACTCAGCAGAGGCGAAGGCATGCCATCAGCACCTATCTTGAGCACTTCTGAGTAGATTCCCCCAACTTGAAAACTGTCCATTCTTTGTTGATACCCAGCCATGATTTCTTTTGCTTTATCCACTATCTTCCTTCCACATACCCCCGGACCATTGTCTTAGGTAGGGTGCTATGTCAAGCAATATGACTGAACCACACTATTTTTCACCACCTGACAGTGGCGAGCAGACGTTCCTGGGGACCAACCAGGCCAGCAACCATATTGCATAAAAATTCATTTGTTTTGTGTTCCTTGTAAGAGATTTGGAGCAGTATCTTGAAGCATTTAGTTTCAAATGTCTGGATCTTTCTCTCCATCTCGGTTAGCCAAGTCTATATTTTGCTACCATAAAGAATGACTGTAACAACTACAAACTTGTACAGCTTAAACTTCATGACCAAGCTGTTGCTGTCACAAACTGTGTTCAGCATCACCATTCCTGCCATTGTTCTTTGTCAAATGTCCACTACCCAGCAGCCATCTTTAGAGAGCGCTGCACCCAGGTACCGAAACTCTGCATGCCTTGAAGTTGTACATTGTTCACATGGAACTCAGATTTTCCCTTGTCCAATACTAATCACCATTACTTTGTTTTTGTCCAAGCTGATTTCAATCACATATGCATTGAAGCTGGTGGCGAGTCTGTGAGAGCCTGCTAATACAATCATATTGATGTCATCGCTAAAGCATAGATTGCCTGGTGTCCTACCCCCGTTCCCTCCAATGGACACAGGTGTGGTGCTCTTTGAGTGTATCTCACATAATTTTCTCTAGATGGCTGTTGAACAGCACTGGGAAAAGCCTTGGTGAACACCTAATGCCATCAGAAAGCATTCCCTCTGTCATGTGACAGTATATATAACTAGTATAGGGCTATAGTGTTGGTGTCTCACTTCTGTTCCACGAAACAGGCGGACGCGCTGGTAAGCAGACTGTCAGAAGGTGAAATGGGTAACTGTGGGAATGTGTTAGCGGTGAGTTATGTCGAGACAGAGTAGTCGGCCTTTGGCAGCACTGGACCGTCGGGTGGACAAAAGGCCAAGAAGTCTCACCACCTGTTATCTCCCCTGGAATGAGTAGACCTGTGAACCGCTTATGTCACGACGGACATGGTGCAGGGTCAGGTTGGAATGTGGGACAGTAGTTGTTACTGCAGGGGATCTCTCAGAGAAGGGGAGAGCAGTGGTCAGTCTACGCCCGTTAATTATAGAAGTCCGCGGTACACCTGAAACAGGACAACAGCGCTACCTTTTATTGCCACCCGGTGGACACAGGTAGTGAATAGGAAGCCAGACGGGATGGCGCAGTAGTCGCAGATTGCCTTACTAGTGAGAGGGGGTAAAGAGGGGGTGTAGTTTGTGCTGGAATAAGTCACAGTGACCACCTGTCTATCATGTGTTAGCTACGGAGTGATTGCATGTAGCTAGGTAGCAGAATGGTTGAAGGTGAGACTGAAGTATGTTTGACCAATCGCGAGGGAGGATGATCTTGCAGATGAGGATTTAGTATTGTGATCGGTCAAGACTCGTGGTCTTTCGTACCGGGTTCTTGAGGAGTAAAGTTGTAGCAGAGGTCTCTTCAAGGCTGTTCACATTCTCCGCTGTGAGTTGTCTTGGAATTGTGACAGCTTCAGCACAACTGACTCAATAGGTGCATTAAGACCCACTCTAGCACAGAGTGCGCAACACTTCATCTCCAGTATCTGTTTGGTCGCAAACAGTAAAGGCAGAGGCTGGTAGATCAGTTTTGGTCCTGTTAGGCGCTGTTAAGCTTGAGACAGCAGTCCAGCCTAGGGACAAGACAGACCCATGGTGGCACGCGGTGGTGCCAGAGTCAACATGAGAGGGGCCCCTCACGTGGCAAGAGACTTTTGTGAGGAAAGATAAGTGGCGAGTGTGTGTTATGTGAGTGCGTGTGTTGTGTGTATTAGTTAAGCTAATTAGTGGCTCACGTTACCTAGACTAGGGATAGACAAATAACGGGACACCCTAGATAACGGTCATATTTTGTGATTGCATCATCTTGCAAATTGTTGAAAATACTCTCGATTATTAATAACTTCCTTTAATACACTAAATTGCCTTGCGTTGTTTATTGGGGAGGTACGATGGGGGCTCCGAGTCAATTAAAGTGTAATTAGCAATTTAGTGTAAGTGTGCGCGTACACGTTATGTCGGCGCGAATTGGTAGAGGTGTCGAGAGTGTGATCAGCCTGAGGCAGCGGGAATCGCAACCTCTGACCACCTTTGCGTGCTCATTCCCCGGAGTTCACGACACCCTCACCTGATTATTAAGGAGTACTGAGCTCCCAAATTGCAGCCCTATGCTCCAATGGGGGCAATCGGGAACAAGAAGAAGAGCTCCAAGAACTGGATTCCAGGGATTTGAGGGTTTGGAAAATGCCCTCTTCAATGCTGAATTCTGCATCACGTGCCACAACACCTTATGCCAGACTCTGTTGAAGACCTTCTTAAATATATAAATATATGGTATTATATAAACATAAAAATATATGGTAATATATATAAAAATATGGTGAAGATGTTTACTTTGTTTTTTGATCAGGACACAACTGCTGAAGGTCTGCTCCTGCAAGCCCTGCAACTGGCCTGCAGTTCCTGTGCCATCAGTGTGAGGCAGTTCTGAATCACCTTCAACATAACTTTGCTTGGATGACTAATTAGGCTTATTGTCTGATAGTTCTGGCATTGACTCTGGTTCCCCTTTTGCGGCAGGGTTATGACCAGTGATTGCATTCTCATGCCATTGCTTGCATTCCAAATTTTCTGACACAAGGCTGTAGGTACATTCATTCTCTCTTTTCCTCCACAAATGAAACTTCGTTGGGATGTTATCAACTCCTGCTGACTTCCCACCTTTCAGGTTGTGGATGGCCTCTTGACCTCTTCCCACAGAACCTGTAGGCCTGCAGGGCCATCTTCTGTAACCAAGTCATCTTGAGGGATGCTCCTGTCTGTCACCAGCACGAAGTTGTAAAGGTCAGAGTGGTATTCTATTGGTCTAGTACAGCCGTCTTCCATCAGGAAGCAATGGAGCACCGTCTTCGATAACAGAACTTCTGCTGACCCTCATTTGTGAGCTGTTGTCACTTCAGGCCATTCCTTTCTGTTTTATGGTATCTGTCTTCATTCCAGGTTTCCTTCATCCTTTTCCTGATATTGCAATAAACCTTCTGATATTCAATCCCTTTTTTGGGTTGCTTTTTCTTTCACTTTTCAGGGCCCACCTGTCATCACAAAGATAAAAACTTTCTCCGTTGACCCAGGAAGTCTTTCTTTGCCTTCAGGCACCCTAGGGCCTTTTCACCTATTGACAGGACCACCTCTCTGACATACCCAAAGGTGTCCATGTCACAATCCAGCATGTTCAGGGCAGCCAATCTGCCTCCATGCCTGAAAGAGTTCAGCAACATTTAGGCCCCCAAACTTTTCCAGGTCAAAGTGGAGATGAGGACTGGGTGTGTGATGCTTCCCCATTAGATTTAGGCTTATTAAGACAAGATTATGATCGATTTTGCTATGCCCTCATCTATGCCTTGTTGATGTCTGATTTGAAGAATCTTGGTAGTGATGAAGTCAATCTGGTTATGGCTCAAGTCATCTGGAAAATGCCAGGTCAACAGCCACAACCTTTTGTAAGAGTACTGGTGAAGGTTAGTTAGCCTGTGGCTCTGAGCAAACTCTAGCAGCCTCAGACTCCTGTCAGCCATTTCACCAAGGCTAAAGCAGCCTACCTTATCAGTCCATTGCTGAGAAGCATCAGAGCTTACTTTCATAATGAAATCCTTGATCACATCAGGCATGCAACTTACCCAATTCCAACTCGCAGAGGTAGTGACAAAAAAGCTAACAATATGAAACTCTTTTGAGGCTCCATAATTGGAATAAGGAAGGTAATGAGTACATGTAAGTCACAAGGAGACAAAGACTCACTCCACCACAACTCTATCATCACCATGGGAAATTGGTTCCCCTACCCTGTAAGCTTCATTGAGAAGATGCAAGCTAAGGAAGACAGCCCTGACAAAAAACAGGATGGCAACACCACATCTATGATAAATACCATTTAAAAATGATTCACTGCTTGATTTTGTCACTCACTTGATCTCACACAACATTGTTGTTTTTTTGTGTGTGTACATGTGTGTGCTTGAATGTGTGTGTGGCTACATGCATGGGTGCAAGAAGAATTTTCTTTTTCTGTTTTTGCATTTAATTTCTTAGATGTACATATAATAGTGCATGTAGTGGCATCTCTGAGTGTGTGGGTGCAATTGGCATTTGTCAAGTAAGAGGCAGTCATCATTAAGATGTTCCTTGTGCAATGTCACTTTAGCAAATAAATGAATTCTTTTTCTTGTTTTAAATGTTCATGCAATCTTCTGATGTGCACTAATTCTATATACAGTTTTCAGCTGGCACTTACCACCACAGGATTGTCAAATGTCTGATCAAAATTGTCTGACTTCTTGAACCTGTTGAACATCAAAGTCTTGCTGCTTCTGTTAAATAAAAAAAGCCAATTATTTAAAGACAGTTTTAAGATTCCCAGTTACTGCAAATATTTCTATACAGTATATCTTGATCCAAAAGTGTAAATTTTCCCAAGAAACTGTTTTTGATTTCTTGTTACTTTCTAAAAAAAATTGATCAAAAATATAAGCAAAATTATTTTTGCCTACATTACAATGATTAAAGAAAGAACACTTACGAATGTCCCCTGCCACCTGTTCCAGAGTTTGTGTTGACAGATGTAACAAAGTACTGGTCATACTGATCCTACAGATCAAAGCACAGCACTATACATATTAGCTACATGATTTTCTGCTGCTGTGTCAGAATAATGTCGTCACTAAAAGTAGCTACATCACACCATTTTCAACCTTAAGCCAACTAGCTCTCACTCTTGTATGCAAGCCTGTTCCACTGTTTACAGTTCTACAAACCTACATTTATTATCATGCTGGCAAAGGGTGTAGCCTACAGGCTTAGAACTTTATAGCTATGGTACTAATTGGTTACACTTACAGGCCTGCTGCGATAACTATGGTGCTGACAGCTGAACCAACAATAAGCCTACCTTTAAGATGACCGTGGTGGCCATGCTGAGAGGACAGGTTGTGTGAGTGAACTCCACCATCCGATGCGGAAGCCAGTAGAACAACAGGCGCAAAAGCCCCACCGTGAGAAAGTACAAAACCCAGCTGAGGTAGTAGCGACCAAGGCTTAAACGATAACCCCTCACCTCCTGCAGTGGAAGACACAAGTTATTAAGTCCACAATCAAATGTAAATTGTAACATTAATAGTTACACCGCAGGACAAAGCTATGCAGCACAAGTATGGAGACAGAGCAATTTTAAAAAATGAAAGCATGTTAGTGCCCAAGGTAGTCATACCTTAAATCACAGGAATTAACATGCCTGAAGCAGATCCCATTGCTAACATACAGAAAGGTATTGGAACCAAAGGACACAGATACTTCATAAATATATGAACCTGAAGATTTGCACCTGAAGATAGAGTACAAAATGTCAGACTATGGAGCTAACTGGTCTCGAGGGCCAGCTAAACATCAATAACACATATCATTAAGCGAAAGACTGAAAAAAAAAACCTGATTAACCAATTAAGATTAGGGTCAAGTATAAACTCAGAAAAAAACAGAAGTGTACGAGCATGCAAAAGAGAGAAAAGATTATGATAGACTGAACATGTGTTTGTGTAGGTGCACACTTCTAATGAAGGTCATGATGTGTACATGTAAATGCAGTATTTATGGAGTAGGGCTTGCTGCATAACTACAGATCCAAATGATTTATGCAAGCATATCCATGACTTCACTGAGCATACATTGAGTGGATCCTGCTGAGCAAATGTGATCTTAATTTTATGTGCAAATGTAAGTCCCACTGATCATAAGGTTACCCCAAGCAAGAAGAATGTTTAAAAACTACTAGACACTCATTTACACTCAAGCAACTTGCACATTATTTTTATTTTCTATTTGAATAAATTATCTTCCTCATTTGCTTGAATAGTTATGTTTACTCTGGGAAGGCTAATCTTTGATAATCAGCTTCACAACTTGTCATTGCATGGTACAAAATTCTCTAGGAAGGCCAATCTTTGGCAATCAGATGCAAGTGCATGTTACACTATTATCAAGTCTCACTGGAAGGCAATTACTCACAAGTTCTGCATGTGAGTCAAGTCTCTTTACTAAGTGACCGGGTGGGAGAGTGTGTGGGGAGGGGGGAGGGTAAGGGGGATAGAGGGAGAGAGAGAAAGGTAGTGATTATGCAGGATGTGTCTATTTACCAGGTGCATGAAATAGTGACCAGCTGTTCTCAGGAAAGGTGGCCATCTGTGAATTGTTGTTATCTGCAGAGTTTTTATCTCTTTGAGATAAATGTTTGGTACTCTAAAAGGGCAAAAGAAGCTATTTCTGAAGAGTGGATAAGACTCTAGGCAGCCATGCTATATGGGATAACCTCTTGGGTAGAGTACATCACATCAAAATCAACATTCTGTGGGAAACACTAATTGCATCATTTATTACCATCTCAAAGTACACCAAACAATGCACACTATCACTGCATGTATGTGTGGTGGATGGTGATGAGGGGGAAGAAGAGAAAGAAAGTAGTGTTTTTGTGTCAAGCCAGCAACTAAGGTTGTAATGGCAGAGCAGCTGGCCCTGTAAGCTGGTGCTATATGTAATGAAAGAACAGCATGCCCAAGATGAGATCTGAACCAAGGAGAGCTAATCCTCATTGTGCTGGTGAACACTGCACCACTCTCTCCCTTCACCACCCTGACAACACCACAACCAACACACTCTTCTTTCTGGGGAGGAGGGGAGAGGCTCTGTGAGTGTGTGTGTTGATGCATACATACTATACCACCAGCTCACATGAACGTGAGTGTACAAATTTAATACTAAATTTATAAAAATAAGACTGATTAGTAGCTGAACCATGTAACATAATGTAAAATGTGATGTGACACATCAAATCTAGTACAAATCTTATATTTTCACAAAATTTCATTTCATATGGTGTACGCATAGAGTAATTCAACTAAGCAAGTTGGTTGGTCAATCAGTTGCAACTTTCTAAATATTTTGCATCCAGAAATACAATAAAGATGATATCCTGACATCAAAACAGTTGCATATTGTTTCGTTATAAATAAGGTGCATTTGCGGCCCTATGCTCTTCAAAGGAGCAACAAGGAATAAACTAAGGTGCATTTAATATCAGATTGTGCAAAATAAACATAAAAATCCTTCAATGAAATATATCCTTTGAGACTTTCATATTGCACATTTTTTATGCTTAATCTGAAAATAATTACACTAATAGTCAAAACTACTGATTTATTTCAAATTATACAGCGTAATGACTGCAGCCTAAACAAGTAGGGAAAATGGGTGTTTAATCCCAAGGTAGCAACTAAGTGCAAACTAAACAAAACTTAAGTAATGGTCAGTCTTCATCCAGTAGAATACAGATGATTTTACACAAACTGTAACTGCTAACATATATCCTACTTTTTCTGGACAATAAAAATCAATTTAAACAATGGGCAAAGAATTCAGGTTCAGAGATCAACAAGTCAGTGATACATCACAATGACAAGTTTCTGGGCGAGTATGTCTGGTACAGCATAAATAGCATGCACAAATATACTGATAAATAGCACATTAATATTTTCAAAATACACACCATCTGGTCATCTTGGCCAGGATTGAGGTAGGTGTGGCCAGCCACCATTGGCGCAATGCCCATTTGGCCCATGCTTGTCTTTGGACCCTTCCCTGCACAACACAGTAAATAGCTCAACAGGAACAAAATGGGAAAAACTAGTAGATTGTGGTGATATATCCTGAGATTAACAGGTGTCTTTAAGGACTGTGCTGACACAACCTGAGAAGTAAGATCCCAGTCATGTGATCTTGTATTTATTAGGAGTGCTGCTAAAATAACCTGATCAAACTTGTGCTGGTTGCTGGTGGTCCACATGAACTGTGCTGGGGAGTGATTTTTTTTTCAAGGTAGTTTGAAGGACAGTTTCAACAAGTGTCATACTGATGGACCAGACCAGTTTATGTCACCTGTTGTGAGCAGTGGTTCCTGGTGTCCAACAAGTGTGGTGTGCTTTGTACAAAGCCATTGGCTTTATGTTTCCTGTACAAGATTTTGAGCAACCTCTTTAGGCAATAGTTCTCGAATACCTAGATTCTCCTCTTTAAATTGCAGAGACCATATTTCACATCCATAAAGCAGGATTGGTAAAAAGGACTTGTACAGATTGTACGTCATAGTAAACCTGGTGTGCTGTGTCTCATCATGTCCAGCCTAGCCACTGCTACTGTTACTGTCATGATCCTGATGCAGGTATTTATTTGTGCTTACTTTTTCTGTATCTGAGTTAAATAACCAGTTCAAAATTTTTACTTACTTTTTATATAATAATAATGCGCAAGAGGCTGAATTTGCTTTACA
This sequence comes from Pomacea canaliculata, assembly GCF_003073045.1. NCBI lineage: Eukaryota > Metazoa > Mollusca > Gastropoda > Architaenioglossa > Ampullariidae > Pomacea > Pomacea canaliculata. The sequence continues at coordinate 649,249 of NC_037591.1, read as the reverse complement.
CACAAACAAATGTAATAAAAATGAGGGTTCACTGCACAATATTCAGATCACTATAAGTCTTGAGGCTCTTATCATGATAAACCTCTCTGGTAAACCTATATTTTCATAGCATTAACACTCTAATCATGCCACACTTCTGGGGTTACTTGTCTTCAAAAAATGGCTTATTTTACAATTTCAAAAAAACTGTAATGTTAATTTTATAACTAAACAATAATTTGAGCACAAAAAGGCTGATTATGCCTTAAATCTGTAATTTATTTTAGTTACACCCAAAGCAAAAAATGCTGTTGCACTGTCATGGAGATAAACATCCTGACACATGATGGTACTTCAGAAACTTAGAATGCCACCATCATTTCAACTAAGCTTACCATACTTAATTCAACTCACCTACTGCTTGCAGGCTGCCTCTCATACTTCAGTCAGAAACTTCAGAAAGTACAGTACTCTGCTGCACACCTTATGCTTAGAGCTAGGAATTGGGACCATGTCACTCCTCTCCTTCGTTTTCTGAACTGGCTACCCATTTATTCTCGCATTCATTTCAAACTGTTCGTGCTGTGTTTTAATTTCTTTGCAGGCTCCTGCCCTATTTCTCTGAACTTCTCTTCCCTTGTGTCCCAGCCAGACAACTCTGCTCTTCGTCTGATGACAGTGTCCTAACTATACTTATCATCAGAACAACAACATATGGTCACAGGATTTTAGTTACTGTGCAGCAAAACAATGGAACTCTCTCCCTTTCCATATCCGCCACCTACCTACAAGTGAATACTTCAAATCTGCACTGAAAACACACCTTTCCTTGAGTATTACTCCTAACACAGTTCTAATGCTAGTTCTTTTTCACCCTTCCCTTTTCTGCTTTTTGCTACTCGATATTCTGTTTTTTGTTGCTTGGTTCCTCTTTGTGTGTTCTGTGTTTTTCTTCTACGCATCCTCAGTACTATTGCTTATTGTTCCACCCTTTGTATGCTGTCCCTGTCTCATTCTTGTTTTAAGCGCTTCTGTGAGTATGCACTATACAAATCCTTCATTTATTATTATTATTGACATCTGTTTATAGCTACTGCTTTTAGGTAAAAAAAAAAAATTACTTTGCTCTTTAAATAATGTTACATCATCAAATTATGCTATATCATCAAACTGTATCCAAATAAAGTAAATTTAAAATTCCTGTAACCCACAGGACAGATTTCTAGCAAGTGTTGTGTACTTTCTGGAATTGGCATTTTAAATGTCATCATTGCATTAATGCATTATTTTTAAGTAATTAAACATCATAGTAACAGCACATACTATTCAAACTCAAATACCTAAATCCAAAGAAACTTTCTTTGGAAATCTGAAATATTGTTCCAATTCCATGAAGCATTTTTTTAAAACTAAAAACTCCACCTGCTTGTGTTACATAATTATAGCAATTGTAGCTCTCAAGAGATGGCCTGAACAGGCACACTTATGTTTACTTGTGGTCAAATAACATGTGCACTTTTCAGAGTACAACAGTTATCTCTCTTTACATTCTGGTAAGATGACTGAGATATGGAAAATGCATAATGGAAAACAGATGTGCCAGAAGAATCACGAAGAAACCAGAGGTCTACCATTTTTTAAAAACATCTGCATCAACAGTTGGTGGTGACAACATATTTCTAAGACACGCTGCCAACAATATCACACCATTCCCAATATTTTCAATTCAAAGTAATGCTCAGCAATAATTTCAAGACTTGTACAATTTGTTTGACGTTTTCGTTAATGTACTGCTCCATGTTGGCAATCCCATTATAAAGATATGCCTCATTTGTTTCCAGTATCTAAGCATCCTGATAATGAACTCTTAATTTTTGTTCCAGCTTTCTGTAAAACATTCAATTTTTTGTGGTTCTGAGAAAGTTAAAAATGGTCTTCTTATTTTTTAACAAAGATCTCCTATATTTCATTTTCATAATTAACAATTCTGGACTCATCCTAAGAACTCACTCACTTGACTTGGTCTCTTCCTCCTCTCTCAGTCATTCATCTTGACAGGTACTGGCTGTTGCGAGGAGCAACTGGCTATACATAGCAACTGACAAGGCCTGCCACTCCCTGACACTATTTTAATTTTTACTGTACAGTTAAAACTACAGGAAAAGTAAATGCTGCATTTAAAAGCTGAATCATTTCTCTATAAGTTACTTCCCTTGGTTTGAATAGTGCAACAGGATTTTACTTCTTTTAAAAATATGATTCCTTTGTAATAAAACAAGTAAAGTACACAGGCAGCATTCCATGTTTCCTAAAAATTTGGTGCAGCAAAGTCAGAAATGCTATGCATCTTATAATTTCCCTCTTTCCAAGTAACTTCAGGAAAATGTGTGTTTACGTGACTTAATAACTGGAATTTTTTATATACATATATAAACACTAAGTTTCACACTCTTACCCTACTTCAAAAATACATTTTGGAAGGGCAGTTTTGGAAAAGGTAATATGTGTGGATTTTTTAAAAGAACAAAACATGCTATAGCCTAAAAGTAAGAACAGTTAATTTCTACTAACTCAAAAAAAGTTTGAAATTATAGTTCAACAGTTTTTAAATATATTTTTAAATAGTCAAATCATGGCATCCTTAAAGGCAGAACTTCGTATGAGCAGTTTTTAAAATGGTTTCGCCTGGGTGAGGGAAGGTAGGAGTACCCACAGGGTAGTAATTGGAGACGACTGACCGATAGTTGTCAGCACCACATGTACTCCTACCTTGCCTAACACAAGCAAAACCCTTTTCTTCCTACAGCTGGAAGAAGTTCCGCCTTTAAGGGCACATCTGCTTGCAAGGAAAGTAATCACTGAGTTAAAGGTATAGTGGTTACAAAGTGTGGGTAAAGGTCAGTTTAAGATAGTGGGTGAAAAGTCCCTCTACTGTTCTTGAGATACACGCCTAGAAAATTCATCATGTACAGACAGAGACCAACAACTCAAATGGCAGGACTGTACACCATGCCGGTCATGAAACATTTGCTATGTTGTTTTAGAATGTATTTGTTTTGAAGAACACTGACTCCTGAGTTATTATTCTGCTGTTGCATATTTTCACATGTATAATTATTACTTTTCTTATATAATTACTTTTTACACACTGTCTGCTTTGCTGCAAAAGAAAATTTTCTGTTGCAATATTTGTATATTTAAATGGACAATGGTACTATTGTTATAAAATTGATCATAAATCAAAGGAATACATGAAAATGTTTAACTGAAACTAATGGCCATTTGTAATTCTTAAGAATCTACCATTATATATAGCTGTTCCTGCCTAACAGTATTGGAAGAGAATGGTTCTGAGTGAATAAGTTAAGAAATATTAAAATCCCAATTACACTTATTAGGTGATGAAATACTGGAATATCATCTACACTTAATAACGATTTACACAATAACAATTTAAATAGACTATTTTGTTGATTTATAAAATTATTGTTTAGTAAGTTTTTATTCACTGGATAGATTTTGAACCTTTCTTAGCTGATTTTAAAAGCTGTAAATGTTCTTTCACTTCTGCTTTCACTGTAAGCAAATAATTTGTGTTTAAACTAATTGTGATTAGTAAATAATTTGAAGCATATATTTCGACCGTTCACTTAAAGCTTGGGAAAAAAGACTCAACTGAACTGATTACGCAGTCCACATATCTTTCAGTATGAAATGAATGCTAACAGGGAGTAATCTAAGTCGACTAGTTGCACCCTGCGCGGGCATGGGTGTGCCCACCAGTCCGTGAACCCATGAGTGTGAGATCAAAACAATCAACAAGCTTCTGTGTGACAGCAGTGGATTTCTGCTAATGCTTCATGTAAATGTACTCGTCGTGGCTATCGATTACATGACATAAACACAAAATGAAGTACAACAACTACATATGCGTCATGTGCCTGGTACTGTGAAATAAACGTCCGCCTACAACTGTTGAATGGTGTCATGACATGAAGTCGGTCATTCGCCTCAACAAAATGGCAGGTGATGCCCCTTCCACTGCTTACTTATCGCCCACCACCTCCAGTCTCTCATTTTCCTAAACTAATTATGTCAGATCATTAAATAACACAATAGAGGGCACAGGATTCAGATAAATAAATTTGTATTCTTAAATCGATCGTTTTGCCCTAACGCAGACAGCAAACACGCGAGAAGGCAGTGCTGCTATACACACCACACAGTGCGGCACGAATGATATACTTGTTATTCAAGCAAACAACATCACCATTTTCAGTAAAGTTGCTTTAAAGACTGATATTCCGTCAGCTTTCTATTTTATCAAGAGCGACACTGACGTTATCTGATTAGGTGGCAATAGTACTCACCCATGGTTATTGTGTGTTATCTGCACGACATGAGACTTGGTTACCGCGACTGTCTGCCCGCGGCAGTTACCTCCCCTACGTGCACACGGTTATGGTTCCTGCGTGTAGCCCCCACTGCACTACAGTCCACACGCACTTACAGTTACACTTACTAGAGTATGGCTCGATCGTATCCCTTGTAAAGACGTGATGCAAATAAAAACCGCGTTAAAATGGCTGAAGCGTCAATTCCCCCTTCATCTTTTGTTGAAGGCAACATACAGTTGATGCCGAGAGCTGCTAGAGACACGCGACATGCTCGTGGGTCTCCGCTGTGCGATAGCCTCTTATTAACTGTTATAGTTATATACTATTATTATTATACACTAATCCTTAGTCTCAAAATAAACAGACGAGTTGGAGGGGACAGGGTTCGTCGAGAGTCTTGATGAACCAAGTTTTGGAACTTTTATATTTTGCCTATAAAGTCTGGAAATGTGAATTTGTTATATTTTAATAGAGTAGGACAGCGCATACAATTAAGCAGTTTCACAATTAAAAGGAGAAAAATCCATCAACGAAAAATCTTTTGATGAAAATAAACTCAATGATGTAGATATTGAATACTCTAATACACGATATTACACACACGTCTATATAACCCTGACAAAGATTCACACAAACTGTTATAAAGATCGTAATTTCTCCACTAATATAAGTGAGATCAACGAAGGTTGTGAAAACAGATTCGGGTTTCGGTGTTGGGACGATCGTGTGGTCTTATTTGCGATAATGGAATCCTTTTATTAATATACACGTTTTTCTATTGCTGCTTATGAGTTTACCTACAAATTGTATGTGAATAATGGAATCCCTACATATAATCTTACTGCTATTTAAGATTTATTGAATAGCTTAGGGCTGGGACCAACAGGATAATTTGAACATTTCACACAGCTGGTTTAAATATAAGGTTTCATGTTTATTTGACATCTACATACATATATCCAAAAATCCAAAAAGTTCTCTGAATTGTACAAGGATATATATTGGAATGACAGAATGTATAAAGCCTCTTTCTTCTGTGAAAACTAAAAAACTCTATTGTCTTACATGGGTTATGTAACATATTTTAAGTTTAGAATCTTAATTAATAATCTTCCAGTTTTACAATGAACCAAAATCAAGATGCTGTACTAAACGTAAAGCTTGTGATATTGGAGACAAAATCCAGTATATTCTAGTCTGCAATTCAACAGTGAAAGAAAAAGATTAATTCCAGAATTTTATTTTAGTATTTTAATGCAATGAAATTTTAGTCTCTTCTGCTCCACAAAAAATATTTACTGAAAAACATCCAATTTATAAAAATTATTTGATAATTTTCATAAGTAATATTAGTGGTTTCAGTCATATCAATATGGTACTATTATTATTATCTTTATCTTTAGTATCATTCTTGTTTTCCCTATGTAATACTGTTTTATATTTAATTTTGTTCAAGGTGTATGTAAATTTATTTAAACTTTATAAAAGGAAATTATATGGATGAACTGCTATTTGTGTACAGTGTCTCCACACCCCTAAAGAGGTGAATGAATAAAATATCTAATGTGATGAAGTAGTGTGCATGCCATCAGCTTGAGTTATGTTCTAACCACTGAACAGTCTGCTTCTCCTAGATGGTAAAGAGAAAGACAACCCAAACTTCGTACAGTTTCCTGGCCAGTCAGCACACAAATGACACTAAGACAGCCAGTGTCTCTCAGTCAGGTTTATTACAGAAATACAAATGGGCCATCGTGTGTACAAAATGGTTACAAACATAACAGTTTAGTGCAGCATGTCCAGAAACATCAAAAAATAAAAATAAACATTAATTTTAAAAAAACCAGACTCTCCACATGCATTGGTGTGGTTTATGTCCTTCACTGCCTCCTGTTCTTGAGGAAAGGTGTGTGATGAAACACTACTGTTTAAAAAAAAACAAAAACAAACTGGTTCTCACCAATGTCAGCTAGTCCTCGATAAAAATGTGCAGTCCATTGGAGCTTGTATTCTCCGCAGGGGAATTAATTCACAGCCTACATTAAGGCCCTGTTGCAACAAGGAACACTGTGTGGAAAAGGTCAAAATTGTGTTATAACAGGGGCAGTTGTTAGTGTATAGGATAAAACAAAAGTTTCTTCTACATAAAACTCATAAAAATGAGTGGGTGGAAAGCTATTCATCTTCCGTACAACATTATGCATTATGTGATAAAAGATTTTTTTAAAAACCCATTAAAATACTCTTTAGCATTCCAAATAGCAAGATAAAAGTGTAAGTGCTACAAAAAGGCATGTGTATTCTGTTAATACCTTCAATATTAAGGACTGTGTAAAACAGTCTGAAGCAAACTCCCTGCTTTTTGATCATAGCATGAAAGTACGAGCTCTCTACTTTAGAGTCCCTTCCCTATAAAATAATGTGAAGTCTCAACTTTTGCTCCAAGGAAGTGGCTGTACTAATATTGGCCAAATGAAACATGGCAACAGGTCTTGTCTCTGTCTAGGTCAGCACCAGCCAATGAAACCTTGGTCAATCTAATTTTTTCAAGGTTTTCTTTGTATTAGAACCAGCATATTTGGTTTGGCAACTCTCTTTAACATTTTGCAAAATTTCACTCTAAACATGAGGAAAAGTCTTCAAACATGTGGAAACATTAGCAAAAAGTGATAAACATTAAGAATAAGACAGTGAATCCATGTGAATTGCACATAAAGTGGAAAGACTTTGATACACTTTTAAAATAAACATAAAGGGGAATGGCAGACTATTGCTAAAGATTCCCCCAAAAAGGAACATTTCAGTGACAGCCAGTAAATACAGCATGAGCTCCACTCGAACCAAAGCATAAAACATTTGTAGATGTTGCGGGCAAGCTATTGTGGGTTATTCTATCATATACACAAAATTATAAACAATACTGAAACAACTGTGAAAACAGCTGCACACATCAATGGCAGAATATATGAAAGACTGTAAATACATTGTACAACTTTAAAGATTGCCATTCAGATAACATTTTGTTGAAAATAATCAAGGGTGGAAAGAAACCAAGCAGGATATGACTGTCCTCCCATAGAATCACCAGAGTTACAAGAGTTCACAGACTGATACATTTGGTCATTACAATTTGGAGAAGGGTAGGGGTAACCAAAGTTTAAAAAGCAAGGTTTTCCAACATTTACAAACTAAATTAAACATTTACAAACTAAAACAAAGTCCCAGAGTTAATTCCTGATCATCTAGAAAAGTAAAACTAGGAATGTGCGAATAATAAAGCTAACTCAAACACACTGTAATGCTACTTCTCACAGTATTACGCACATCACATTGGCAGTATGATTCAGCCAAACATCCTATGGCTGAGTAACAATCATTGTGCTCTCAGTATATGAAGAAATATGAACAAAAATGTTTATCTTACACAAAAATCTGGCCAAAGAAAGTCACAATTTCAGTATTGTTTTAGTTTTCATTTTTACAAAAATAATCTAATCAGCACAAATGAGGGAGCATCATTCATATTTTATACTATATAAATGTCAAGACAATTCCAAAAATTAAATTATAATATAAAAATTTTTAAATGTCAAACTGATCTTGAATGCTGGAAATATAAGCACGACTTTCTGTGTGTGCTGAAGCACTGGATTCTACAAATGATAGCTCCTGGCAGAGAACTCTAGATCTAGAGTACTGCAGCTTAGTGCTATGGCAATGCTGAGAAACTGTCCCCTTGATGAGCACCTACTGTCCAAATGTACATGTACTTAAAAACTGTATCTCAAGACCACTTGTCTCGCAAAAACAGGTAGCTACCTTAAGTTTTTCTGTAGCAGTCTATGGCTTTGCTCTCTGAGCTGGCAGCTATGGCTTATTAGTGGTTAAGGGGTTAATGACATTTTTTAGCTTGTAACCTTGAAGATACCTAAAGATTTTTTTAAGTAGTTCTGGGCTAAAACACTGAAAAATAAATGATTTTCTTTACACTGGATATATATTTTTTGCATACGGCACTGGCCGTATATATATATCACCGACCCAAGCATTTCCAGAAACAGCAGTGAGCGTGGCTGCTACACTGATTTGTTCAGTCATTGATACCTATTGGCTTCTCCTCTCATCTTTACTATAAAATTTGATGCTCAAAGTTATCCATATTCACTTGTTATATGTCAGCAAACTTGTATAGCTCGATATGCCATATATCTTCTCTCTAGTGAAGGTACTTGTGTGTGCATATGCATGTGGTTATCTGTACTTGTTTTTGAAGGCCAACATTAATTTATACATACTCAAAAAAAAAAGCCTGACTAGTCAAGTATTGTGCCCAGCCATGTGAAATTATTTTATTTACAAAAAAAAAAGTAAATGCTGTTAAGCATAGTAAAGATCTTCACTTTCCAGACCAATTTTAGTAGTAGTGATGGCTAGAGAGTATGACACCAGCCAACGAGTAACAGATTTGTAACATTTAGCAAGACAGAACAACAAATGATACACACTGACAGATAAGCACATCTTATGCAATTTACACAGTTTGCAAAAAGGGAAAAGAAATTTATCACAAACGGAAGACATCAGACATCGTTGACAGTCATACCATAACACCCAAAGCTTACAGAATACTAAACAACATTCACAACTCCAAAGGACACAAGAAGACATTTTCAATGACAGAGAAAGACGAAATGCTGGCACAAGCACAGATTGGTGATCCTGACTTGTAACACAATTGTCTTTGAATACATTTTTGTGTGTGACCTAGGCACTTTAATCAGCTAAATTCACACAGCTAAAGTGATTCTATTGTCAAAAGCATACAATGTACCTGTTGACATATACAAGGCATATGCTAGTAAGACAGATCTAGGCACATGCCTTGTGACATAAATGGGGACATTTTAAGATACTTCCAGTCTCTTAATACTTAAGTATGAGCATGATAAATATAGATTGACAGACAAATTAAGTGCTTGGCTTCTGTGCACAAATGTTTGTATCAGAACAGAGCCAAACCAAAACACCACAATGCTGTCTGGAATGCCAGTCAGCACAAACAGCAAGTCAAGAATATATCTGGCTGTTTGTCACTGTCTACCACAAAACTGGAGCTTGGCTTTTCTTATTACGTACAAGGCAGTCATTTGAACGATGGGACTAGTCAGTAAATACTCAAGAAATATAGATGCCAATCAAACTATGTGAAACTTTTTTTTGCAGCAGAAATGTTCTCTTGGAGTGAAGAAAAGCAAACTCTTGTGCTGCAGACTTATGTGATTTTTTTTTTTTGCGTGATGTGGAGACATCTTCTCATATAATGATGAGAAATATTCCCTGATATGATGTATCCGATAAAAGCATTATCTCACTTTGCACAGGCTGGCTCTCTCTCAAATGGTAATGTCCTTGTGCTGTTGTTTAAGAAAATAATGATTTGTCCCTCTTGTGTAAGCACAGTTCAGGAGCTGTAGAAGGACAACACATTTGTCCCCTTGACTACATGTGTAAGCACAATTCAGGAACTGTGGAAGGAAAACAATTTTCCAAGCTCTAAAGCATATGTACTCCTCAGTCCATGGACTGGACTGCCCTGATTTCTCTGGAAACTTCAGCACAATGGTAAATGTACTGCAAATCGTTTACCAGCTGTTAAAATTATCTTCCTGGTAAAACTGTCTGAATTGTCTTCCAAGTAAAACAGTATTGTCTTACAGGTAAAACGCAATACAAACCTTGTTATAGTCAGACATATTTTGAGCATCAGTTCATCTACAAGAATTACATCAGCACAGCATAACAGTTTTACTTCTGAAAATACAGTGCATAAAAATACAGTGTGCATTATAATGCTTACAAACTCAAAATACATAGCAAATCATAAGAAAACTGAGATTATAGACATTCACTAAAATGTGAGCAAGCCTGGGACTGAATATCTCTGCGATGATGTTACTATGAAGTTTATTGAGGACAACAGGATTGGTGATAATTCCCAGCCAAGCATGCACATGAAAAAAATAATGCTAGGCACTTACACGCCTGCAAACATATAATGTATTTATGATGATGATCCATCTGCCATTATATGTAATGCGATATTTAATCTGCTTATGTAATAAACTGTATCTGCCACTAAATGTAATGATGTATTACAAACAATGTAAACATGTAATAATTTGTATATGTTGCTATAGGTAAAGATAAATTAGCCTGCCATCATATGTCAGTGTAAGAGTGCTTGCAAAATATGTTTTTATGTACACTCATCCAGAAGGTTTGCAGCAATATGTAAGAGTGAAACTGTAGCTGGACACAGTTTATAAACCATTCAAATGTCTGACTGGCATGATATATATAGTACAAAAACCAGCAGTGCAGAAAGAAACCTGCATACAAAATAAACTATAGTATATACTACATAGTATACAGTATATAGTAATCTAGAGTATATCTTCTGGCAGCACCCATACATCCTATTTTTCTCCCAGTATATCTAGCGTAGCAGACATGAGGAACCCCACAGACTTGCTAGATAGCCTGAGTGAAGTATGCCAACAAACATGAACCTCTGTAAAAGTGATATCCATCTTCTCATATAATCCTTCAGAGACAAAAAGGAGCAAGTTTTTGTCTGCTGTTGGTGATACAGTACAACCCATCATTTTCAAGTCAATGCCTTGAGGACAGCACAACCTACAATCAAGCTAATGCCCTCTGGTAAAATGATATCCAAAGGTGGACTGATGACATTAATCATCAGTCCAAATCTCCACTTTTACTACAGTCTGTGGTGCTATATCCTGCCAAGTGTTTTAGCTGAACACAAGCATTATCTACGTGACAGATTTTAGTTTATACACAGCAAAGATGACTGGGAGGTAAATAAATCATAAAGTAAGTGCAGCCCATGTTACTGCTGAAGTACAGACAGACCTATATCTCAATGCATATGCCACATGCTTTGTACTGTAGGACAACTGCTTATTGTGAGATGTCTGCTGACTGTTGATGTAACTTCTGCAAAAATAGGTTTTAAGCAGAGAAATTACATGTGTATCCATTTTCAAAACTTGCACCAACTTCCAAAAAGGAATGCATCTAAGATAGGAAGAAAAGAAAACTGGAATCCCAACTCGCATACACAGCTAAAAAAAAAAAAAGAAAAATTATGTGCTAGCAACAAAGAAGAAGCAATGGTCAATGTGACAACTTTTAAAAATCTACAGAATGAATTAAAATCTTCTCAAAAAAACAAAAAAAGAGTAGGTGGAAAATGTATAAAAAGCAGACAAGCAAAGTGCTTTCATCTGCAAATGCTGAGGCACTTTGCATAGCACATCAGCAGTGTTCAACAGCATCAATAATGCAGACTAATGTGTCCTCAGCACATCTTCTCACGAGTACTGTCTTCTGCACTGCCACTGGTTTGCATGGTCCCGTCAAAAACTTTCACAAATTAATGCACACATTAGTACCATCACTAAGTTGTGCAGTAATCAGTACTTTCACAGATCATGGAGTCAACAGCACATTTGCAGCATGCTCCACACTTGCTGAAAGATTTGCTTTAAAAACGATCAGACAATAGTGCAAGTTGCCTGATGCCATTTATATAAATTATCTTCTTATAGACCAAGGTTAAAAAGAAAAAAGGTCAGGCAGTTTGTAACAATTTTGATAGTCTGGGTTGTTAGAAGAAGAACGGTGAAAATTCACGATGTGGTTTGAAGCACTTGCTTGTTATACGTGCTAATGTCAAGTGTATCAGCACAGTTCAAAAATGCCCTCTTATATGCAAAAAGGAAACCAGGAGACACTTAAATCTGGAGAGGCCATAGCTTCATGTAAAATCAAACTACCATATGTCACAGCTTCAAGTGTGAGATTGAACTACCATATGTCCCAGGTTTGGTGTGAAACCAAAGTACCAGGTTACGTGCTAATGTCAGTCACAGCTTCAGCAGGTGTAAATGAGACTATGTTTGTATATATATGTTCCAGTAATAGAAATAAGAATGGCATCATGAAGTCTGCTCATCTGCTCCAGATAATGACATACAGATGTATGTTTAGCAGCCTAAAACATCCCACCAATGACTAAGCCACACAGGTAAACAGTTGTTGACACCCTACCCACAAAAACCTGCATGGGGCCTAATCTGAGATGGACTTTTCTTGATGTTTATATAAGTAGCGTGTCATTCAACATGACCAACTCAGCAAGAGTCTGCTTCACTGACTTCATACCCAATCAGGAGAACAACACACACACTAGCTCTTGGTCGGAAACTTAAAATCCGTGTACTCCTGGCTTGCAATCATGAGACGATATCGAAGGCGAAGGTTGCGAGCACGCACATGGGAATTATTAATCTCCTCTGTGTGGTCAGCTGGGAACCAGCCACGCTCCCCATCGCGGATGCGTTCACCTTCATACCAACCTGTGAAGTGTAACAGGATAAAGCTGGGTCAACAGATGTTTGCTCTATTTTTAAGGGCCATTATACCAGTTATTTTGCAAAACAAATACCACAAATATGAATTAAAAACTTATGCTGTCAATATCACAAGCGTCTAAATAAAGTAAAAGTCAGAAAAGACAAGAAAGAGAGAATGTGATAATCATGTGTTGGTGACTTCATCTGATCATGTCTGACAACTGTTCATTCAAGAACAATGACTCCCTCCACCACCCCCCCAAAAAAAAAATAACAAAAAAAACCAAACAACAACAACAAACAAACCAAAAACAAGGTAAGCTATGTCCCTGTGTTTCTTGTTTATTTACTGTCTAATTGTGTGCTAAGTACATAAAGTATCACTTGCGCTGTAAGATGATAAGACTGCCATCCTGTAAACTGACTTAGTTCAGGTGCTATGTCCTCTCCATGATGTCCCACTGTCAATTGACTTTGTTCAAGCACAATACGCTTTCAGTGATAATTTACACTTTACTATCAATGTCAGGAGTTGTTGAGTTGTGACATTTATTGCTGAAGCTATTTCCAAGCATAGTAATAGTTATACTTACCATCTGACATCTTTTTGAAAACATTTACTACATCTGATTCCTCAAGAGTTAGTTCATCTGGCTCCTGGGCAATGTACTTTTCTACACACTGTACTTGAGGACAATCTGTACAAACAAACAAAAAAAAAACTAGATGTGGAAAACTAGATGTGTATATATACTGCATAATGAAAAGATACATCCAGACCTGGTCACTCAAGGCAATTGCCAGGAAAGTAACATCATTTTACAGAACAAAAAGTATTTTTGCTTTAAAAGTGTATTAGACTCCCAAGGAGTAAAACCTCCCTGTTAAAATCCCCCAAAATCAGGTCATAACAGAAGCCTCTTTAATTAGGAGAGAAATTAATCAGTCTGCTTTTATTCCATGAACCCTAACTTACAGCACCTATAAACTCATCTTTATTTCAATGTTAAAAATAAAGCTCTTAAAACCATTTCCTGAGGCTTTTCTTTATTGTTTTTGCTTTTGTAAGTTATGCTTACTTATTTTATATCATGTCTAATTGAAGATTTATAGGAGAAATTACTTTCCAGGTAAAAGCAATCAATCAATATACATGTACTGTGGTAGAAAAAAATGCTCCTTAAATTGCACCATATGTATTTTTCAAGTGTGAAAAAAGTTTCAATGAAACACTAACAGTCAGTCACAAGCATCTTATGTTTGAAAGGTCATCAATGAAGGACAATCAACTGATGTGCACTGGTTAAAAAAAAAAAAAAAAAACCCCATTTTTTTCACCCCAAACCATACTGACCTCTGCCTTAGTCAAGTTAACTCCATCATGACCATAAATCATTCCACTTAAGATCACATCGTCCCAACACTCAAAGTCAAATCAATCCAGACCCATACAGGCTAAACAAATGCCTGATGGCTTTAATTTTTTTTAATTGATCAAAGAGGTAAAAGATGATCACAGACAGGCTAATTTGTGTAACAAAATGTTCACTCTCCCACAATGCATTTTGTGCATCATTTCCTCACTTTCAGACTGATCAGGACCTTATGCTCAATTATTATTCCACATATTTTACACAATATCACTAGGGTATTTACTGATAATAGTATTTTATAATTAATCTTTTTATACTCTAATGTAATGATTGGAAAATGATTATAAATTGACATGTTAATGTTTTTTGATGAATCCATCCTGAATCCAATGAGACTCACCCCAGTCTTCATAGATCCTCTCATATTCTGGGTTTGACTGTTTAGGTATAATAGCATCCAGCCATCTAGTCCGCTCACTTCTGCAATTCAAGCAAACAACGCTTTTATCGATTGTGAACTAACTGTTGGTCAACGTTCTCTGGCTGTAATGATGCATGTGACATGCTTCATTACTTTCCTACACTTGTATCTACATCCACTACCAGCTACCACAGTGCAAAGTGGGCTTCTGACCCAAGACTTTCTTGACCCATCAAGTTTTTATTGCACATGAACCGTTCAAGAAACCATTTCCTACCAACTAGCACTTTCTTGCAACAGTCATCAGATTCTTTCTCAATATGATGCAATAACCTGAAATTGATAAAGCATTAACTTCTATCTGCTTAGAAAAGTCATTTTTCAGTTTTCAAACAAAACCAATAGGTATAAATGTTTTGTAGCTGACTTACTCTGACTTGGCAGACAGCACCATCTCTACCTGTTTGCTCTCATGGTTTGAAAGCAAAGCAACAAGGAACAAGTGCTTCAAGTTCACAGCTCCCTGAGGCAAGTGTCGACTTTTTTCTGCACTCTCAATAGGTTCTGTGTGTAGTGAGTTGCGTTGACAATAATCTCGCACTTGGTACACATTCCTGAGAATGTAAAATTTTATTTGTCAATGCTGAGATTATTCTACAATTTAAAAAAATAGAGGTCCTTCAACAGAAAAAGGGGTCTGGTGAGAGTAAAAGAGATACTCATCAAAGTGAAAGCATTAATTTCACTCTTCCTTCTCTCTATCCGCTTGATGTACAGCAAAACACAGTGCAAAATACTTAAATCATCTCAAAGAAGCTGAGGATGTAAATGAATTTAATCAGCTACATGCACATCTTTTTTTTTAGTTCATGACATGCCATCTTCTGTCATTACTAGTCTCCTACAAAGTTGCAACAAGATACCCAAAGGTAAATTTGCCTATAACCAGGGCTTCTGCTAAGGCTAAATTCTTTGGGGTCCCAGGGACCCCTTCTTCAGATTTTTAAGGGGTCCCTGTTCTTCGCTCAAATTTGAAGGGGACTCCATTGACGAAAATTGAAGGGTCCTCCGAACTTTTAATGCGTACTGTACGCAATTTTTTGCGTAAGCAGAAGCCCTGCTATAATCATTTTGTTCTGCCAAACTCCATTCTTCTCTTCGACTAGAAAAGCTGGTTAATTCTTTTTTTGAAGGTTTTAGTGAACTCTGATGGGCAGGTGATTTATTATTGCTCTCATTCTGTTCATTTTAGCTGTCTTCCCTACTTCTAATTCCAAGTCCACATTTTCACATCAGATTTCTGAGATATCCTCTCAAGATATAGCTTCTTCCAATATTCTCCATTTTATTGGTATTGTTTTCGAGATGAATAAAAATTTTAAAAGTGCTAATACTGAAATCATTGATGTAGACTGAAGTAAGGTCTCAAGACAAATGTCAGAGAGAATTTTTTGCTTTGTGACAAAGTGCACAAAGTGTGAGGAAGTTTTTAATGATATTAGTTTTGACAGACACATTTCATTTTATCTGCCCATTATCTTCGCATCATGGCTTTCTCCATTCATTCAGTTTAGCTCTGCCTTCTCTTTAACATGGCCTATTTCTAAGGTCTTTCTAGCTGGTTGTTTCCAATGAGGCTGAGACCAACAGTAGTAAAAAGTTTATAGACACAGAATCATGACATCCTATTCATGTTTCTACCCTCAAGGAAGATGACAACAATGAAGTGAACAAACGGTTGATTTGAAAGCTGATTATTATCACTGATTTCAGTTGTCTGGTTTAAAACCAGTGAGAAGAATGCCAACCATTATTTTTTAAGTGCCACATGTTCAAATGCCTGCTAGCTACAGTATTTTTGTGGTGTGCATGGCCATGGTGACTAAATTACGTATAATTCAGCACAAATGTTTTGGGAATCCCACAAGACCACATCCTAAATTATCTCTGAATGCCAACAGGAAAGAATGAAAAAACAAAATAAACAACTGGACAAAAACCATGTAAATTAACACCAAATAAGATGGAACTGGAGGTGATACCAAAAGTAGACATTAAGCAACAAGAGAATTGTATTGACAATAAATGGTAGAAATTATTTAAAGCAGACTATGATCTAATGTGTGAAACAAAAGATGAAAAAACTAACCCTCGTTTTTTTGTGATGAGGAGAATGTCGCTACACAGGAACAGAAAGACATGTTCCTTGCCTGGACCCCGCCAGCCCTTTCCAAAGGGAATACGGCTTGTGCCCTCAGTTACCACTCTGGTGAGCTCCCCTTGCTTCACCAAATACCGCGATGATGAGACCAGTGGGAATTTCTGCACATGTAACAAAGATGCATTAAATCAATTCCTTCCCATTCTTAATGATGGATGCACAAATGAGTGAAAGGCAGTGGGCTTCTGGTCGTCGTCACGTAGGAAGGAGGTGTCACACCACGGTCCCCACTAGCCTAAAATTGTAATGCGATGAGGTCGATCGTCGTTGTGTATGCTGCAACCTCAGTTTAATGAAATGCCTCACCTAGTCAAGGTTGCAAAGTTGGGTGCGTGTGAAATAGCCCTGGTACTTCGAGCATCTGTGCGACACAAGGGGTGTATCATGCCACCTGCCTGGATACATATCAGGCCTACTGCAGCGGGTTTTTCCCCACATTACCTGTCTTCAAGCTATCACTCATAAGGAACTAACACATGATGTCATCTAGAGCTACCATTCCACGCCACAGAGTTGTTCTCATGTGTGGATGGCTATGCTGATGACCTAGGACGCCAACAAGCCTTCCTTTCCTGTGGAGGAGAACGAGATTGGGGGCATGCTTCTGATGCAAAGGTGTGCACTCATAAACTCAAGATTCATGTGCCATGAGTGATGTCATATCAGAAGTTATATTCTTCTGAGCAATTTAGGTTGTAGGTGTTCTTCAAAGCAATCTAAGGTTATGGTTGGCAAGGTGTATACGATTAAGCCAGGATTTTAAAAGAACGTCATTAACTGTAAGTACAGATATTCTGACATTTCGGGATGACTGGATATGCTGAGACTCTCGCCTGAGTAAATTGGAAAGAAAACTCTTGAACATATTACACTCAGTCTTGCTAAGGGTAAAGTAGAGTAATAGGTATTCTATTTTTTAAGACCATTTGTGTTGTTTGAATTCAATATTGTTGCATTCTCCTTTCCTGACTCTGACCATCTCCCGTTTGGGTGATAATCATAGTTTCATTATAACTTGATAACTTGATTATTTAGAGACGGCAGTTGGTCATGGTCGGTGATGGTTTGTTGTGTCCTGTAAAAGTTCTTGACCAGTAAACCAATACATTCCATCTGGGCAACCCAAGGCAATCATTTTATTGTTGAAAGAGTGCACAATTGTCGAGAGCAAGTGAGTTGGTGGATTCGCTGGTTCTTGACACACACAGACAATAAAAGAGAATATGATGCATGTAGAGAGAGGAATAAGGTAGGGAAAAAAAATTACAAAAAAGAAATGGGTTATAAGGCTATCATTTCTGTATGGAATCTGCAATCACTGATATTTATCATCAAGATACATAAATTAAATATAAACAACATCCTCCTAGTCTGCCATTTGAAACATACTAAAATTCTACTATTGTCTCACATCTGAAAAGATGTCATTTTAATTAATAAGACAGCGAAGTACCTGACCACAAAGAACTATTCTGCTCAAAGATTAACAACATATGTAACATCACAGACTGATAATATGGAAGTATAGGGATGAGGGCAAAACCTGTGTTACACACAAAGCCAGCAACCAAGCCTAACCAAGAAATAAAAAAGGGAAAGAAGCCTTTCAAGGCACAAGCCAAAATAAAACCAAAGTGTACCTTGACCTTGGTGAACTCCAGACTGTCATTAAGCAGACACATCTGTTCTATCTGCAGCATCTTTTTGGCACCCTCATTGCACTGCCTGACAACACCATTAAGGTACTCCAAAGCACGGGTGGCAGACGCATGGCGAGGAGAGCCAGAGTCCAAGCGATGGCGAATAGCATCAACAAGCAGAGGAAGACGCGTGATGCGCTGCATGGGCAGCAGAAGAAAGGAGGACATAGGCAGATACTGGCAGTCCTTGTGCTGCTCTAGCCGCTTCATCACTTCCGCAACCTCCACTCTCTTCCTGTCAAGTCATGTCATACAAGCATAGCTTATTTACACCTTTAAGTCTTGAAGCTGCTGTTCCTTTCTACAGTACAAACAGCTCCACATCTGTGACTGTACATTTGATATTCTTATCACAACTGTTCTCCAAATATCATACACTTACTGCATCTTTACTTGTCATTACAAATCATATATAAAAAATCTGAATTCCTGTCAACTTGTGTCAGTATGCATGACTTAAATGTACCTTTTAAAAATTCCAAGA
This sequence comes from Pomacea canaliculata, assembly GCF_003073045.1. Classification (NCBI taxonomy): domain Eukaryota; kingdom Metazoa; phylum Mollusca; class Gastropoda; order Architaenioglossa; family Ampullariidae; genus Pomacea; species Pomacea canaliculata. Next base: position 630,233 of record NC_037591.1, on the reverse strand, counting down.
TTTCAAAAATTACTATTTTGACAAATAAAAGCATAATGATCAATACAAGTGAGCTGTACATTCTACCAATTTCACCAATTTGCTTGTGTCCATGCTGGCCACAGTACTAATAGTACTAATACTATATTTTTGCATGTTTTGCCATTTGTCCTCGCAAAACAATTTTCTGGAATTTCTGACATTTTCCCTTCACTAAAGTCATAATGGCTTAATACTTTATCTGATTTCTGCAAACTAATACACATTTTTTTGTCAATCAGGTACTTAAACTATCAGTGAGAAGGTCATAGTTTAGGGCATTCATTCACTCATCCTTTGACCAGCACCAGATGAGGGATCAGGATAACCACAGCAGCCGATGAGGCCTGCCACCATGACGTGTTTTCAGAGATGGTAAGCAAGTCCTGTCAGGTATGGTTAATCTATTCTTTTGATAATTACCAGCCAGTTTTTTTCCGCTGCCCACCTTCCTGTTACCGTCCTCGAAGGTATCCTGAAAGGTTTTAGTCTGTGTGATGTGCCAGGTCAAATCCAATGACTTCTGTATAAATTATGATTTAGCCTCCAAATATTGTTGAGAGTTTAATGCAGTCCTCATCAAAATTAACATTTTCCCCTTACTGCAAAGATTCCAGTGCCCTCTCCTGAAATGCCTGGTTGCTGCAGTAGCGAATATATGGCTCAAAGTTTTTCTCTGCATGCTCAGCCACTATGTCACAGATGTCACCCATAACAACAGACTTCTGCCACCGGGCTTCCAGGTCGGCCAAAAATCTGTCACAAGCAAGGTCATGCCTTTAATGGCTCAGGAAAAAGGCTTGAGAGATCATCAACTTTTGCACAAAAATAAACATTGCAAAATTCATAAAATATCTTTAAAATGCCTCTAAAAGTGCTGTAAGTCACCACAAACATTAACTAGAAAACTCAGGATGCTATCAACATAAAATGAAAAAATCAGGGCAACTTTTAATACTAGAAGTAAAAAACTGACTTATAGCTTTACAAAAACAAAAACAAACAAAACCAAAAAAAAGGGTTAACCCTAACCCCAGTCAAAAGCAGCAGATTTAAAACTCTTTGGTCAATCAGAAATTATGGTCAGCATTGCAGATTAATTTTTCTACACATCTGAGACAATCAAAAGCTGGTTCAGTACAAAATCATGGTGCCTATAGCAATGTTTTTTTCTAACATATCCTTGTCGCAACTGTCTCATTATTTTGCTAAAAATTTCATAAAAGTTTATCGTTTTCATGGTGATAACATAATTACTATTTGGCAAATAAGTAAAAATCTAGAACATTCTCTCACTTGGCACTGATGTCTCGTATTGTTCCAATATTGGAGAAGAGAAATTGCCGCTCACGCTTTGTAATAACACAACGATCACTCATGTCTGCCGAAAACTCTGGTGCCTTCAGGAAAACATTAATGAGGACGTTTAGACTCCTCAGATATGATGCTTCTGATGTCATGATCTCAAACATGGACTGCAGACAGAAAAAAACCAATGAAGAAGTTGTGAAGTCTATCATGGTTTTCAGCATTTGCTGGGCAAGACAACAGAAGCCATATCAAAAACTACTCTTAGTAAAATCTAGCACAAAGCAATTCATCTAAAATTTTTAAAGTCTTAATTCTTTATCTCTATATCCAAGGCAACACAAAATTGTGGATAATTTATTGCAAAGTGCAGATGATGTAACTTAAGAAACTAAACTTTATGTACCTCCTGAATTTTTTTTTCTTGTGGATCCATAGTAGACAAAATACCACTGCGGATGACCTGCAAAGCATACAGTCAAAATCCCTTTAACGGTTGCTGTAAAGTCATTAATTTACGAATCTGAACAATGCACACACATTCCAAACATTTCATCCATGCTGCTATTCCACAGAAACTGCAGAATCTGTCCAGCTAATATGAAATGTGCCTTACTGAGCAAGCCTACCACTGGCATCTTACAGCCTGTGTAAGGTGCCGAACCTATCTCTGGCATCTCATTTTTAAGTACCCTGTGTAAAGTGCTGGACCTAGCTCTGTCATCTTACACCCAAATGCCCTGTGTAATGTGCTGGACCTACCTCTGGCATCTCACACCAAAGTGCCCTGTGTAATGTGCTGGACCTACCTCTGGCATCTCACACCAAAGTGCCCTATGTAAGGTGCCAGACTTGCTGAAGACATCCATGATGACAGATCGCCGTGCTGGTGCATTACGCTCAAACTGCTCATCCACCTTGCCACGCCGCGTGCTGGACTTCTTAAGCAGGCGTTCAACATCCTCATAAACTTCTGAACCTGTGAAAAGCATTATCTCACCCTCAATTATAAAGATTATGGTAGAAGAGACACACAAGATGCCAGAATCATCTTCAAGACAATAATCGCATATTTATCTCTTGCTATGCATGAAAATGAGTGTTACATAACACCACTAATAACTGAGTGTCACGATACCACTAATAATTAGGATATTCAAGATGTAATTTCCTGAAGGAGTTAAAGCTAGTAAACTACTGGTTTAAATGTGGTTAATTGTAACATGCTGATTGACAATACCACAATGACTAGGTTGAAAATCATGTCATTGTGTGAGTACTATTATGCATCACAACAACTTTCACACAGGAAATATAAACCGTAAACGGTATCACTAAATAGCAATGCTCTTAAGCTGTTTGATGTATAATGTGTAATGTGCAATAAAATTCCCTGCATATGTAATGCTAGACAAGAAGTGTGATGCAAGGAAAAAAGCACATAAATAGTTCAAATAAACTTCATGTTTGTGGATTTATCAACATGAATAAAATGTGCACAAGAAAATATTAATTATGATCACCTGTACAGGAAACGTTTGGTGCAAATAGACAGACTTTAAAATTAAATATATACAAATAAACTATGCACAAGAAAAATCATAAATGATGATCACCAAAACATTTGGTGCAAATAAACAAGACATCCAAAATTTCCAAACAGTTTATTTTTCAAAAAGCAGCAATTGCAGAACGTGATCAAAACCATGCATAAGCTAAGCAACCATTTATATTGCATTTAAACAACTATACTAAAGTAGAGAATACAAGAATACATGAAGTTTGCTGTAAGGCCACGTTTATGAACTAGTTGAACTAGCTGTAAGCATACAACAACACAGATCACACTGAAGCTAGCTGTTACGCTAGCAAATGCTTACCACCTTTAAATTTAAAACCAAAATATTTCAACTTATTTGATTTAGTCTTCGTGTTTGTTGACGATGTCATTTTCTCATATCAACTTCTCAGTTATTAGTCATAATATTGCATTAGGGTTCACTTCTACGATTGTGGAAATGTAACCATCATGCAGCTTGCTTGTTTGTGGTGCTTTTGTGTATTTTCCTGGACATCAAGTGCAACTGGTTAATAAGATGGTGTGCCACCACTATTTTGTACAGTCATGAGTACCTTCTCGCACTCTTCCGTCTTCAGCTACCCTCCACCTTGACATTTCCAACTTTCCAACTGATATCTTACCTCAAGACTAGATAAGGGGAAGAGAGGAAGGAGAGGAGAAGTTCAGCACTGGCTCTGGCAATTTGATCTTCATGACAGGCGTAAATCTCCACCTGGAGGAGTGTGCTTTTATATAAATGAAAGGTCTGCAACTTTGTGGTCAGGGAACAACTATTTACTACTGATCTTGAACTGCTGTTCATTTCCCTCTGCCCTTACTACCTCCCAGGGAATTCCCTAAGCTGTTTTACACACTTGTGTATATACACTCACGTGCCAACACGTCTGCTGCTCACCTGATCGCTGACATGATAAACAAATAAGACACCATTTGCCCGAAGCTCCCAAGTTTATCCTTGGTGATTTTAATAACTGCCGGCTTACTCGGATATTTAAAAGCCATGAGCAATATGTATCCTGATCCACCATATAGAGGAATTCTATTCTTGACATTTGTTATGGCACTGTCCCAAGTGCTTACAAAGCTCTACGCTTACCATCATCCCTTGGAGAGTCGTATCACAACAGCATTCTCCTGGTGCCAGTGTATAAGACAATGTTCGGTGATTTACACCGAAGGTGAAGACAGTGAAGTGCTGGATAGAAGAGAGTATCACTCGCCTGCAGGAGTGCTTCAACTGCACAGACTGGCAGGCTTTTTATAATTCCAGTGACAATCTAGATAACTTGGCTGATGCTGTGTCTTCGTACATCACTTTCTGTGTTGACACTGTCATACCATCCAAGGAAAATGTCATCTTTCTTAATAATAAACCATGGGTAACGAAGGAACTCAAATCCAAATTGAATAATAAAAACCTATATTTTATACTGGAACTGTACATGAACAAAAAGTAGGGAGGTAAGGGATGCCATTAGAAAGGCAAAGATAAGATACTAGGATAAAGCTGAGTTACAGGTCAGTAGTGGCGACCTCAGGGCAGCTTAGCATGGTATTAAGAACATGTCCTCTGTCAATCTCAAGGTCAACACTCTTAAAAATACCTGTGGCATTTGCAGGCATTAATGAGAGTGATCATCCCAACATGCTTAATTCTTTTTATGCCCGCTTTGAGAAACGTGACTTCTCTCACAATGTTTCCACACTAACAGTCTCTGGTACCTGAGCATGGGTTGGTGATTGTCCAGTCCTCTGTATCTCTTGTGACAAGTAAATGTACACAAGGCTGGGGTTCAGATAAGATCTGTAGATGCACGTTACATTACATAGCCAAACAACTTAGTGGAGTTTTACATCATCTATGCCAGTTGTCTGCAGATTCTGGTCACATTCCTGACACTTGAAAACTTTCGCACAGTGTGCTGTCCCTAAAATCACTAGGCCCAGTCAACCCAACAACTTAAACCAGTCGCTCTTACGTCAATCATCATGAAATCCCTTGAGAAAATTGTAAGAGTGAGGTTATGACTGCTGTTGATCAACATCTTGACCCAGTGCAGTTTGCCTATATAGCTGAAAGAGGTATGGATGACGCTAAGCTGTTTATACTAAATACTCAAGGCTGCTGCTTGTCTCTACTGGTGTTCATACTGTATGCTAACAGTTGTAGAAGCACTACGGATAAGAGCTTCCTTGTAAAATTTGCTGATGACACTGCCTTGCTGTCACTTTTGTATAATAGTGAGCATGTGTACTGTGGTGCTTTTCCTGACTTTGTACGCTGGTGCGACGAACACTTCTTTGTCCTGAATGCCTCAAAGACTAAGAAAACGATCTTCGATTTCCAGATGAACAAGCCTGAGGCAGTCATCAGTATTATCCATTATGATGCAAGGTAGTATACTCATAAATATTTAGGTACTATTTTTGATAACAAGCTTAAATGGGACATCAACACTGACATAATCCTCTTGCTGTAGGTACTCGATACCTGCATGCAGAACCAATTGTCACCGCAATTCATTCATTCCCCGTGGCATTTACTTCACCTATTCTACTGGCCGTCATCTTGTACTAGCCTGAGGTGACCTAAGGTTTCGTGAAAAAAAACCCTTTCAGAGGGTTTTCTTACCTAAAACAATTCAACATTGGAATGTCTTTTATGATAACTGATGCAGTACCTCAACAATGTTCAAATCTTATGTCATTAGCTCTTTAAACATAGTAATAGCTTTAAAGATAATACATGCCTTCAGACAAAAATAACCTCAAAGACAAAAACTGCTTATTTTTTTGTGGAACAAAAAGTGCTTAACTTGTTTCACATGTGACATGAAAAATAAACAAGTTAAAACAAAAGACACTAATATCTGTAAAGACAAAGAGGTTGAGGATCCAGTGTAAAGGCTGAACTTGTAATCTAGGGAGAAAAAGAATGGTTCAGCTGAAGGAGGTTAGGGAGGTTAGGAGCACATGGTATTGGCCATCCTAGTGATCACACTTCAATAAATGTTTCTAGCCTGACAAGTACCCTCACTTTCTTCCCCCAGGAGAATAATTTTTTCCTAGCTGGATGGCCTTTAAACGAGAATGTAGTTTAATTTCAAAAGTTGGTAAGCCAAAGCTATGAATATTGAGTTACCTCTGTGAGCTGACCGCTCATCCCCAGAAGTATCACCTTCTTCTGAAACATCAGAAGCTGAAAGTTGACGCTTGGAGGAGATGATTTTGTCCTTTGCATACCACTGATAAAGAGGTTCACTCTCAAACTTGGTGCTGAATACCTTATCCTGACGTCCATAGATCTGATCATCTTCCTGCAAGATACCATGTGCATGCTGTCAAGTAAACCTTAAGCCTTCTCAAAAGAAGTCCCTCAACTAACCTCAACAGGGAACATCGAGTCCTTCTGTCACTTAAAGCTGTACATGACAGAAAATAAAAGAGTTTAGGAAGATCCCTGAAGTTATTCATAGTTCTAACAGTATTGCAAGAGTTGCTTTAAAGCTAATATTTAAAAAATGGTTTTAAAAAAATGCCTTAACTCTTCATAACAGCGTTAAAGACTACTTTAATCTTTTGCATCAATACCTTGACCTGAAAGATATAAAAAAAAAGTGTAAAGGCGCTTTGTAAATAATGGTCATTAGCTACATGCTGGCAGCCAATGACAATGTTCTTTCTCTCACTTCCTCATGTTCACTACTGCTACCAACAGAACATGAAAGCAAGAAATGCTCACAAGTTCAATATACAGCTCCTCGTCATCACTGTTCTCTCCATGCAGTTTTGGCCAATCAGAGATGTTGTCTGGATAAATATAGGAACTGCTTGACATCTTTGGATCACCAGTTCCAGCATTTTTGCTAGAAAATTACAGACAAGGCCAGAGTGAGTTCAGCATTATCATCCAATATCTTTGAGTGCAGAGACCACCTAATTCAATGTCAAGACCCATTAATAACAATGGAAACAAAATGTACATTAACCATGTTATTTATTATCTGGTCAACAATCCCTATCAAATTAGACAACTACCCTGATCTTTGTACATAGCCTAATTTTCACTCTTTAATGTATTTCCTTTCCTTAGATAACTTTACTTATTCTGTTACCCTCATAAATAAAGATTTGTCATCATCAGACAGGCTTGCAGTTTGTACACACATGCACGTGCATGCGCATGCACGCACATACATCACAAAATCTGACGGACAATCTACTATCAAATCAATATGACCTGACTGATCTGTGTCATTCCAACAAGTCATATGACACAATGACATATGCTCTGGAAGATCCAATATTCCTGCAATAATATGATGTGACTGACAGGCTTTTAACACTGGAACTAAGCAACTGATGAAAACCACAATGAACTAAGCAACAGATGAACACCACAATAAATAGCAAGAAAATGTCAGCTGCAGAACAAACGTTGAAGGTGGAGAAATAGTAGTAAACGAACAAAAAAAGAAATATGACAAAAAGAATTAAGCAGAGGGTCAAGTACAGGGAATACATCCTAACAAAATAGGATTTTCTTTATTGACGACCCATTGTCACAATACTTTGACCACAGGAGTTATGAGACTATTTTTGCTCTTCTAACAGATGAATTTACTTCCTCAGTGGGCTCTGGCTGCCAGAGGTGCTAGATTTGAATAGCTGCCATATTTTCACTTGCTAAAAACAAAGTTTTGCTTGCTTCACACTGCTGTACAGTTTGAGATCATGCTCTCCAGCCAAGATGTGATCTCTTCTTGCCATGCATTGTTAACTACTGTTTTCAGTTTTGTCCTCTGCAAAGCAGGACCTGGAAAAGAACAGTAGAGAGCGAGGTGAAGGATGTCGTAACCACATGGGCCCAACTGAAGGGGGCTGCCCAAAACCGAGTCTGCTGGCGAGGTGTTGTTGCAGCCTTATGCTCCTCGAGGAGTAACAAGGAATAAACTAAACTCTGCAAAGCAGTTCTCATGACAAACAATTTTGTATCGAGGACGAACAATTAAAAAACCACCTGCTAAATTCACATCTGCTATAGGCATTGTTTCTTGTGTTCTTGACTCTGCATATACACGCACTAGGTCAGGGATGGCGAACCTTTTTCAGTCCGAGTGCCAATTATTTCATTTTCAAAGCAATAAAAATTGCTGTGTGCCAAGTCGGTCTACTTAATGACGCCGCTATAGAAACGAAGTGCTACAGCCAGTAACCAGTAAGTTTGCTGCGCGGAAAAAATAAGCTGCTTAGCAGGGCTTCTGCTAAGGCTAAATTCTTTGGGGTCCCAGGGACCCCTTCTTCAGATTTTTAAGGGGTCCCTGTTCTTCATCCAAATTTGAATGGCACCCCATTGATGAAAATTGAAGGGGTCCTCCGAACTTTTAATGCATACTGTACGCAATTTTTTGCGTAAGCAGAAGCCCTGTGCTTAGTATAAAATTATAAATTATAAAATAATACTTATTTATTCAACGTTATTATACTGACCTACAGATTTTGAAGTCTTGGGGCTAATGGGGCAGGTCAATCAATGCGACTTCTGCTGTTGTGATTTAGATGATAACAGTTTGGTATCTGGGGTATATACTGATACCCAAGTTAATAAAAGTAATATGAAAAAATTATGTGGAATATGATCCAACATCATTTCTTTAATATTATTTACAGTTTTCTGAAAAAATTGAAGGCTATTACTTATGATAATTTGAAATTTAAAAAAATCCATCAGCATCGTCGCGTGCCGCACAAAATCGTTTCGCGTGCCACCTTGGGCACGCTTGCCATAGGTTCGCCATCCCTGCACTAGGCATGGCAGTGACTGAGGATTGACAGGGATTGTCAGCAGATTTTCAAGTTCCTGCAAACTTAGAGAAGGTAAAGGCTGATGGACAGACAACCATCTTGGCCAAGAACTCATGTCAGTTGTCAGCCATTGATGTTGTAGCCTTTTCCTTTAAGACATCAGCATCCACCACATCTTCTAGATCCGATGCAGGTCACATAAATCAGTTTGTGCCAATCTAATATCTTGTACAAGGGAAATCACAGCTATTTTTTTAGCTTTAGGATGAACTCAAAAGAGATCTCTCCATTTTTTTTTTTTTTTAGGCCCTTCGCCCCTCCTGGGGCATAGGCCATCGACTACAGTCTTAACTGTTGTCGATGTTTTGGTAGCAAGGATTTGTTTTACGGGGTGGGGTGCTGGCCCCATGCCCAGCCCTCCTCCTTTTTCAGCTTGGGACCGTCCTTGGCGGAGGGCAGCCAGCCCTGTAAACAGATGCCACGTGCAGAGAAAGAACAGCGTGCCCGAGATGAGAAATGAACTCAGGGCAGCTAACCTTCACTGTATTGGTGACAGGCGCTAACAGCGCTAACCGTTGTGCCACCGGGCCGCAGATCTCTCCTTAGACACTGTCATATGTGCTGACAACAATGATGTATGCTTACAAGCAATTATCATCAGCCGCTACTCACAATATATGGACAGTGGCTGTTGGACTTTATGGCATGTGGGACGTTGAGGGAGATGGCTGCTATTGGATGGAGACCAAATTTGACCTTTGATGCTTTCTACTTCTACGACCTGTTCATTTTCTCTTTGACTGGTCGGCCACTTACAACCTGTTTTCTCTTAGACTGGTCAGCCAGTTACTAACCTGACTGCCAAACAGTCTCTATTTCTTGCCTTTTGTTCATTACCTTCCTACTGTCATGCCTTTGGTTTAAGTTGAAAAAAAAAATTCCACCTTAATTCTTTTTTAAACAAAACACCCTCCTTTTACTTTCATGAGGTGGTTAAGTAAAAGACTGCTGCACCATTTTTCAACAGCTAATTTCTAACAGTTAAGGGGAGTTACTCCTGGCTTCACTGAGTGCCTCTTGCTACTCACCAGAGAAACACTCCAGACTACTGCTAAATTTAAGAAATGTCTCTGTAAAACACACAATATCAAACCCGTTAATGTATTGTACAAACCACAGAAGAAGCAATTCACTTGTTTCATGAGCCAAAGTAGCATTTTACCATCAACAGGTAGTCTCAAAAGAGGATTTACACTGAATATTTTTCAAGATTAACACTTATCACAAGGACAAAGCCAGTTATTATAAAAATGTTCAGCGTTTCAATGATGAAAAAAATAAGATGATACAATAATAAATGTGTTTGTGTTTGTGTTTTTGTGTCTGCTTGAGAGCAAGAAAGCTGGAGAAAAAATGTGTATACAAGTCCGTGATGAGGGTGAAGAAGATGGTCTACAATGCTAATAAACTGTGAAATAATTAATGAATAAATATTTAAAAGTGAAAAATATGAAATTTTCCATTACAAACCATTCACTACAACTATGGGATAAAGAAAATAGATGGTGAACTGAAGAACCTCACATTCCAAACAATTCACATTGCCTCCACAAAACATCTACAAGCTACAGACCCAAAAATGCTCATCAGCAGTGTGTGTTGCCTGCATGCCTATGGATGTGCTGGTGAGAGTGAGAAAACAAGTGGCAAATATTTCTGTGAGTTTGTGTTCATTTCTAATGTTCTTACATTTTATCAGTAACATTAAGTCTATGTAGCATATAACTGCATTTTAACATTAGTAGCAGTACTATGGAGGCAGGCAATATTTATGTTTTTGAAAGCAGTGTTCATTATTATTCTTATGTCTGTGTATTTTTATTTCTTTGTAAAGCACTTTAAACCTGCCTTGGATGGTAGGGTAAAGCACTATGTAAATCAGCTTTATTATTATTATTTTTAAACTTTTATAGAGTCAATGCTCAACAATATAAATATTGCATTGCCAAGAATGCTTGTAGCACCATTTCTGCTCATTCATCTTCCTTGCATAAAAATGTATAATTACAATCCAAATACCACACAATCCATGCATGCCAACAACAGGGAAAGCAAAATATGCTCATGCATGCAAGGTAGCATGCCTTCACATTCCTGCTTCACTAAAGTCAACAGCACTGAAAACTGTTGAAATCTTTCTGTAGTATTTATTTCACTTACTATCTTCATCTCTTTATCTACTCTCTTCTCTGAGCTGTACAACTCACAGCCCCATAAACCCTCTTCACTGAACTACACAGCTCACAGCATCATCCAGGCTGTTCTCTCTTGCAGCTTGTGTGTGCTAGTTCATGGAGCTGCACAGCTTACAGCATCATCCAGCCTGTTCTCTATTGCAGCTTGTGTGTGCTAGTTCAAAGCTCACAGGGGTATGTAGCTTGTTCAAGAAGCTACATAACTTGCAGCTTTGTACATTTTACCCAGTTTTCTAATAGTTTTACAATTAAGCTTTGTTGCAGTCTTACTGCTGCTTTAAGATAGTTTCAGACAGCAACATTATCTGTGCATAGATGGCTAAAGTCTTGGCAGATCAGTATTTATATTGCCTGTATATTAACAAACATGTCTTAGTGCACATAAGTGAATGATACAAAAAAAAACAAAAAACAACAGAGAAGTCCACGAAAGAATACATATGTAAAAATGTCTAATTTAAAAGTGTTTTTAAAGTGACACAAATCCTGTAGTACTGATTGACACTGGAGACAAGCAGTTGTTGAACTGCCAACAATATTCCTATTCTTACTATACAACTGAGCTACAAAAACATCCAAGAAAGTCTCCAATACATAAAAGAAAGCTTATGGGCTTTCCCCTGAGATTTATTGGCACTTTCAATGGCTACAAATGTTATAAAACAATCTTGTCAGTTCCTGAAAATGTGTAATGGACCATTCTGCCAGCAAAATCCCCCCAAAACTCCATTACGTTATCCTCATCTTTGAAAACCAGTACACTCTTACATTACATGATTCAGAAAGTTTTAGCATAAAGACATGTATTTGAAATACTGCTGTTTGAATTTATTAGACAAGGTCTGAAGCTTGAATGAGTGTTGCTGTGACAACATCTACAAGTGATGGTAGTTTTAACTAATTCCACAGGTGATGGTACATCTAGTTTAAGAATGACAATAATTTACATTATCAAGGGAATGAGTGATTCATGCTATCAAGGGAATGGAGGATTAAATTTGTGTCTAGAACATTCTCTACACCATGTCTACAGACTGGTGAAGAGATAAACACTGCCAGCTGTCTAGGGCCATACACAGGGACTAGGGATGACACTTGTCAAAGACCATGCAAGATGACAACCTACTGTCTAAACTGTGAAGAATGCATACTTTTAGACAATAGAAATTTAAAACTTCTGTTATTTTCGCTGCTGAATATTGAAGTCATGATGTGGATGGGTGAAGAATACTGATGACTACCTGATCCATGCTATGAAAGGATTAAGGGACAAAGGATGATGGCAGCTCAGAAGGCTTTGACTAAAGCGTGCACACTACAAAAACCAAGCTGTGTTCACCTTTTTTAAAATAACTTTTTCACTCACAAGAATCTATCACTCAAAAACAAAATATTACTAAATTTATTGCAAGCACATGCAGTGCCACATACATATAGCGCCACAGCCGATATATGCCACTTGTACGCCACCGTCTGCAATATAGTCATACATACCTGAATATGGACTTAAATTTTGTTCGCTTTGGTGTACTAAATGGCAGCACAGGGAACAAAGGAATTGAAAGCAGTTAAGAAAAAAGGACAACAGCATACCCTGAGTGCTTAAAAAGCTCAAATATATTGCCACATGAACAACTCTAATCAGTTTGCTAGAAATCACGGGAAATCTGCAGACTTATACAGTGCTTATAGTAATATGGTGATAACATAACTGGAAATCTACAGATTTTCTAGCATTAAATGACAACTTCTTGTAAAAGCTAAATAATTTCTCAAACAAGATTTTGTCTTCTATTCAAAACTTTCTTAAAATGTTGAACAAAAAATCTCATGTCTCATGTTTTGTGTCCTATGCATTCCCACAAGTATGCTCTCCACTTTTCTGAAAGGGAGAGAGAGAAGGTTTTGAAACCATGTGTCACCATGAAGAGGATGAGGGAATATAAGTATCCCATCATTGAACAATGCATTTTGAAGTGGTTTATACAAGCCAAACTTTCCTATTGACGGGAAGCTTTTGCAGATTTTGCCAAAGAGTTGGGCCATTCAGAATTTAAAAACAGCAAAGGTTGGCTGGACGAATTCAAGAAAAGACATGGAATTGTGTTTAACAGGCTATGCAACAAAAGTGTGCCAAATTCAGAAGACTGCAGTCATTGGGTACAGACAGTGCCAGAAATTGTTCAAGATTACAGTCCTGATGATTGGTTTGTTCTTCAAATGCACTCCTGACAAACAATGACTTTCAAAGATGAACCTTGCCAAAGCGGAAAGAAAAGTAAGGAGCATGACTCTTCTTTTGGGCGCAAACATGAGGGGGTTAGAAAAATGTTGATTGGGAAATCACTGAAACCCAGCTGCTTCAAAAATGTGAAATTGCTACCTATGCATTATGAGGCCAATAAGAAACCTTGGATGACTTCAGAGTTTTTCTCTTAGTGGCTAAAGAAAGTGGTTGCAGCGATTGTCTGGATGAAAAAAGGAATCGTTCTTTTCACTGACAACTGAACAGCACATAATCATGTCCCTGTCATGCAAGCTGTGACGATCAAGTTTTTGCAGCCAAACATGACATCTAAGCTTCAACCTGCTAACCAGGGCATCATTAACAATTTCACGCTGCAATAATGAAAAACTTATTGTGAGAAAGTAGATGCCATAGAGAAAAACATGCCTGGAATCGACCTGCTAGAAGCGATGTGAATGGCCCAGAGAGCTTGGGATGAAGTTCTGGAGGAAACAATCAAAAATTGCTTCAAAAGAGCAGGTTTTGGACATCAAACCATTGATGATTCAGAGAAGCACTTAGACAGAATGCCAATGGAAAAAAAAAAGATGCACTTCCAAGTCCCGAAGAATGGTCCACAGTTCTGACAGCTATTGGTACCAATAAAGAAGTGTCCCTTCAAGACTTTCTTGAAATTGACAGTCCAGTGAATGTTTGTGGAGAACTAATGGACACCGACATTATTGCTGCGGTGGCAAACGAGGAACAAAAGAAAAATTAGAGTGGGGATGAGTAAGAAGATATTCAGCCTGTTCCCAGTTGAAAAGAAGTGAGGCAGCCAATCGACAACTGCGCAGATTTTGGGAATCTACACGAGATCTTAAGGAAAATGTGTTTTGGTCCATTGACGAGATAGAGGAGATTGTTGAGTGAGATGAATCGGCATATCGACTGACACCAACTGAAGTTAACAGACTTTTTTCTCTAAAGTTAAGATGTTTCATTTCAATGCACTGTTCGATAGCACATACTGTAGATACATGTACTGGTGTGCCTACATATTAAACGACAATATGATAAAAAGTTATAATAATTAAGCTGGAAAAATATTGTCCTTGATTAACCTACGCCTGTTATGCTGTTTTCCCTAACTCGAAAACTCAGCAAGTCGAGTTTTGGTTGTTTTTTTTTTATTTTTTTTTTTTTTGGGGTGGGGGGTTCCCCTTTGACTTAGTGAGGTCTGATTGTATTTGCTTGTACAACCCCATCCATTAATTCTTTTAAAACTGAAAAACCAACCAGAAATAAAAAAAAATGATAGTTTAAATCATTCATGCACTTTTTGATAACTAAGGTAAAGATGTCAAGACAAAATTTACACTTCTGAAAATATATCAAAGATGATAATTTCGGCAATCAGGATGTGTTTGTGCCAAGCAGGACACTTGGTAGCTATGAATCACGAACTCATCACGTCATTTTTAATCTGGGACTGAAAAAACCACTAAAGGTATATTCTCTAGTCAGGTCAGTCACTGGTTTCTCAAGCATCAATGCTAGTAAACATTATCCATGATATGGTCCAAACAGATGTAGGCAATGTGGGTGAGGGGTAAGATCAACTATTAATTATTCTCCACTGATATATGCATAAACATAAGGTCAGGTCTTGAGCATCAAGTGTAATCAAAATATGAATCAGGGCTTCTGCTTACGCAAAAAATTACGCATTAAAAGTTCGGAGGACCCCTTCAATTTTCGTCAATGGGGTCCCCTGGGACCCCTTCAAATTTGGGCGAAGAACAGATACAAAATTGGGTAAGTGTAGTGTCCGACATCATAGCCTAATCTATTGTTTTCTGCTACAAGGTGAGAATAACTTCCCTTGCACTGAGTTTTTTTCCCTTACCGGGAAAAGTTCCAAGATGTCGCTGACAACGTGGTTAAAATCATCGTCTCAGAAGCAGAAAGAAAGTGAGCACCCCAAGTACAGTGAGCATAAGCTCATCACAGATGCTTGTACACTCTTCATGGCACAGAAATCTCGCTGTTTCTGACTAGACATGACAGTGCTTTGTGTGCCTCAAAGGCAGTTGAACAAAGTAGTTGATTTGTTGGGGTTTTTTTTCAACTTTGTAAAGGGACCCCTTAGAGTTAGCCTGGGACCCCTTAGAAATTTGAAGAAGGGGTCCCTGGGACCCCAAAGAATTTCTTAGCAGAAGCCCTGATGAATCGTTAAGTGCTGTCAGTGGCAATCTCCCAGGGCAGGTGCTATTAACAGGTAAATCTATGACAGTGTTACCAAGGGATGCTCCCTTCCCCACTAAAAAAAAAACCCTAAACAAAGAAAAACATAACATTTAAGTAAGAAGAGATGTGAACTAAAAGTTACTGGTTTGGAGAAACCAGTTTCCCATGATTACTCACTCCTTTTTTTCCATCCGTGGTGATGCTGGGTCATAATCTAAGTAAGATTCTGCAAATGAAGATAAGAATATGCAATCTATAAATAATATTAAATCCATAAAAAATTGTTCTGCAAAGAATACAGATTTCGTTTTGTGTAAATCTCTGTTAGCATCTTACAAAACATTTCAAACAAGCCTTAAGCAATAGTACATCTTGCACAGTTTTTATAAGTTGTTGGTCATATTTACCCATCAGTATTTGATGAATAGAACAGAATTCCACAAACAGTGCATTACACAAACCATATTATGACACTTAAAGAAAATACTCACCACAAATATATCCTAACATGAATTGCTATAATTACACTACATTACAGAGAAATTTAAATAAAAACTAAACCCACAGTGCAAATCCAAAACCAAGTTTACAAACCTGGTTTAGCAAGTTCATAGTCTGGACACTCGATGTCCGAGTGGATATCCGAATGTGCATCTCCATAATTTTCTTTGCCAAAATTAAAGTGATCTGATTTTTTGCTCCTGTAACACAGTAGTTGTAACCCATAATACTCAAATGCTGTTCTCTGTAACACAGCTGTGCTCCATAATATTCATTAGCTGAATTGTATAACAGACAGCACTTGTAATCTGTAGTATTCAGAACCTGTAATGTGCAATGCAGTAGTTGCCCTCAATGACATGAAGACACTGATCCTATATTGTCTAGAGGTGACAGACAGCGGTAAAAAATACAGCATATTTATGGTTTCTGGGAGAATATACGACGAATGATGAAAGTACAATAAACCTGCGATCTCCTGGTGTGTGTAAAGGTGTGACGGGCACAACGACATCCAAAATAGAATGAGGTGTTGAGGAAGAAAGATTGGGGTTACGAGGAGGAAGTGGGGGTGAATGCTCCATCCCAGTCTGTGCCAAGATTTTGGAGGCTCGTGGTGGTAGCGGTGGTGGTGGTGTAGATAATGCCAGCTCCTCATCTTCTACAGTCACCTTGGGGATCTCCACTGCCACAAAGGTGTGGATTAATAGAACAAGAGGATCACAGTTAATCACATAGTTAACATCTTAGGCCAGGCAAAAGATCATGCAAATGATCATAAAAGAACCTACACCCGCGGTTCTCAAACGTGGGGCAAGCCCTCCTGGGGAGGTGGGGGGCACGACGTGCTTACAAGGGGGGGCACAAAGGTGATCATTTTTTAAAAGTTTCTTATACCGGTATTAGTGAAATTAGATTACATTGCTGGCTAAGGGGGGCGCGCGGACGTACCTTTGTTTGTCAGGGGGGCGTCACAAGTAAAAGGCTGAGAACCACTGCCCTAGGCCATGCAAAAGACCTAACAGCTTATTAAAGACTATGCACCCCAGACCAGACTAAAGATATCAGATCAAGGATTTAACCAAGTATCACCACCACATTCACATACAACAACAGACTGAGAGGTAAAGCACACTGGTAATTTCTCTTGTAATTGATATGAAAACATTTACATACAACCATACAATGGGAGGTAAAGCACAATGCTAACTTCTCTTGTAACTGTAACCATCATAGTACTATGAGGGACTAAAAGGTTAATGTTGTCCTCTAACCCTCAAGTCATATGGGAGCGAGGTGCTAGAGACCTCACTTATCTCAGGGTCAACTTTTTTGTGAGTGGTGCTCATCTCCTCTCCCTTGTTGCCTTACCTTCCTCAACCCTCTAAGAAGTCAGGTACCTCCTCTACAAACAGGTCAGCTGGGAGAAGAAATCTCATGCAGGCATCGAAACTGACTAGTTGTGCATATCTTAGGGATCAGCTGCTGTTGCTCTAGCCCCAAGGCTATTCACTCCCCCACTTGCAGCTTTCATTGTAAGGACAGACTTGTCTTAAATCAACTATTATTATTCTTATTAGACCTTATCCTTTTCCAAAAACATTATGAATATGAAGAGGTAGAGGAACAGTTTGTTCTCAGCCCAGTATTCGCAGATGATTATATCAGATTCGGGCAGGATTTGTGTTAAAATTTAGTTGAAACAGATGTAACTTGATACAGATATAACTTGAACCAAGAAACATATATGATCTACATAACTAAATTACTTGTAAATATAACAAGAATATGTAAAACCTGGTGAACAAATGACCTAGGCAAAGTAAATATTGACTGTTGTAATTAAATGGGTTATAATAAAAAACACACTAAACACAATGCCGAGTAAATGATTCATATATCAATATAGTAAATATATTAATCAAAAAGTTTATAAAAGTAAAAGAATGAAAAAGATGGGAAACAGGGCCCTAAATGGTGATGAAAGAGCCTTTAAAATGGGGTGAAGGGGAATTATATGAACTAATGAAGTTATTACCGATACTAGCACCATGAATGATTAGTCACTTAGAGGGTGAAGTGTCAACAGTCACATAGTGAGGTCAACAATCACAATGTGAAGTGTCAACAACCAAATGGAGTGTGAAGTGTCAACAATCAGTCAAATAGTTTAACTCACCACTGAGCTCCTTGTCCTTGTGGCGAGTTATATGACCACTGCTACGCTCACTGCTGGTTCTTGACAGGGAAGACATCTCCCCTCCATCCTCTTCATCCATGACCTCAGCCTCAGAGTCAGTGGCTACACTAGGGTTAACAATGTAGGTCACCTCAGCCTCCTGTTAACAATAGCAAGGTCAAAATGTACCTCAGAACATCTGACTGGATTTTTGTCATGGTTTTCTAACAACTGTATGTTACAGTCACATTAGAGACATATTTAGTAATGTTATAGGAAGGCTACAGTGTTCCCTCGTTTATCACAGGGGATAGGTTCCAAGACCAGCCGCGATAAACGAATTTCCGCGAATTAGGGATTAATCACGGTATTAATACAGTACAATAACACTTAAGTGTAAAAAAAATAATACAACACAAAGAAACCCCAAAAACAGATGCGAACTGGCTGCGAGATGGGAGATACCAATCATGGCTCGTTGCTTACGCATAGCAATGGATTTCTCATACACAATTATTTCTTTCTTCTGACTATTCACAAAATTACCATGATATTTTAATAGAAATACTAATATAGCTACATTTTTTTGTCTTTTTCTTGTTGAAATATCTATGGTATTTTGTAGAATGATAATTCCTAGCGCGGAAGTAATGATCGATACTTCACTCAAAAAAAACAACCCGCGAAGTAGCGAATCCGCGATAGATGAACCGCGAAGTAGCGAGGGAACACTGTATAGGCTCTTGCAGTAGATGAAATATGAACAATATTTCAGAGGCCATAGAGTAGATGAGATGCATCTAATATTACAGTAACATTAAAGGGGTCATGCAGCATGTGAGATGTAGTCCATAACATTATAGGAGAGCACAGGGCATGCAGCAGATGACCACAAGCTTCTGTTACTTTCTCCCTAGTGACCAGGTGCAAGGCAGGACAGGATACTCCTTATGTGTCTGTTGGCTGCCATGTGCAACTTTGATTACACCAAGTTCGCTATGCTTTAGTAACTGACCACAAAACTTTATAACAATTCAAGTTTGAAAACAAAACTAGCAGGACATAAAGTTTACTTTATTATACTATATCTCTTTTTTCCTTAATTAAGTTTTAAAAGGGAGTGCCACTAAAAGAATAATAATAACAATAATGAGGATTTTTCCAAACATTTGCTCAGAGCGCTTTACATAAATCATATATAGACTAAATCATCAACAACCATCTAACAGACTTGTGTACTGCTACAACAAACACTCATACACAAGTAAATTACAGACACATTATGCTCACTCAGGTTCAGGACAGGGTCACAGTGAAGTTTTCATTCTGAAAAGATGCATCTTAAGTTTGGACTTAAAGGTAGTAAAAGAATCAGAAACACGAAAACTGATGGGTAATCCGTTGCAAGTTGATGAGGCTTGGTAGGAGACAGACCTCTGTCCATAGGTCTTTGTCTTAGTGGGACTCGCAGAAGCCTGAGGTCAGAAGATGAGTGAAGAAGTCGTGCATGTTTATAGATGAGAGTTCGGAGAGGTGCCGAGAACCAGTGCCACAAACAGACAGTAAGAGTGGAAAGTTTGTAAGCTATACAGTCTATGACTGGCACCCAGCGAAGAGAGTGTGTGATAGGTGATATATGTTCATATCTACATGGTCTGCAGATGAGGTGAGCAGTGTTCTTCTGGATCCTACAGGCATGACCTTACAGTACAGAGTCAACCCAAAGAACAGTTTTCCACATAAGCCTGTACTTAACAAATGCATTGAGAGAATAATAAGATAAAATAACAGCAGCACAAGATAAAGATTATTAGAACTAATAAAAGGCAGATATGAGGTGGTAAGGGTTCAGTAGTAGAATACATAATAAAATCAGAGTCTATAACAGACCTGGACAAAGGCCGGCCTGCGGGCCGGATCTGGCCCGCCTCCGGTCTCTGACCGGCCCGCCTGCCAGTATATATACTATATAATGTATACAGTATTGGGTAAAACTGAGTTAACTACATTAGTCCGGCCCTCTAAAACCATCCCAATTTCTCATGCGGCCCCTTGGGAAAATTAATTGCCCCCCCCTGGTCTATAAGAAAATGATACCTGAACATAAAAAGGCTAAAGCAACAGAGCATATGGAACCATAATATACATACAATCTCATTTAAAGCATTTAGTCTCTCTAATGAAGTTATGAACTACTAAGAAAATATAAGAATTTAAAGTATTTTCTGTTTCTCTTGTTGATTTTATTTATCCTGCATCTGTAATGTCTACCATTTTTTAGAATGTGATGATGAAATGTCACCAAGCTTATGACTTAAAGGTATAATAAAGGCTGTGACAGCAGTGATAAGGCTGTGGTGACAGTCCAAAACAGTTGAAAATTATATTTAGTTATAATTGCAGTGCATGAGAGCAATACAGGCGAAATAAATGATTTTTTCCTCACTTTATTAGCACTAACTCAGGTGCTGATGTTTAAAAAGAAAATCGAAAAATTCCAGTAACATTGACCAAGTAATTGCGATATCTTCCCAAGACGATTAGAAGATAAACTTGTGTGTGCCGTGGGCAAGGGAGAGGAAGTGTCGGTCATTGTTAGGATCTGAACTCAAGTGATCGGTGGTGTGTCGTTAGTTGGATTAGTGATATATATTAGTGATAAAAATCAAGATGGCTATATCAGTTTGAGCCCATTGCATCAGCTTACACTGGGATCAAGTTGATGCCATCGGAGGACAAGACTTCGTTGAAGCAAATGAAAGAGTCCCGTGTAAATTCTCTTATTAAACACAACATCCTATAGAACATTCAACTTTCTCCACATGAACAGACACAAAAATAGACGGGATTTAAACTGATCCTACTCTTTACAAGATTCTAAGCAGTTTTATTTTGCCTTTACAATCCCTTTAAACTGGTTTTGTCTGATCACACCATGTGCAATATTTTATTGGACCATAATACTCTGAATTTCTCAAATACATTTTCTCACTCACTTTCTCTCTCTCACACATACATGCACACATATATGAAAAAGAAAGTTCAAGCACAAGTATGCTGATGTACTTTATATGCCTTCTCTATGACATTAGAGACTTTGTTGAGTGTATACTCTATTTTAAAAAAAATTAAAAATCATCCCAGTAATGTACCTTTCCTCTCTTTTTGTTAAACTTGGTTCCTATTTTGTTGAGGTAGTGGGTGGCTTTGTCTACATTCTTCTTCAGCTTGACACCCAAAGACTTCTTGTCATCATCTTTCCTCTTGTCACTGCCTGAGAGTTCTAAAACTTCAGGGTCTTCATACAAATTCTCGCCCTCTACAGGCTCATATTCTGTGCTGCTACTGTGGTCTGATGCACAGGAATCACCATCAGATAAGTTCTGAAAATGACAAAAGAGCTGATGTAAAACACCTAATGGCATTAACTCTGAGAACCTTGCTATCCTAGTGGGTTCAAAGCATAAATATGTAAACATATATGAAGGTACTTAAGCACACATTGCAGGTAGGCATCAATTACGCATTATAAAATCTCTCTCTCAAGTGTGTGCGTGTGTATATGAGGTCAAGTTCTGAGCGGAGGACACTGAAGTACCCTGTGAAAACCAGCAAAAGAGACCTGTGAAGAGGTGTCACACTCAGAAAAAGGAGTGTAGAAGCTGAGATTTGAATCTAAAACATGAAAAAGGAATTTTAGCCACTACCCCACTAATTATGCATAAATTCTTTGTTTGACATATTCCAGAAAGTGTGTGACAACACAAAAGTACAATTGAGGGATATGATGTTAAAAATAAAAATAATCTTTCAAAGTTCAAGGTAGGCAATTCTGCAAACATGAGAAATATGATGCTTCAAAGTCAAAGTCTGACCGAGAATCATAACTGCAGACAGAAGAAGAGAAAGGAACAGACGCATTATTTCTGAAAAGAAAATGAGAGAAGTATGAACGAAAAATTTATTGGGATAAGTAAAAGTTCACTCTTTTATATCATTTAGTTGCAGTCTATTCTGAGTAATATAAGTCTTCGCATCTGCCAATCTGTCAAACATCGACAGATAGGACTCCTACCATGCTAATTCTGATCAATATAATCAATCACATTGTCTGCATGGCTCATTTGTTGCAGAAAAGCTGGTAAAAGTAAATAATTGACTGCTAGCAAAGTCATGTTTATACTGACCACCTGATCATCATGATCAGCCTCATCTGTCTTGCTCACCGGACCCTCCCTAGGCAAAGAACTGGACTTCTTGACCTTTAGACTTGCCTGCCGACCTTTTTCCTTCCTTCAGACAAAAAAGCAAATTCGTCAAATTCATGCTATGGAACGTAATGCTATTCATTTCTGAATTCCACAACGTTTTCACATCAACAATAACATAGCAAGGGCCTGTTGTTGCATTTACTGAAGCTTGGCACCAGGAAGACTATGGTTGACTATGTATGAGGAAGTAGGTAGGTGTAGGTAATGAAAATATCACACATCTTCTACAATCAGACCTTGATAAAACGAACTCAAAGGGACCCGAAAAAACATTCGACTTAATGGTAGTGAAATTAAACAAAAAAACTTAAATAAAAAAATTCACGAAACCCTTTTATAGAAGTGTAGCTTTTTTTAATCATAAAAATGCTGAATAATTTTCACCATGATATTTTCAAAACACAAAATGGAACTTTAGTAGGTTGTGGAAGAATGTTAGAGACATACAAAGATAATGCAAAGACCAATGTAGCAGAATACAGAATGTCAGTCAGTAATGTCTGGCTCCTTCCTTATTGCAACCTGTGCCAGTATTAAACACCATACTGATCCACTCTTCCCAATACTGTACTTTGTTAAAATAAAGCACCTACTCCCCTGTGTTCACTTCCTTTCCTAGTACCTGACCTCTAAACACCTCTTTCACACCTGCCTTTTATTATGCTTCAGAAATTCCAAATATAATAACCTGAGTTTTCAAATGAGCTACACAAAGAAAGAAACTGCATGAATACAAGACCTTATACAGTGTATAATACTCCTATAAGAATCTGGGCACAATTAAAGATATAGCATCAAACAAGATAAAAAATATCCCCCTTAAGCTCATACTGGCCTCTATTCTGACACCAACAAATTAAAAAAAAAATAACTGAACAGTCTGAACATCTTGCACAAAACTCTAAGGCATACAGAAGAAATGCACTGATACCAATGACGACATTATTAACATTCCCTGAACTTCATCACTTATCTATGTCATTTACTTATTTTATAGAAATGTCACAAGGAATAAGTTAAAGTAACTCAGGAAAAAAAAAATAAAGACTTATTGCACTGCTGAATGACATAGGATTCAATGTCTGAGAATACTGCTTGTGAAGAAACTTTCAACAGCACTTCCTAATGCAGTTCAAAGAAATATTTTAGAGATTAACTACTTAACACAATTAACTAATCACAATAAAGATTACTCTCCTCTTAAATGGATCTTTGTTAAAGTTAGCTTGGGACCTGTCTAGCTAGCTTTCATCAATTCTGCTGTTTTATTAATATCTGTATCTTCTACATATCTTCAACATCTTGACCCTTTTCTTCAATCACATTTTCAGCTGACCTAACAAGGAAAAGATATTCTAGTGGAGATTAAAGGTGGTAACTAGAAGATTATTTCCATAGAAGTGTGCTGCTGCACTATACAAGCTTTTTGATCATCACTTAATATTTTTACTACCAGAAAACTTAGCTTTTTTTGAAAACACTGAAAAATTAGAGAAAGAAAGAAAGGCATTTATTGGGGTTTACACTGTCAGGACCTAATGCTATGATAAAGTTAGTCCAGTTACCAAATCTGTGTACCTGCATGCAGGACCAACAGACTGAGGCTATCCTTTGCTGCTATATCAAGCTGCCCAGACTTGCCCTCTGGGATGAATAAAGTGTTATCTTAAATCCACAGAAAGATTGTCATCAGCAGAAAACGCTAAACCCATGGTGACAGGCACTATTACTGGTGCACCAAACCACCGCAGAGAGAGAAAGTGGACAGAAAAGACTGAAGAAGGAAGGAAGTGTGAAATATGAAGGATCAAAAAGAAGATTCAAAATGATGCTTCTCTTGACTTTTCCTGCTAGTTTATAAGAACTTCAAGCAGATGGCATGCAGATATATCTTAATACCATCAACAAAAGACTGCAAAAATAACAGGTCAGGGTCACGACAAGTCACCTGTAACTGCATCTTGACCTTTTCCACAGTGATAACATTGCTATTTATTGGCACCAAACTCATTCTCATGCACTTATAACAGAACTAAGTTACTTGGGCTCTGGACTCATGTTCAAAGGTGTAGCTTAACACCATGCACCTGTCATACACCTGGTGTTTGCGGGTTTAACTTACCTTACCACCATGCATCTATTGTCCACAGACAGCTGAGAACAAGACTATACAGTCTAGATATAGCTAAAGGCAACCTGTGAAGATACAAGCCTCAGTCATTTTTTTCCAGAAAGGCCATCTCCAGAATACTACTTAAGCCTCCTGAATATTTTTCTGCATGAATAGGTCTTTCTAAAAAGTAAACTTAGTGTCCAAGATCTTTCAGTGAATAGGTGTTCTATGCTGGTAGGCTAGCATCTTTTTCCATAGCCTGCAGGTGCTAAGCTGAGAAACTATACATGCACAAAAAGTGAAGAGGGACAGAGCACGATCCACATACTATGCCGCACAAGCCGCAACATGCACTGCTTGCCCATATGGGGTTCTGCAGTGTTGGGGTCATGCTTGAAGGCAGCCAGAGCTTGCCCATATGGGCCTCTGGAGTTGGGGTCATGCTTGAAGGCAGCCAGAGCTTGTGTTGATGAAATGTTACTTACAACTTGCGAGCCCAGCCCTTGAGATAGTCCATTCCACTGACAGACAACAAACGAAATGCAGAATATATCTGGAGAAAATATTGATGGTCAAATACCTTCAGACATCACTACAATGTAACAAAACCAGAATAAATCTCCATTTAAATTAATAATTCATAACAGGAATATGATAGCATCCCTATACTCTTCCTGGTAAAGCCAGTCTCTGAGATGATTTGATAATGATAATAAATAGGAAGGTATACTTTGACAACAATAACAATTCATTGAGAGACAGAAAATAAAAACGATAATCATGGATGAACTGTATAAAAATAATTCTTCACAAAAACATGCTAAAATCGTGTCATATTCTTTGATGTGGTTCATGTCTTTACTCTTACTATTCATGACGTAAATTTGACTCATAACTAAATTAAATCAAGACTCATGAAATACTAACACTACATGAAAACCTGTAAAATTCAATCTGATTTCAGACAGCTTATTATTAATGGGCATATACATATAAATTTGACAGAAGTTATACCTTTTACAGGTAAGCCATCTAAACTTTTAAAAAAAATTAACTTTCAAATCAAAACTTTTATTGAAGAAAACATAACTATATATATACCGCATGACTTATATTCATTATC
This sequence comes from Pomacea canaliculata, assembly GCF_003073045.1. Taxonomy (NCBI): domain Eukaryota; kingdom Metazoa; phylum Mollusca; class Gastropoda; order Architaenioglossa; family Ampullariidae; genus Pomacea; species Pomacea canaliculata. The sequence goes on along the minus strand of NC_037591.1, from coordinate 604,601 downwards.
ATGGTTGTGAAACAGAGATTGTCAGGATCATATGACCAGGCAATCAAGAATTGTAAGAATCTTAACTGTCAAAGTTCGGATATGAGTGGGTCTTACCAGTCTGATTTCAAAACTGGCCAGTTATTGATCTCTGTCACTTGCTCATACCACTGAGAGATGTCCTGCTAATTTTGTCAATACTGCTCTTAATGTTGGATCTCTAATCGTTGAAAAGAGTTTAGCTGTATCTGAATATTCACATCTTGACAGTGTATAGTTTAGTATCATGGTAACTTAGCAATCCCCTTTGTCAGCTTCTTTTGCTTTTCCTCTTTACATCAAGTTTGCACTCATTCTGCTAAACAGTATTCAAGATGCAAATGCTGCATTAAATGTTTACTGAAAGACAAATTAAACAGTTACCTCATCTATTACACTATCAAAATCAACTCGTGCAAGCAAACATATGCAACAAATACTCATAACCCTTGACAGCATATGCACATCCAGCTGCCATACTCTCATACTAAATACTCCCTGTAGCAGACAAAACCCTCTCTTGCAGAAGGGTACACTCTCATTCTTAAGACTCTCTGTAGCAGATGAAACCCTTTCTTACAGTGGGGTACAATCTTCCAATCTTTTAGGTAACAGACCTTTTTTTAACATCAATTAAGTTTTGCATCTGTCATTTTAAAGTTAGGCTCACTAGTGGTGTGGTTGATTTTTTTCAATTTGTAAGCAAAAGGTTACAGGGTAGAAGGTCTTAAATTCCAGACAGGCTCAGGCCAGTGACCGGAAAGTTCCTTTCCACCACATAGCAAATAATTACTTACCTGGTCTTTCTCGGCAGATTAAAGGAATCTGAGAAAGATCTAGGGGACCTATCTTCCACATACCATTCCCAATGGATGGTCTGAGCTTTTTATCTATTGCAGAACAAATCAGCCTTCAGCAAATATATTTTCTGCATTATGTTAATATTTAGAAATTAATATTATTCAATGATTATTATATTTTTAAAACAGCTATATCTTTAACACAGGAAAGAAGGAAAAAAGATGAGAAAAGGAAAAACGACACCTTTTTTTGTTGCTGTTGAAGTGTATCTGCTTTTATGGGAGATTGGAGATTGACTAGCAGTGGCATAGGAACCAGGATGGCAAAGGGGGCAGCCGCTCCATCAAAAAAGATACTGAAGAGGCAAGCATGCGAAAGCTGTTCACTTTCAGCATGAAGTTTGCCCCCTTCCCTCCACAAAGATGAGCATCTTCCTACGCCACAGACTAGGAGAGCCTAGTGTCAGTTAAGGGAGAAGTAAGTGAGCAGAGATGGGCACCACCCTCACAAATGCTGACTCTAGCATCTCACTTCCATTATGATTCTAGGGTCACATGATTACCTTTACTCTTTTCTTCTTTACTTTTATTTGCTTACAAAACAAGTTGACTTGTTCCATCCACACTGAAATTTCTACAAAAAACCATTTGATTCCTCATCTTGGGCTAATCGTATTAGCTGTTAACAAGCCCATTTTAAGCGGGCAATGACTTGAATCATGACAGAGATGTCTTTACAAAGAAACAATCACATTAAATATTTTTCAAATTATATTTTTGTACTTCGCCTCATTTTCTGTAGAACACATGGAAAAATTGTGCAGGTAAACATGTCTCTATGGCCAACTGGGGAATGCTAGACATAAGGGGGAGTTTAAGCATTATCTGCTAAATCTTTCACAGCTTTTCTTTTTCAGAGCAAGACCAAAAAATGCTTCTGCAGCAACTGCAGATGGGAAGAGGTCATTAAGTGATAAAGGCTCTTGCCTTATTATCAGACAAAAATGTGTGGCCTGCCTGCATAAGAATATTACATGAATAAGTGAGATTTCACTTACTAACAATCTGTGATTGCAGCACAGTTAACAAATAAAAATAAAACCAAAACAATTAGTGGTCACAAGGACTACCTGCCATTTCACAAGTCACACCCACTGGTGTCCTAACCTGATGCACTCCTTGGCATGATAAGATAACAAGGTCACCCTATCAACTCACCCCAGACACCCAGCACGAAACAGGACTCACGAATGTAGCATAAATTTCACCATCTGACAAGCATAAAATATTCTTTATAGCTCTGCACTAATCCCAGCTTTGTGCATGAAAGCAACAATAGGTATAACTACTAGGAAGTTTTGCACTTGATTATACACATAGTCAAGTGTCTTAACTGGTGCAGGGATGGAATGCCTTCTTTTTTTAATATGCTCTCTTTATCGTCTTTTGGGGTTTTTTCTTAGTCAGGCAGGTCTAAATTTTCAACTTTAATTTCTATGCACAGAAACGAGCATTTACCATCCACAAAATCCTAAGATTTTAGAGCAACTCCTGTAAACATACTATTCATATTACACAGAAAAATGTTTGGGAAGTGGATAGGTTAAAGTGGTTAAAGAACTGGCATCCAAACCCTTAAAAGCATGGGTTCAGTCCCATATGGTACAGTGAATTTCTCCCAGTTGATCCAGCTGTTGGAAATGGGTATCTGACTTCATAGAGGGTTGGGAAAGATAAGTCAACACAAGTGAAACGAGACTGACACCACCCTTACAAATAGCTGGCCCGAGATGAATGTAATCTCTAGCTTTAGAGACACTTTAGTGTATCATACTTTGAATGGACTACTATTTTTAGTGATTCCTAAGTGTGTAAACCAAGTACCTCTCCCATGCCGTAACCCAATTTCCCCAATCCAGGAACCAAATACTTTTCTAACCATAAATTCCTCATCATCATCTTGTTCCTAGTCACCCCCAGTGGAGCATAGGGCTGCAACTACACCCCACCATCGGATCCGGTTCCCTTTCCAGTTGGGACTATGTCATGCCAGCTAAATTCATCATGCTGTATTATAAGTACACACCTGCTGCAAAAAAAAAAGTGTATGGCACATTGACAGGGTTGTGGCAATTGTCTTATCACTAATACACACTCCTTATCTGGCCTATCACTAACTGCCGCTGAAGCAAAACACCGGGCTGTGTTGTGCTGTGCCTACTGTGCTGAACTAGATAATATGCATACATAAATAAAGTAGCGCATTACCTGCATCTCAGGTATGCACTGCCGTGAAATCACTTGTACTGCGGCCCAATTTTTTAACTGATCATCAGGGCAGAATTATCACAAAAATGGCCTCTGTCTAGTAAGCAGGGGTTTCTGAGAAATGATCAAGCACACACTTGGCAGTGATGACTATATATGATCCCTGAATGAAACACTCGGTGAACATAACCATACGGTATATCTGAGTGATCCTATGAGATGTGTATATTCCTATTTTTGCAGTGTTTCAACAGCAAATGTCGCAGAAAGATGGCTGCATATCTAAAAATAGAACAATCAGCACGTGCTTGATGTAATGTCAAATATCACCATGTGCTCATGCTTTCCTACTATTTTCCCAAAAGAAAAAAAAAAATCTTAAAAAAAAAATGAACATTCTGTCTGTGATTGTTCTTCACGTGATTAAGACATTAGCATAGACCAGTGATGCCCAACCTTTTTCGGCCTGCGGGCCATATCCATTTCGGACAGCCGTGTCGCGGGCCATATCCATTTCGGACAGACGTGTCGCGGGCCACTTCGCCGCAAAAATACAAAAAGGAAAAAAAAAAAATAGAGCAGATACCATTTTTATTAGAAACAAGTTGTACTTACCATTAATTATGTAGTAATTAGTGAGATATTTGAAGTTGTTTTCCCGAAACCAACTTCTGAATGTCCGGCCTCATCGTAGAGACACCAAGTCAGAGCACTGAATCGAAATGTTCGTCCATCGAAAAAAAGATTGAGAGACGCCCCTACGTGGGGATAAATACTTCTTCTTCCTTTTTTCGTTTTTTTAAGGTCTTCTTTTATTACTAACATGCAGATTTCCTGCACTGTGGGCAGAAGTTTCGCGTCGTGGGCCGGATATGGCCCGCGGGCCATAGGTTGTGCATCCCTGGCATAGACTATGGAAAACAAGCAGGTCAATTTGCAGTAACCTCCCTTAGTTTACATACAGTAGATGATAATGAAATAAATGATTTTTAAAACATTTGTCAACAACCCCTCTGAAACATGTCTATACTACGCACATGCTTCCAGAGCCTGAAGTAACTTTTGTGAGTTAACTGGCACTCTGACAGAAACATGGCCTCCCTACAGTATGATGCGCGCACACACACACACAGAGTTTACACTCTCTATATAGGTTTGGTTTACAGGAGATTTCACAAATGAAAACAGTAGAGAGGTTAGAGTAACAAGCAAGTCTTTATACAAGTGATCATTTGGAAACATCAGTTTCAATAACTCTGCCTGTAAGAAATAGCAAACATTTTAACATCACCTGTTTTGAGTGGCTCGACTTGCATGTTTCAGTCATTACCTTATATTGGCCTGTATCATCAATATCATAATGGTAACTATTCTTACTATCGAATTTATAAAGAACATTTTCCCACGTGGGTACAAGCCTCAATGCGCTTCATACAAAAAGTCACAAACAGCCGAAAGTCAACCATACAAGAAACAAGCATCAGCAAACTGATGACAACATGACAACTACGAGGGATGTTCCACTTCCGCTCAGTATTTCTCGCGCTTTCAATGAGTGTAGACCATGCAGACTCGATAGAGTGATTCTTCAGGGTATTTCTACATTTTTTTCATAAATTTTTCCCCTCCTAGTTTTCCCAGGATGGAGAGGAGAAGCAAGTTGATGTCCACAACGCCAACCGTCACACTGGAGTTTTTTGCACAATCGGGTGTCAGGGTTTTGAAGCTTCCTCCCTGCTCATTATTCGAGCTTAGGTTGTTCCCAAAGCTGAAAGAACCCCTGTGTAACGTGAACTTTAGAATTTGAGAGGAACTCATTGTTGGAGTGAGGGAACGGCTGAAATTGATGCCAAAATTGGTGTTTTTGGAGTGTTTTCAAAAACTGACCCATAGGGCCGAAAAATATGTTGCAACTGGCGATGACTATGATGAAAAAGTTTAAGAGTTGAAGAATAAGAGAAAAATGTTTAAAAAATTCTCCAGATTCGTTTTATAGCTAAGACATGTGGAAGTGGAACATCCTTCCTATTAACTGCTAATGAATGAAAATGAAGAGCTAAGGAGTGAGTGGAAAAGTCTGCTTGATTATACAAGATATTTCTTAATGAGATGGGTTCTGAGGTCGTACTATAGGCTTCAAACATAAAAACAGTTAAGTGAGAAAAGGGAAGAGAATTCTGAGCAGCCGGGCACAAGGAGAAAAAATGTCTGCCGAATTTCTCCAATCTGATGAGTGGCACAGAGAGAAGGGTGAAACATGCAGACCAAAGAGACTGACTCGGGAGGTAAGGCATCAGAAGCTATAATGTGTTGAGGTACTTTCAAATATTCTTTAAAGACTCAAGATCATTACCTATATAACCAGCCGCCCTTTTCGGTTTCTTCTCCATCTCTGTCCACTTTACTTCCACCTGTTGCAAGGGAAAACAGATACATTTAATACTATTTCTTTTTATTAGTATATTTGGCTCAAAACTAGACAATTTTATTTAGAATCAATTATCAATTACTTATACTATAGATATCATCACTGCTAAAAGCAGAGATCATATTGACCAGGGCCATTAAAGAGAAACACAGTGATCAGACCAGTACTGAATCCAAGGAGTTTTGCACCTTTAAAAACATTCACCTGTCAATGCTTCCTTTAAGCTCTAATCTCACTAATTCAAAGCTCTACAAAAAAAAAAGCAAAAACAAAAAAATTGGGCTTATAATGTCTTATATAGTCTGTTAAATTATGCCTTTGTCTCAACAGGAAAATGGTAATTTTGGGCCTCCTGACTTTCCTATATTTTCACTGACAAGACAAAAACAAAATAATAATTTTGTAACTCCTTAGAACAATCTTAGAACAAAAGGACTGTTCACCATTTCTTATTTCTACAATTCAAGGGTTTTCAGACCCCCATTTTAAATTCTTAAAGGTGGGGGGGGGGGGTGTTCAGACACTCTGAAATAAAATTACTGTGAATTTCTAGAAACCAATATAAGCATAATTGAGGTGGGTGGGGTAGGGATGGTTATCAACAAATTTCAGAAAAATACACATTAATATACAGTTTTACTACTATTATCATCTTAACACATGATGCCAAGAAACTGATTTCTCAGCTTCAATTTTTATGCATGTAAAACTGTGTCAATGATATCTAATAACATAATGACAAAATATCAGCTTTCACTTTGGCTTATGACACATAGTCATAAGCAATAAGACCATTAACTCTTTTACACAAAAATTTCAAGACTGGTCTACAGATACTGTCTCTTGCTCTGAATTAATTTTTTACTGCACTTTTTATTGCCATTCACATGAAATAAGTGGTGCCAGCTACACAAAAATCATATTTCCATATCAGCAATGATCCTGTCACTGCCTGCCCTGTGAAGCAAGTGTGTGGATGAGCAGAGAAGGGGCAGTGGGCAAAGGGTTCACAAAATCCAGGGAATGGCATGTACTAAATACAGGTAGTCCTCGACTTACAACGTTGATCCGTTCTTACGCGGCGTCGGAAACCGAATTTCGACGTAAGTCGGATCATGCGTTCACTGCAAACACTTAGCCTATCCAAACACCCTATCCTAACACAGTACTCTACATAATTATCAATAAACATAAGTACAGTAAAATATTGTGCAGTAGAGTATGTTTAATAATGAAATATTGTACTTTAAGTGCTGCAACAGTAATAAAGAGTGTACAACTCTAAACCTCGTAAGTCGGAATGAGCGTGGCATAAGGCGTTGTAACCACGAAACGACGTAACTCGAGACCGTCGTAACCCAAGGACTACCTGTAATTCATTATGTGACTGGATGTAAGTGAACATCATGACAGAAAGAATGTAATTCAATTACTTCTAATAAGGGTTGGATAAAGGGAAAAACAAAGTTGAAAAACTAGGACTAAGTCCTCCAGAGCTTCAGAGTGGAGGGGCGCACATTCAAGGCCAGTAAGTTAGGATGACCAGAAAGTGATAGATGATCAGTACTGAAGGTATTTCTGAGACAGTTGACAAGAATATCATGGTCAATAGAGTCAAAAGCCTAACTAAGGTACAGAGGAGTACAAACTAAAGCTTCACACTCATCTGCCACACAAAGCAGATCATGCAGTTTCAATGGAGTGGCGAGTTTATACCATAACTGAGAATCTCCTGTTGTGTGTTCCCTCTTGACTCTGATATACGTCTCTCTAAATGTGACACCCATTAGCAAGGCTGACCATCAGTGGCTTTCTTTGGGTACTTGTTTCTTCCACCTTGCGTATATATGTTGTGCATTGTGGGGTGTGTGTGTGTTCATGCTGTGTGCACTTTCATGTGTGAAGGTGCTTTTGAATGCAAAAGGTATGTGCTCATACGCCTATATGTAAAGTGCTTTGAGCCTTGCTTTGATGCTGGGGAAAGGCGCTACATAAATATTACGTATTATTTTATTACTGAAACTGTAAAAGGTTTATATCAATTATGCATTGTGACATGATCCAACAGCTGTTGCATCATAATTTTCTCCAGTTTAGACAAAGAATTCAGACTGGACACTGGTATACAGTTGCTGAGGGTGTTTGGATCAAGATTTTTTTCCTTCTGGAAGTGGCTTACAACAGCTTCCTTAATAACAGATAGAAACAAGCCAGAAATAAACATGTCATTAATGGTCTGAATGATAGTTGGGAAGATATTTATCAAGACACTACAGGAGGATCTGTGTTGGTAGTAAGTGGATTTCACAAGCAATAGGGCTCACATAACAAATTGTGTCTAAACTTTGCTTCTCATTAACCAAACAAAACTAAATCAGCAGAACAGAGCTAAAGGTCATAGTCATTCTTTGTACTAGTTGAAGTGTTTCAATCAATCATGCTTGTGATGGCAGACACCCTTAACACAAAATAATCACAAAACATCTGTGGAAATGGTAGTAAAGAAGAAAAAGCATGGAACCTATAATGGTTCATTTTAGAATATCATTCATATGCAGAGATCTTCCTGTACTAGTTCGCATAGTCAATGCTAGCCTTTTCTCTGCCTCTGTACCCAGACAATTTAAAACAGCTGTGATCAAGCCTATCTTAAAGAAGCACAACTTGGACCCTAGCTTGTGTAAAAACTATAGACCTGTTTCGAATTTGCCTTTTGTTTCGAAACTTGTGGAGCGTGTCGTTGCTCAGCAGTTGACATTCCACCTGGACCGCTACAGCATTTTGGATAAATTCCAGTCGGCGTATAGACCCAAGCACAGCTGTGAGACAGCCCTTCTGCGTCTTATGAACGATCTTCTGTGCAGTGCGGATGCAGGGAAAGTGACTCTTGTGGTCCTCCTTGACCTGAGTGCGGCCTTCGCTGTCATTGATCACTCCTCTCTTCTGACTCGTCTCCAGATGGAGGTGGGCATTGGTGGTTCCGCCTTGCAGTGGTTCCATTCCTACCTCAGTGATCGCACACAAAGGGTGATGGTCAATCAAGCTTCTTCAGTGACAGTTCCACTGCTGTGCGGTGTCCCGCAGGGCTCTGTTTTGGGCCCGGTTCTATTTTCTATTTACACATCTCAGCTTGGTCCTCTCATTGAGAAGCATAATGTGAACCGTAAGATGTTTGCAGATGACACTGAACTCTATTTTTCATTTAGTACTGACAGTGAGTCGGTGCGTGAGGCAGTTTGTGCTGTAGAAGATTGTTGCTTAGAGGTCAAGTCATGGATGCTGAGGAATAAACTCAAGCTTAATGATGAGAAGACAGAGGCGATGCTATGTGGTTCCAAGCTTAGCCTTAGTAAAGTCTCTCTAGACTCCATCCAAGTGGGTCAAGCTAGAATTCCTCTCTCCAGCTCCGTACGGAACCTTGGACTCTATGTTGACAATCTTCTAACTATGTCTGATCATGTCAGTTCTGTAGTCAAGGCATGTTATTTCCATATCCGCACTCTTGGACGACTCCGACCCAGTCTTAATAAGAAGACTGCAAATGCAGTTGCTGTGTCCCTCATCGGTTCTACATTAGACTATGCCAACAGCTGCCTCTGGGGATTTCAAAGAGCGAGTTGTCGAGGCTACAGCGAGTGCAAAATACGGCTGCGAGGATAGTGGCAGGAAAGAAAACAACTGACCATATTACTCCTGTACTTCGTGACCTGCATTGGCTTCCTGTGGAGAAGCGAATTGAGCACAAATTGTTAACTTTAACCTATGGCTGTCTTCACGACCTTGCGCCTGCCTATCTGCAAGAACTCATTCGCTGTTACCAACCCCAGCGGAACCTTCGTTCAGCAGCACACTTCAGACTTGAACGACCGAGTGTTCAGTCAGGGAATGCTAACAAGAAGACTGCGGTTTCAGATCCTTCTCCAATGTAGCCCGCTTTTGTGGAACTCGCTTCCCCTCTCGACCAAGGAGTCTGATAGTATTGGATCTTTCAAGAAAAATCTGAAGACTCACTTGTTTAAACTTTTTGAAGTTTTCATTTGACCTGCAGTTTGGTGGCTGCTGGGATCACCGCGCATTGAGCGCATCTTTGTGATGCGGATACTGGCGCGCTATAAAACTACATCATCATCATCATCATCATCAGAGATATGTCTATGAAAATGAATGCAGGTGCTTGCAGAGGCAGAGCATAACTGTGTGCATACATATCTTAGTAAAAAAAGTCACAATTACAATAACTAAAACTATTTGCTATTTAGTTTAAAATAGTAGAACTATATGGACCCATGGTTACTTAAAAAATGGGTGCGAACTAGAGTAAAATGCATCAAATGATTTCTTAAAACACATCGCACGGGCTATACCATTTTTAAAAATGCCCAAAAGAAGTTTCGTCTTTAATGAAACATTATAAATTTTTTAAAATCGCTAAAAATGAGTTTCAAGCAGTCCCTTTTATGATTGTTACGATTTATAAATTATAATTTCATGATGACCTTGTGACTATTGTGTGGAAATAGAATCTGTACATTAATATCATACTAAGGAAGTTCAAAATGAGCTATGCCTTTGCCTCCAGTCTTTTTTATTCTGCCCTTTTGAGGGCAAACAAGGATGTCAGTGCTAGTCAGATCAATCTACTGAACTGAACAAACAAAACAACTTGTGTTGCATGTTGGGGAAAACAGTTTATCATAAGGGAAGTGTACAGGTTGGATGAAATGGCATATGGCTGCTTTTTCAAAGCAAAACTTATGACAGCTATTACTCAAGGGGGTGGATGAACCAACAACACAGAGAGAGTATTACTTGGACCTGTCTAAACAATTCCAAGTAGGGCTAAGTCTTGCCACAGGTGTTAAAGTAATTCAGATATGACTTTGCTACAGATAATGCTACAATATGTCAAACACTGCTATACAGCATAAATAGATGTGTGAATTTGTGTGGAAGCATTGTTGAGCATGTGCTCATTTATACATTCTTCTTCTTCTTGTACCTATTCGCCCCCAGTGGAGCATAGGGCCGCAGCTCATTTATACATGCAGAATTTTAACAGCTGCTGAGAGCTATGGATCCTAAGATGAATGCTTGATACTACAGCATGCAGCACTGAGAGTGACAAATTCCAAATGAAGCAGGCATTTCAGTGAAAGACAAAAGTTGATCTCTGTGCTGTTCCTGCACTGAGTTTTCTCTGCAACTGTCAATGCCACATGTGCACTTCCTGAATTATTAGCAAGCATGGCCGCAAGACATCAATTTGTTATATTTCATGACATGCATAATCAGATGCATCTAGTAAAGAAGACTATGTACCTACCCACTTTTTTAAAATAGATGATGAAATACTTAATACTTCGCAGTTAAAGGGAAAAAAACATGCAGCAGCCCATCTTTATGACAAACAGAAAATCTAGCATGCAATAATGTAACAAACATTCAATTTCACTGCTTTAGCTAACAGCATACCTAAGAACATTATCCCCGTGTGTTGTAACATGCAGTTAAAAAAAACTAAAGCAAGCTTCTCTTTCTTCTTGTAGCATAATCTCTACAGTCACTGGTTTGCTTGAAATACTTGTTGGTATAAAAGCTCTTTATATATCATTTTCATAATGGCTGAAGTGGCTGAGCACAACAGAGCTACACTGGCTTGATTCAGCCAGCAGCACACTGTGCTGCAGATATCACACTGGACAAAGTTCTCGAGCATTTTTGCTTTTTTTGTCCTGTGAACTTCAAGTACTATTTTAGAAGTAACATATAGAAGTTACATATAAAAGCTCAATCATTTCACTCGTTACTTTCTTTATTTATATTTTAAAAACAGGTTTTCCGATCTTTTTCAAATTTCTTTGTTATAAGAGTTTTGAACAGCAAAGTCATCATACTGTGATATTTTGTGACTGAAAAATTTTCTTGAAAGGACATCATAAATGATGTATGTCGATTTTCTAAAACAGCAAAATATACTATTGCCGCCTATACAAATTATTAACAGTTAATTTCTACTTACTTTGATAGTAAAAACTCATTTTTGATTTTTATTTTACATACATCTATTTAATTAAAAAATGATGGCCAAAACACGGCAACCCATAAAAGACCTTGCCCAAAGTGAAAATGATCACATTATGATGCTTTCTGCTACTACCAACAAATATTCTCTTTAAAATATTATAAAAAATAACCAGAAGGAAATGAGAAGTGCTGTCACTTTTCACTAAAATAGTTATAAGCATTCCTTTGTTTCTTGATTTTGTGATCATGAAAAGAAATTTGTTTCAAAAGTTTTCTAAATCATCATGCAAAGCAAGACAGAAACAAATCTTACAAACCATACCTTTCTCTGAATCTTTATAAACTTGTATGTCCAAAACTTATGTTCATCTTGTCTTTCTTGTGTTGATAAACATTTTAAACAAGATAAATATATCAAACATGATTTAGACCTTAAATTTCAATAAAGATTTACCTGAAGGATCTTCAACATATTCGTAAATTCCCTCCTGGTCACCTTCCTCTGGCATTTCAATATACTCATTTTCCCCAACATTGGTTGGCTCTGACACTGCTCGATGTATTTTGACTGGTGTCCACTTCTTTTCTCCAGTTGTCTGAGAGGGTGGATGCACAGTGTTGATATGCTTCACAAAATCTGACACTTTCATCCCCTGTGCAAATATGGACTCCTCCTTCTTTAACTTTTCTGTTTCTGTCACATTATCTTTGACTGCATTCAGCTCACGAGCCTTAAGCTGAAGTTCGATGTGGTCAGTGGTAGATAAACCCTTCAGCTCCTGACCCTCCGTGGGCACCCCTCGCTCAAAGTCAAATTTCAGTCTCTCAAAGCGCTCATTACTAAGTTTACGAACAGAAACAATACGAGAGACAGAAGTATCCTGATCTTTGGATTTTTCTGTCTTATCTGTTTTTTTATTCCCAGTACCCACATTACCCGTAGTTGAAGACTGTCTTCCACTCATTTTTGTAACCTGCAAACTTGTCTGTTCAGGTTTGATCAAAGCTGATGGCAATTTTTTTATGAGAATCTCCTTAGCTTCCAGGTGAGAACTACTTTTCTTGTTGTCTGCAGGAGTCTGACCACAAGATTTTTTCAATACCTGCTTGTTGGTTGTTATTGAAACTGCCGAAGTATTCTTCTTGTCTGCTGCTAGACTATTTGGAGCTTGCTGAAAAGATTTAACTGCTGATGTCACACTCTCACCACTGGACAACCTGGCAGGAGAGGTTGCTGAAGTTGTTCCCCCAATTCTCCTACCACTAGTGAAAGTGCTGGGAAGAGAGGATGATTTATTGCTTGAGCCTGTCATATGATGCACAGGAATCTCCACCCTGTTCTGACTATTATTCTCTGCTGTCTTCAGTCCTGACAGTCTCAATCCTGAACTTCCCAGTTTTGTATCAGAAGCAGTCACATCAACACTTTTTGACATCCACTGACGTGCAGAAGTGCTGGCTCTATTTTCAGTCCCATCACTTAGTTTCGACATGTTGCTCTTTAAGTCTGATTTAGAAACAAGTGATGATGATGTGGAAGTTGAAAAATTTATTCTGCTAGGAAATGAATTATCCTTAGATGAAGACCCAAATGACGAAGTATAAGGTGTACTAACAGACTCAACAGCACGAGTGTTCATAGATTTACTGGTGTCAGCACCCAACGATGACTTACCATAGTTTGTCTTAACTGTTGTCAACTCAGAAGCATTGCTGGGCCCTAAAATTTTAACCGTCCTGACATTAGAGGTGGTGTTCAGAACAGTTTCACTCTTTTTGCCCAAGTGCACAGCATGCCCAGGGCTAGATGCTCCTGACCTCGGACTTGTGGCACCAGATCTAGGACTAGATGCCCCAGACCTAGGGCTCGACTGGCCTGATCTGCTCCCTTGTGAAGTCTGTGCAGCAGCTCCAGCTCCCTTCTTCTCACTGTCAAACATCGCTTTGAGGTCCTGAACTTTTACTGGCTTGAGTGGTGTATGGATTGATGCTGAGGTTCGTATGGAGCTTGAAGATGTGCTTGTAAAACTTTTATCCCTCACGGCATCAGCCCCTGTTGGTTTAAGGCTGACACCAAATGGTTTTGGCTCCATGTTGATCTCAACTGCTTACTTCTCTGATGTCTGGTAAACTAACAGGCACTTGACTTGATTCATTACAGTTTTACAACTGAATACATAAAGATTATTCACTTCTTTATCACTTTGAAATTGACATTCCAGAATAGGTTAGTCACAGAGTTGTTTCTCAAATGTTAAAGCTAGAGTAAATATATAATGCACCTACTATGCATTTTATATAGATATTCTAACCTATCACTACACCTAGTGAAGCAAAATATTGTTAAAAAGTGTTTATGGCATTTTGCATGGCAAGACACGATGCCTGGATTGGTTAGCAGCACCACTGAATGCACATGTATATGACATGGTCATTGCATTGATCTCTAGCCCACAACATTACTCTAGACTGTTTATGCTTCATGCTGACGTTTCTTTTCTTAAAATCTTTCCAAACTTGACTCAACCACTTGTTTGTTGTCTCCTGTCAGTTCAAGGTCTCCGAGTTAAGCAATTGAATGTCCTTCAGCAGCTGCAAGTCAAAAAACAAAAAAGCACTAAATCACACAGTTTGAAACTATAGACGAGCATACAGTCTACACTGCCAATACACACATTTCTGTACTCTAAGGTCAACACCATAAGCTGCAGTCACATAATCATGCTCAAAAACTGTAAAACAGGGGTAGTCAGTTTGACCATTTGCTATGTATAAATGCATGACCTTGTGGAGATATTGTTTTTAGTATATGATCTGATATGCAAATTTTTGGTTAACAAAAAAAAACAAAAAAATAAGTTAAGCTCAGCTTAATATGCCTAGGATTTTTTAAGGCTTGCAACAAAACACACAACAGATTCCAGCATGCATGCTCAGGTCTGCAGAAAAAGTCAAAACCCCCTCTCTCCAATGGATCCAGTCACTATAAATCTTACTACTCTGCAATTCACTTGTTCCATTTTATGGTCTTAGATTTTATAAAACTGAATTGTCTCTTTTATGTGAATACTTAAAGTTTCTTCTATGCTTAAGTTAAAGTGCACCCTTCTTCAGATCAGAAAGTAGCCGGAAGCACAAAGTAATACCAGTATAATTATGTGTAATAAAAAGAACCTAGATATACAAGAATCGTAAAACCTCTGAATAGTCTTCATTCACATGCTGCAGTCAAATAAACTGAGCCGTAAGTAATTCTGCAGTTGGTGTCAAATCTGTGGTCACCTGGTTTTGGATACAAATGTCTAGTTCTACACACAAAAAAAGTCACAGAAACAGTCCTATTCTCACAGGTGTCAGTTCTATAAATATTATCAAAATATTGTCACACAGTTCTACATAATTAAATAAAAATAACATAATGACAATAAAATATTTCTGATACTTAAATTACTAAACAGACCCAAATAATGCCCTAACTTCTGTCAGTATCTGGCTTAATGATAACATGGTATGTCTGACTTCTGGTAAGTGAATTTGACAATCTCTATTGGGATGGTCTGGTCCCTGCCACAGTCTGGGTATGTTGACAGGTCATAAAGTGACTTTGTTGCTAAACCATCCTTATTCACCTCTTTCACTGATCACTTTCCTTCTGATCTTACTGTGCACAGAAAACCTCTGCTCAAACCTGTTTTGATTTAAGCCTGGAAACATCTGACTGATACAATAACTATTACAGACGTGATAGGGAATTACGAGAAAAGTTACTGAGCGACAGTGGGTGACACAGTGACACGCCGGTAAAGTGGGGACCGGGTAATTCATAGTTTGCAGCTGACATCGATGACAACGATGCTGACCAGCTGGCATCAAACAAACGAGAAGATATAACCTGGCTCTAACAACATCACTTGTACATGTATACAAGGCACCTGAGGTAGGAAACACAAACCACACCCTGCTGCAGCTTCCTCTATGCTAGCCATTGGCACTATTTTCATTATGCTAGCAGTAGCAGACGTCAAAGTTCTAGCTTCCGCAATTGTGCAAAGCTTTTGTAAAAGAGTTTGTATTCGCTTACCGGAACCATCTGACACGATTTAATGACGACCTGTTTGTAGATGCTCACAGCAGTACACGATCTTTCCGATATGTTTGTTTATATTTGACGCGAGCTGTGACTTTTGTGTGTACAGGTGTGAGATCTTTCACTTTCCTCACCAGCGCTTTCACCGACCGCTAGGGGGCGCTGCTGTCTCACTTCCGTCACCAAAATCCGGTACAAAAAAAAAAAAATGGCGAAACAATTGGGCTTTCGTGTTCGACAGCCTTAACCTTCGTTAATTAGCGTAACAATTGGATTTTTTTTAAAGTAGAAAGAACACTAAGTGATCGCCATTAGTCATCAGATCCCTCAGCCGAATTGCTTGTGCTGGAAAGCTTGCAGGTTTTAAAGTACGAGAAATTTGAAATAGATTATAGAATGAATGGAGAGGGCGTTAGGTCCGGGTTTTGTGCGTCAGACATTATTTATCAGTTTCTTTTTTCTGGTCCCCCGTATGCTCAGACTTTAGCATCCTATGAAATGTTTCTACTTAAATACCAGTCATAACAAAGTTCATGTTTTACAGACTTAGATTCAGTCAATCTTTCCCGTAGAAGACTACAGGTTCGGTGAGAATTGTGATCATTGTGTTATAGACGCACTCTCACAATGTTTATGACTAATGAAAAGCATAATCAGAGTCATTGTCCATGCGAAAATGAGAATTCATTTTTTGAGAATTATTAAAAAGAAATGAACTCTCATACATGTCATGGGCAATTATAACTGCTGGTAAGTTTCTGGGTAACGTCGAAGAATTTGTTAAACGTGGCCGACGAGTGTCAAGCGCGTATGTAATTATGGAGGGAGCAGTGTGTGTGTGTAGAGGGGGCATTGGGCATTGTTTCGTGGCCGAATTATCGCTTTAATGAATTGGCTATAGGTAGTAGTCGAAACGACTATTGGCTGTGGTCTTAACCAGTCTGAAGGAGTGAAGCTTTTTTACAGTCAATACTTCTCGGGGCCAAACCATCAACTTGTCAGACCCAGTTTCCACGATTCACCCACAAGTTCTTGTCTTGATTAACTTTCTTCCCTTACAAATATCCTCAATGTCAGTTTATCTCGCATTTGTTTAATAATGCTTTCATGCCACTTTCTAAAAAAAAGAAAGGAAAAAAAAAACACGCTTGACGTCAATGTTGTACACCAGTGGTTCTCAAAGTGTGGTCCGCGGTCTGTCAGTATCTGACATGCAGCCTTGGCAGCCTGGTCTGCTCGAACATTGCCTGGAATACCAGAATACCAGTGTGTGAGCGAGGTTTCTGCGTCGTGGTCTGACGTCATAATCTGACGTCATAATTTGACGCAATTTTATATGTTACGTTTGGAGAGAAAATAAAAAGGAAGAGGGCAGACGACAGAAAGAAAAGACGCGCGGCGGACTCAGTGAGAGGAGGTCTTGCTGTACGTGTGGTTACAGAGACCGAGAATATATGAACTACGTTGCTTGCCTAGCCAAGGAACTTCTGAGGGACCCACTAAGCCCTAGACGAAGGTGTTGTCCAGGGCCAAGGGGGAAAGAGTGAGTCCTCCAGTTGCATCGTGTGTTGGGCGTCCAGGGAGTTCAGTCCGTCGACGTCTTGAAGTGTTGTTCCGCGACCCCAGCGTTGGGAATAGCAGTTTGGAGTGTGTGCGTGCCACCTACGGAGATCCGGGTGGAATGTGTATCTTCGTGTGTGTAGAAAGTGTGTAAGTGAACCTGTACGCTCGTCGTGGATTGAGTGAGAGCGTTCCTGACGCAGAGATTACGTCTGACTTTCTCCGTGCGTCTCAGTGACACTGGCGGACAGTAACAGTAAGTGTTTTCAAACTTTCTACAAATTATCAGGGAGGCCATTTGTATTCTGGACCGTGCTCCAGAGCGGCGCTCCGTTTCTTGGTGCACGACCGGTTGAGTTAGAAATGTTCTGTGGGATGATATTGATGAGTGACAGGGGATGGTGAATATCCTGTCTATTTGAGTTAGTTTTGAGAAAAGTTTGTGTAACCTCATTCTAGGTGTTAATCTTTATTTTGCTTTTTATGTGTATACGACCTGTTGCCATCTATCCTCCAAGAGAGAGGATAAGTAAGAGTCAAAAGAAAAGAAACGACGGCAAAGACGACAGAAGTCTATTTTAGTAAGTTTAGACGAGAAGCCCATGGACAGATCGTTGTGTTTTGTGTTGTTCGAATGCGCGTGAACACAGCGTGTGAGGCGGTGACGTCAGTGTGTGACCTGGTCGTGACAGTCTTATCTAAGCCTCCAGAAACTTCTACATATGAGCATATAATTATGTTAATTATTTTTCATTCTTAAAAAAAAACGTCATTTATTACCTAGAAACCATTCATTTTTGGCACATTCTATATATAGATAACTAGTCGAAGGTTCACATATTTAGCTAATATAAGATTGATATATCTCGGTAAGATGGACATATTCATCTAAGAGTAACTTTCTCACACAAAGTTGACATATTCTTGTGACATACGATTCTCAGTGTCCTTTGTGCGTACAAGTGTACATTCTTATATGCACTAGAAAATTGCTGAGGGCGAGAAATTTGACTTTTACTTGAATGTGGCACAAGTGGACAGGCAGGTTACTCGTTGTCTGTCTCGTCAACCGTGACATCTACTCATCGTTCATTTTACAGGCGAACTGAACGTTGTGCCAGATGATAATCTTCAGCCTGAGCATATAAAAAGAATTCTTCTATCAATAAAATAAACAAAAATGTAAGTTCAGTCTCCCAGTTGTGAGGACTCATCGATAACGATGGGGCCTAGAGACAAGTGATGTCAAGGAAGGAAGGAAGGAAGGAGACTTATAACGCGCAAAATCCGAATCCTAGGGAAACGCTCAATGCGCCGAAATGATACAGAAAAGTACACCAATAAAACATTAGCAGCTGCAGAAAACTAAAAGAGAAGTTAGAATCAGACGGCTAAAAAAGGACCACAGTTGTGAGCGAACGATCTGCTGCTGCAAAGCGCATGACCACTACTCACAACACAGGTCCACAAATCAGAAAAAGGAAAAAACAAAAAAAAAAGTTGTTTGCATGGGCAAAAATAAAGGGTAGATCATCAGGTGCTTGGCCCTGCAGTACAGTCCACAGTCCTCTTGACGAGTGCTGAGCTACATGCACTGTGGTCGTATCTCTGTGACCTGTATATAGCTGATCGATAGGCCACACTGTCAAACTGCACGATGACACCTCTGATGATTGTGATCAACATCTACAAGCCACATGATGTAAGTGTCTTTGTGTTGCATTCTGCGAACTGACTGGATCTACGGGCTGGATGTCGATCGCTCTCGCGTGCTTCACTCACTGCCGCAGCGAACTTGAGTTGTAGTAAAGAAAGTGAAGCGACCATCCCCTTTGTCATTGTATAATATGATAATATTCCTTCATAGTCTTAAGATGTTCTCAGTATATTCTAAAAATTTTTCCGATGTCATCAATCCTTGTTATCTGGAGTCGTCGCCGTTAGATCTACAGCAGGGGTCTCAAACTCAATTTACCCGGGGGCCACTGGAGGCAGAGTCTGGATGAGGCCGGGCCGCATCAGGTTTTCCACAAGAAAAGCTCTTACAAAAACATTCCAATGTTATCAAATGTCTTATTTTTTCATCTTATTTTTGTGTTAAAAAATAAAAATAAATTCACATATTCATAAGAAAAAATAAATCAATTAGTAATAAATGAATAAATTGAAAATGAAAATATAATAATACAGCAGATATAGAAGACTGAAGAAAATAGAGTTGCTGACCAGAGAAATGTAATTATTATTATTCAGATTCAAATGTCTGTATTAGCATTTCTTTAACATTTAACTTTCTGAACATGAATGGAACATTGAACATAAACTGTTTTGAACATGGCTTCTTCTGCCTACTTCTTGCTGCTAGAGGTCTGGCAGCGCTTACTCTCACATAGCCGAGCCACATTTGGCTTAAGGGAGGAAGCAGTTGAGACCCTCAGTACGGCTTGAAGATGCTCATCAGTAAGTCTGGATCTGTACTTGGACTTATTGAAGTTCAAGGTAGAGAAGAGCTTTTCGCACAAGTATGTGCTCCCAAAAAGACACATGGTCCGCTTGAACATTCGGGAAAGCTCAGGGAAGCTAGGGGGCAATTCTCTCAAAAATTGCCCGAGCTTGTCTGCTTTTCCACTCACCTCCCTGAACTTGGCTTTGAGTTCAGAGTTGCACTGCAGGTCAATGAGCTCCATTTGAAGCACAGGAGGAGCATCTTGTACATAAAAGGAGAAGGGGTCCTCAAAAATTTGAAATGTGGTTCTGTGCGTCTTGAAATCCGCAAATCTGTGATCGAATTCCTCCTGTAGCTTCAAAATGACATCCACATACTCTTCACCACTGAACGGTGTGCCTGCATCCATGAGTGCCTTGCATGCTGGGAAATGGCAAAGGTTTGTCTGAGAAAGCTGGGCTTTCCATAACATAAGTTTTGTAGAGAATGCTCTCACGTTGTCATAGGCAGCACTGACAAGTTGCCCCTGACCTTGTAGCTTCTTGTTCAGTAAGTTAAGCTCATGTGTCATATCAACCAAAAAAGCTAAGTCCATGAGCCATTTTGGATCACTTAGTCCAGGAACAGCAACCCCATCTTCCTCCATGAAGGCTTTCACTTCGGCTCTCAACTCAAAAAATCTCTTCAATATGTTTCCCCTGCTGAGCCAACGTACCTCGGTGAAGTAGAGCACATCCCCATATTCTGACTCCATTTCCTCTAAAAAAGCCCGAAACCTTCTGTGCTTTAAGCCCCTGGATCTGATTTGGTTGATACATTTCACAATGAAAGACATCACATTGTCAAACTTCAGGCATTTGCTGCAAAGGGCCTGCTGATGAATAATGCAGTGCAGAGCAATGGCCTCCTCCACACCTTCCTCTTCCAGTTTTTTTTTTTTTTTTTTGAACAAGTGCCACCAGTCCATTTTTCCTCCCTGTCATTGATGGCGCTCCATCAGTTGTTCTTCCAACAAACCTCCTCCAAGGCAAACCGGCATTCTCAATGGCATCACACAGCTGGTGAAATATCTCCTGAGCGGTGGTCTGGCCATGCATTGGAATCACTGTGAGCAACTCCTCTATGACTTCAAAAGTGTCATCAACACCGCGGACAAAGACTGCGAGTTGGGCAGTGTCGATGATGTCTGTGGTCTCGTCAAGAGCGACTGAGTATACACTGAAACATTTTGCTTTCTCACACAGTTGATCATAAATGTCACTTGACAGGTCAGAAATGCACTCTGCTACTGTGTTGGCAGAAAGGCTGATGCTGCTAAACTGACCTTTCTTTTCTGGACAGGCAATACTTGCAGCCTGTAATATGCACATTTTTAAAAATTCATCTTCTTTGAATGGCTTTCCTGCTTTAGCAATCATCTCACTAACCACGTAGCTAGCTTCGACTGCTGCTTCATTCTCTTTGGTTGCTTTCTTAAAGAAATTTTGTTGCCTCAGTAGATATGTTTTAAGATTAGCAACCCGGTCGACTCTCTCATCTCCCTGGTATTTTGCATACTCCTCAGCATGTCTAGTTGTGTAATGATGTTTCAAATTGTATTCTTTGTGCACTGCAACTTTCTCTGTGCAAATAAGACACGTTGGGCTGCCTCTGTGCTCAACAAAGAAATATTGCTCTTCCCACTTTTCCTGAAATTGTCTGTGCTCATCACCAACCTTTCTCTTAACTGCAGGCTTTGAAAAAGACATGTTTGGAGCTGTGCGTAAAGGTCTTTGCGGGCTCACTGTTGTGCAATGGCAAACTTAAACTGACTTTCGTTCCGCACACCTCATTACAACACACATACTCCAATAGTCACTCACAGTTCTTTGGCAATTCACAATTCACCATTTTGAACTACCAACACAAACGGCGTATCTTCACCACATACAACTTTACGTTTCCTCGAGACGGACCTCCTTTCGCCAGCGCGCAGTTTGAAAAGTGAGGATTTTTCTCACGCAGAAGCCAAGATGTTTCTCCCTCCGCGTGGCGTGTCTCCAGTCCTCCCTTTGAAGTTGACCGAGTCAGGGAAACTGGCAGACACCCAACTTTTCCCACGGCCGTCCGCTTGAAGTCAGCAGTCCACGTGTCACAGGTCAAGATTTATGGCCCCCCCGCCCGGACCATCCAGAGGACAGTTGACAGAAACTGGAAGTTGCAGACTAAGGAGCGAGAGAGGAGAAAATACAGTGATACCTCGGTTCTCGAACGCCTTGACTTTCGACCAAATCGGTATTCGACCAGGAAATTCGAGAAAATTTTGTCTTGGAATCCGAACAAATATTTGGAACTCGAACATCCGAACGTCCGAGATGAGCCGAGTTGAGCCGAATGGCGTTCATTCTGCCCAGCGCGCCTTGCTTGCGTCATCAGTGTGAGTGCAGAGAGAGAGAGTCACGTTTTTGTGGAGAGAGTCATGAAATGTGTGCAAAATGGGCAGAAATCGCAAATTTTGTTGAACAACATCACCCTGATAAAGTGGTAGCAAATAGAGCAGTTAACATTTTTAATGACAATGTTATGTCCACTTTCCGCAAAATTTTGCAAAGGAGAAAAAAACAGCAAACAATTGACAAATTCTTCCGTAAAGAAATCAGACAAGCAACTGCAGAGCAAGATTCTGATTCTCCTCAGCAAAAGATACAGAGAACAGAAACACCGAAGAGCAGTTACCCTCTGTTTTTATTGAAGAGGACTCCCCTTCAAAACAATAACCATCCCCCTTCCCTCCTCCCTCCACATTCATTCCCTCCTGCCATAAAGTTTGGTACAGGTACAGTAAATGAAACACAATTTACTGTACTGTACTATACATTTTTTTGGTTGTTTTTTTGTTTTTTGTTTTAATAAATACACTTTTATTTCTTGTTGAGACTCATGTTTTTCTACATATTATATACAAATTAGGCCAGTAAATAGGCATTTTCTGTTGCTTGGAACGAATTAATCCAGTTTCCATTATTTCCTATGGGTTTCATTGCTTCGGTTCTCGAACAATTTGGTTCTCGACCGTCTTCCCGGAACGAATTATGTTCGAGAACCGAGGTATCACTGTATACTGTAAAAGTATCAAGCTCGGGCCGCACTAACATGAAACTTTGATATTGAGGTGGGGGCCGCAAACTTTTGCTCCGCGGGCCGCGAGTTTGAGACCCCTGATCTACAGTGATCGCCCGTATTAACCACAAATAACCACAAAACTACAAATAGGTTGCAATTCTTTCTCGTGGAACGGCTGAGACTCTCAGCTGCCAGTGTTAGTATCAGCTGCGCAAAGGACTGTTAGTGTCCGCCATAGAAGCAAACTCCGAGAAAAGCTCTTGTATCGGAAATATCGTGTGGCAACAGCCTGTCCTCAGTGTTCACAGAACAGGAAAACAGGGTCTTGTTATCTGCACAATGGTGGGGAGGTGATGTCGATGGTAAGGCTGACTTGCTGGTGTACAATCAGGCAGTTTAGCAAGTCGTCTGCCCTGGGCCCGTACTGAATCTCAACAGCCCTGAATTCAGATCTACAGCTTGGAAAGCCATAGTGTCGTCATACAGTAGCAACGCAGAATGGAGCAATGATGAAATCACAAAACAGAGGAAAACTGCATGAAAATTTTGAAAGCAAAGGACTGACTTGTGTGATCTTCAAGATCTTCAGAAAAAAAACCTTTATGCAGAGAAGACCAGAAGTCGACGGAAAATCCGAAATCGCAGAAGAAACCAAAGTCAAATAGTCTTGCACAGCAACGACGAAACGAAAAAAAAGCACCGGACTAACCAATGGGCACCAAAAACACAGCAAACTATTAAAAATGCAAAAATTGCGGAGAACCACCTCCCTCAAAACCTGCCAGGCTAAGGGACGCTACTCCACGATACGATGTCACAGACGGTTTTATCACGACTGTTACACCACGTCCATGAACGTCACTCTTCATGACGTTTGAAGGTCAACAAGCAAACATCGTGTCGAATGTAACAAAAAGAAAAGTAAACTTTTCTTCACTTGATGGTGTTTCCTATTTTCTTTCTCGATAAAGCCCGGTTATTGATAGTCAGGGGCAGTAACTCCACAAAAGTGTGAAGTTGTCTCCCCTGAATGACGTGTATCAGGTTGACAGCGCACGAGTTATAGTGATGACAGCATGCTCACCACACCTTACCTCACAGCTAGTAGTCAGGACAAAGTACAGACTGTCATAGACTTTCCACACACGAACAGCCCGTCCATACGTCACCTACACCACGTCACAGCGGACTGTGGCCACGTCCTCGATGATTGAATTGAATTGAATTGAATTGAATATCCTCCTTCATCACCCGCACTGGGATACCCGATCCTTCAGCGCCCTCCCGATACCCAAGCTGTCACTGACGTACCCCCCACACACCATTAACACGTCTTGCAGGCAGGTGGGGGGTGGGGGGTTTATTGTGCCGCCGACGGTTAGGGGGACGGTTGTTGTTGTTGTCGTGACATCGTCTGCGTTGGCATTAAAAGCGAAATTAAAAAAATTCAGCATACACACTGACAAACTCATGGATTAAAAACAATGACGACATATCGTTGTGATTGAAGGTTACAGACACACGTCACTAACACATTATCTTCTTCACAAGACTGTAACGTGTTTCTTCGTCACACAGGTAGTCACACGCACTGTCACCATGACAACAGCTGCTATGCTTTAGATCAGTGATGCCCAACCTTTTTCGGCCTGCGGGCCATATCCATTTCGGACAGCCGTGTCGCGGGCCACTTCACCGCAAAAATACAAAAAGGAAAAAAAATAGAGCAGATACCATTTTTTATTAGAAACAAGTTGTACTTGCCATTAATTATGTAGTAATTAGTGGGATATTTGAAGTTGTTTTCCTGAAACCAACTTCTGAATGTCCGGCCTCATCGTAGAGACACCAAGTCGGAGCACTGAATCGAAATGTTCGTCCATCGAAAAAAAGATTGAGAGACGCCCCTACGTGGGGATAAATACTTCTTCCTTTTTTTTCTTTTTTTTAAGGTCTTCTTTTATTACTAACATGCCGATTTCCTGCACTGTGGGCAGAAGTTTCGCGGGCCGGATGGCACCGCGTCGCGGGCCGGATATGGCCAGCGGGCCGTAGGTTGTGCATCCCTGCTTTAGATAAAAACAATGACATAGTTCTACAAACCAGACAGTCCATGTCTCTACAGTGTCTATACAATGTCTCTACAGTGTCTACACAGTCAAACACAGTGACGTGTTCGTTGTTCACATGGTAACGTGTTGGCAGAGAAGGTCTGTACGTAGATGTACTGTCTTAGCTAGCCAGGCCTCTACCATTTCCACAAACAGCCCACATTCACCACCTAGCAGCTGACGTTTCTACCCGACAACCCACATCTCCACCAAGATGTAGTAGTCAGACTTTTTATTATCTTCCTTCCATCTTTCTTCACGTCTGATGTCTCACGTCACTGTCGTCTGGCGTCGTGTTTCTGTGATGACAATGAACTCAGGTCATCTCTGATGATTACCCGCAACTGCTACATCTTCTCGACAACATTAACATAACCTGACACTGCTACATCTTCTTCTCGACAACATTACCATAACCTGCCACTGCTACATCTTCTTCTCGACAACATTAACATAGCCTGACACTGCTACATCTTCTTCTCGACAACATTACCATAACCTGCCACTGCTACATCTTCTTCTCGACAACATTAACATAACCTGCCACTGCTACATCTTCTCGACAACATTAACATAGCCTGACACTGCTACATCTTCTCGACAACATTAACATAGCCTGACACTGCTACATCTTCTTCTCGACAACATTAACATAGCCTGCCACTGCTACATCTTCTTCTCGACAACATTAACATAGCCTGACACTGCTACATCTTCTTCTCGACAACATTAACATAGCCTGACACTGCTACATCTTCTTCTCGACAACATTAACATAGCCTGACACTGCTACATCTTCTTCTCGACAACATTACCATAACCTGCCACTGCTACATCTTCTTCTCGACAACATTAACATAACCTGACACTGCTACATCTTCTTCTCGACAACATTAACATAACCTGACACTGCTACATCTTCTTCTCGACAACATTAACATAGCCTGACACTGCTACATCTTCTTCTCGACAACATTACCATAACCTGCCACTGCTACATCTTCTCGACAACATTAACATAACCTGACACTGCTACATCTTCTTCTCGACAACATTAACATAGCCTGACACTGCTACATCTTCTTCTCGACAACATTAACATAACCTGACACTGCTACATCTTCTTCTCGACAACATTAACATAACCTGACACTGCTACATCTTCTCGACAACATTACATAACCTGACACTGCTACATCTTCTCGACAACATTAACATAACCTGACACTGCTACATCTTCTCGACAACATTAACATAACCTGACACTGCTACATCTTCTCGACAACATTAACATAACCTGCCACTGCTACAGTCATTGACTCGACTTCTGCTCCTCCTGTCAGCCTGCTTCACTCTCTGTGTTAAGTGGTGTGTTACATGTTATCTACACAGTTGTATAGTTGTATATCTTAGTGGTTCTACATGTTATCTACACAGTTGTATGTCTCAGTGGTTGTACATGTTATCTACACAGTTGTATAGTTGTATATCTTAGTGGTTGTACATATTATCTATACAGCTGTAATCTTAGTCGTTGTACATGGTGAGAGCAAACGATATCTTCTGTTGAACTGTTGAACTTGTTGAACTTTTGTTAGTTTAGAACTTTAGATGTTTATTGTTTGTCATTTTAAGATAAATAAATAATAACAGTGAGATGTGCAGACATTTCAGATAGCTCAATCTCCTCCAAACATGCATTCTCACATTGCCGCTCTCACATATAAGCTTGAGATGTTTGTTGGAGGTTCACGTGTTGACCTAGTAACAGAGTGACATGTTTATCTGAGATTATATCATGGTTATGTACAATTGACTATTTGACTAATGTACGGCTCAGTCATTTGTGCTGACAAGTTATTGACAAGTCTTATACCCACGGTAGACAGTTGAGGAGGGACGACATTTGACCTTTGCTTGAGTGTCACAATAAGGCAAGTCACTCATTGTCAGTATCGTCAACCGTGACATCTATACTCATCGTTTATTTTACAGGAGGACTGAACATTGTGCCACATGATAATCTTTAGCCTGAACGTCTAGAGAGAATTCTTCGATCAATAACAGTCAACAAAGATGTAAACTCGATGATCACCCATTTCTTATCGATCCCGACTTCCCCGGACACAAGTGACGTCAAGACACCCACTCATCACGACCGTTACACTACGTCACGCTCCAACAGGTTTCAAGGATAACAAGAAAAGGTCGAGTCGCATGGAGCGAACACAAGAATACAATTTCTTCACTCGATGGTGCTATTCATTATCTTTCTTTCACGGGAAACAAAGTTCGGACATAGAAAGTCAGGGGCAGTAACTCCCCAGTTTATTACATTGTGAAATCGCCTCCCCTGAATGAACTGTAAGAGGTTAACAGCGTTTTTCCCGCTGTCCTCTATAATACATATCAGGACATAAGAAGGACAATGTAGAGAAAGTATCAATATGTCTGGCTTCTTTTCATGGTACAGAGTAGGAGAAAAAAATCAAGAAAAAATCATAAACACACACATATCCTCCATAAACACACACACACAAGTACTTCATGCATCGGTGCGTCGTGTGTTTGGATCATCTGTATGTATTTGTGTGCGCGCGCGTGTGTATGTGTGATACACAGAGTTTGAATTAAATTTTCTAGGTTTTCAGTGTGTTTGTGTGTGTGTGTGTTATTTTAGCCACTCAGCGATGTGGAGAAGACGATGCAATACATACAGTATGTGAGTGAATTCTTGTCACGCTCCCAGTGAACGTGGTGATGTGATGTCGGTACTGTTGTCTGTTGACACCTGGCTAGCTGCCTGACCTCAAAGACCTGTTGACACCGACAAGTCATGCATCTGTGTGGTATGTGAGTGAATTCTTGTCACGCTGCCCAGCGCACTTTGACCTCACGTGGTGGTGTGATGTTCTCGGTGTTGTCTGTTGACACCTGGCTGGCTGCCTGACCTCAAAGACCTGTTGACAGACAAGTCATGCACCTGTACATGTACCAGCAAGTTCATTTTAAAAATGACAAATGAAGTATTTATACAAGGTTTGCTTCGAACGATCTAATGACTATTAATTTAAAGTACAAAACAAAGTAGGTTGTCCCGCATGTTTATTATTTTCAACATGGCTACTACTGTGATAATAAGCCTTGAAAATATAAATAAAGAGAGTAAATAAGATGTGTACACAAGCAATGTCTGTAAATACCTAATCACATGTCATACCAAGCTGCCTTACAGTTTGTGTTTTACACCTGAGACACCTGGCTACACAACACCATAATCATTGTGGAAACTAGAGAAGTAAGGATGAGTTTCATGAGATGGTTCTGTGTCCTCACCCACAGCTAGCTGCCAGAGCTCTGTGTCTCAGACACTTGCACGCCATTTTAATATCCTTAAATTGTTGTCTGTCTGTGTTTGTGTGTGTTCCTGTTTGTTTGTGTGTGTGTGAGAGAGAAACTGAGGAAGGAAATGTGTTTTATACATTTATGTGCGTGCCTGTCTGTATATATTTGTGTTTGTGTGTTTGTGTGATTAAGTGGTCAGTAAGTGGAAGACAGGGAATTCACTCCGGTATTTTCTGTAGGTGGGTTGCCCAGTCCACTGCGTTCTCCGGTGATGATGTTTTCACTGTCGTCCACGTCTGTTGACACCTGACCCGCTGCCTGACCTCACTGACCTGTTGACACGTGAACATCATGCATTGGAGCCTCCTGTACTTCATGTATGTGGGGGGGGGGAGGAGGGGATTGCATGCTCATGTGAGAATCGCTGCTGTCGTTGCTGTACATTATGTATGTGTGGGGGGAGGGGCTTGCATCCTCATGTTGTGAGCGTTGCTGCTGTCGTTGGTTCTTCACTCGCTCCTGTTACATATCTCCCTCTCCACAAGTGCAGACTACCAGCAGTTGTCAACCTCTCCTCGTCTCAGACGCTGCTTTCCTCGGGACATCCTGCCACTAACAGCTTTCTCACAAACACCATCTCTTGGTGAGTTATTTTAATCATGATGTGTTTAATCTGCGGTTAATTATTTTACTCACATTGTTTTGATGTGAAAGTGAGTTATTTTAGTAACTGTGTCTTCGCTCTCAAGGTGAATTTACTTAGTCCCCAGGTTTTATCGGAAGATGATTTATTTTAGAGACTCTATCGTCGACCTAAAGACATTTTTGTTATTTGATGTTTGACCTGTGGGTGAGATACTTAAATCATTGTGTGTTTAAAGTAAAGGTAAGTTGTTTCTGTCACGAAGCTTCTCCCACATTAAGTTCGGTTAGTACATGTACACGGCATATCACCGTCAAAGGTCGCCTGTTACCTGAGCAAAAGGAAATAGTGACAAGAGGTGGCCAGCAAGTCATCCACACCTGGGGCCGTAGTCACATCGCGCCGCCATTTTCCTCGTCGCTAACCTCTAGCCCCCGAGAGCTAGCCGGTCGCCAGGCGAGTACCACGCGTGCGAGACAAGTCCCCCGTGTGACCGCAGGTCAGCAGTCGGGCCCTCCACACGCCGACCTTGAGGGAATACCTAGGGAACTCCGCGTGTGCGCATGTGCGAACAAACTTGTAGGACACGCGCGGGTTTTCCCCAACAATCGGAGGACAATTAACATCTGTTCACATCGCTCTTGACGAGAAGCTGAAATACGCTGCATTTTGTGTGTCTGGTATATACAGTATTATGCTCTACTAAAATTCATTTGATACGTCACCGTGATTTTCACTTTTTGTTACAAATAGTATTTGAGAAGGCAACAAGATCAGTGTCATGACAGTGACTATAGCAAGCGTCTTAATGACTGAAAAGAACCGAGTGTTTGTGAGAAATGCTAGTGAGTACAGCCTACGAAATCCTTAGTATGTAGATAAAATGACAACAGTGGTACTGCTACCTTTATTTGTACTGTTAGAATTCAGGTGAAATAGGCCACACATGTCTATGTTTATGTCATTGTCAGCAATAGAAGGGGAGAGAGACCAAGATAATATACCGCCATATAAAAGCCGAGAAGGCGAACTGGACAAATATACTAACTCGTCTGATACATGTTGACTCGACTGATGCACTGTACAACATGTATTACAAGCTGCATCAGTGTATACTGCTCCTTACATCAAACAGTTGTGTACAGGTACTTCCTACTTGTTATTATTTGTGTAGATATGCCTTCATAGACTGTCACTAGTGACAGCGAGACTTGTGTCACAACTAAGCAACTGTCATTGGAGGCTTTGTTGGTTCTTCAGTCTCTGACACATTCCTGAATATCTTGGTATATGCTTTTTATTATCCTGTATAATTTACTATGCACACTTGGTTGTGATAACTCGGGTAGTACTATTGCTTGTTGCACATTATTGTAGGCTTTCTGACAGTCTATGAATGCTACTTATAGCTTCATATTCTGGGGTAAATGGTTCTCTACTGCAGCATGTAATTATTCCTGTCAAGGCGTCCTTCCTCTAAGAAACAGGCTTAGATTTAACAAATGCAGTTTCATGTACAAAATTCTGACGGGTAAATGGTATCCCAGACTCTCTTTACTATTTTCCTCCAAGAACACTAGAACTTCAACGAAACTTAGTATTTCCATTTCTAGACTAGACCTTTTTAAATCAAGTTTGAAATACTCAGGGAGCGTGCTGTGGAACAGCCTCCCTCTCCATCTTAGGCAAATGAACTTCATGAACTTCCACCCAAGCACATTCCAGAAAATTAGATGAGGCCTCTAGTGATACCTCCTAACTCTAGGAAATCTTGTTAATATGTTTTTTCTTAACCACCACTTTTGCACATATTCAGCTTCCACTTACCTTACCTTACTCTCATAGTACTTATAACTACTTCAGTTAGTTAGTTCTTTCCCTGTAAAGGTCAGGTCAGGTCAGGTCAGTCCCTTGCCGATCCGGGCGTAGGGGGGACCGGCCGGCAGCAGCAACAGACAGAATTTTCTATTCGGTCCTTTCTTGGGCATATGAGAGCAGGTCTGGCATCTCGCGTTTGGTCCATTCTTTGATGTTGGTGACCCAGCTTTTCCTTGGACGGCCACGACGACGGCTCCCTTCGAGGGTTCCTTGTAGGATCGTCTTGGACAGGGTGTTGTGGCGGGTGACGTGACCGGACCAGGCGAGCTTGCGCCGCTTCACTGTTGCCAGAAGGGGTTCATGTGGGCCCACGAGGGAGGTTACGGTGCTCCGTACGTATTCGTTGGTCTTGTGTTCGCGGTACGAGATGCGGAGCAGCTTTCTCAGGCACTTGTTCTCAAAGGCCTGGAGTTTCTTTTCCGTTGCGGCAAGCAGCGTCCAAGTCTCGCAGCCGTAGAGTAGGATTGACACTACGAGGGACTTGTACAGCCTGTGCTTGGTACTGAAGCTGATTGAGTTGCTCTGCCAGATCCTGTCCAGCCTGGACATTGCGGATGTTGCCATACCAATCCTGATACGGATCTCAGCTGTACAGCAACCATCTCTAGACAGGGTGGCACCTAGGTACTTGAAGCTGTTGACCTCCTCCAGTTTCTGGCCGTTCATGACGATGTTCCTGCTGCTGTCGTTGGTGGTATTGATCATCACTTTGCTTTTTTCTGAGCTTATTTCCATGTCATAGGCCACTGCTTTTCTTGAGAGTTTGTCTGTCAGATCCTGAAGTTCGCTGTTGCTGCCTGCCATGAGGTCAATGTCATCTGCAAAGCGGAGGTTGCACAGGGGTCTGCCACCAATGGAGATTGAGGTGTGATGGTCGTGGAGGGTTTCTTGCATGATTTTCTCAAGGAAGATGTTAAAAAGGATGGGAGAGAGTAGGCACCCTTGACGGACTCCGATCGTCATCCCGAAGAACTCGCCTAGTTGGTTGTTGAGTAGTACCGCGCTGGAGGGTGTAAAGGGCGGGGGCTAAATGGAAAATGCATTTTCTTACTTATTTTACCTCTCGTTAATAAGGAATTACCATTGTCATTGTCATTTAATTGGTTGCTTTCTGTCCACTGGGTTAATATTTTATTTAGAGAGCATGTAAAGACTTTTCCTTAATGTATTAGTAAGAGAGATACCTTGGTAGGTTCCTGACTGGTTGTTGTCACCTTTTTTTTATATAGTGGGATAGTAATAGTGTCGCGTTCCACCCCCAGCCTCGCCAGAAGCACGCGCACAGCCTCTCACACAGCCGGCCAGACACGCACAGACACTCGGCCGGAGGCAGTCTACGACTTACCTCTCGAAACCCGTGCACGGCACAAACCACGACAAAGACGGGAAAAACGATACAAGCACGCAGTTTAATAACAAGTATAAACACGAATACACATACACCCACACACACCCACAGAAAACGGATAAAAAAAAAATACCCCCACGAGTACTCGTCAAATAAATATAAAAACAACAGGGGACTGCCTCCCCGCAAAGAGGTTACAAATAAAATACACACACAGCAGAGAAAATACAAAGTGCACTGCGACACAGCACAGTCAAGTGTCCGCTCAAAGTGTTCGTAGAATCAGCGGAACCACCCCCTCTTCCTCTGGACCAGCTGTCCAGCTGACCCCACGGCTCTCGTCCCGGTAGACCTTGGTCACGGAGACTCCGCTTGTCGACCTCTACCCTAGGCGCTCCCTCCCGATGGCTGGGCCGCACACTGGCACAGCAAGGTCGCGCTCACGCGCTGACGAGGCGATGAAGGCGCAGGGTCGACACAATGTCGGACAGTCACACAAAAGCGGACGATGACACAGATGATGAGCACAAAACGTCCAGCGAGATCACAATTATGTTGAACATGTAGCATACGTGGAAAACGGAGAAGACGT
This sequence comes from Pomacea canaliculata, assembly GCF_003073045.1. Taxonomy (NCBI): domain Eukaryota; kingdom Metazoa; phylum Mollusca; class Gastropoda; order Architaenioglossa; family Ampullariidae; genus Pomacea; species Pomacea canaliculata. Next base: position 571,951 of record NC_037591.1, on the reverse strand, counting down.
AATACATGTAGAAGTAAACAAATGGAAGCCTGTAGAAAAGCAACAATTCATCCAGTCAATCATACGGCACTCCAAACATTTCTCAGTTTATAAAAACACCCTTATACACATACAGGTAGTCCTCGGGTACGACGGTCTCGAGTTATCTCGCCAGTAAAAACGTTACTGTGCTCAACAAGTGTTCAACGTTTCTTACAGTACAGTACAGTACTGTACTAACAATATTTTACTGTACTTATGTTTATTGATAATAAGGTACTGTGTTTAGGATAGGTGTTAGGATAGGCTAAGTGTTTGTAGTACTGTACTGTTAATTGTGGTACAGTACTGTATGAAATATGATCCGACTTACGTATACGACGTCGCATCCCCGTCGTAAGTCGAGGACTACCTGTACACATCTATGACCAACCTGGTCATGAAACCGCTTGCTCTCATACAAACACATAATTTTATCGTTAGACAAGCGGCCCTTAACTCACAAATTCATACATGGAAAAACGGGTGCGTGCCACACGCGACGCGACCCGGCCATCACAAATACTAACCTAGAACTAAAGGCTCTATAAACTAGAAAAGAGTGGAACTCAAAGAAATAGACTTTGCTCACCCAAAACGGCTTGTGCTACGACCCGACGGTCAGCTGCCCTCCACAACAGGAATGGCAGAAACTCTCCAGTGGAAATCCGCGGACACTTTCCAAGGGAAACTCACATGGCCTGGGTAAAACGGCGTAGCCTACACTGCCCAATTGGCCCGGCCTCCCGCCGTCCTTTCAGTCACAACACGCTCCTCTCTCCACCGTGCCCAGGTCAGAACTGCCACGAGGGACGCTGCTCTCTGGGGGTCACTTCCTGTCGCCCAGGGGCTGTGACCAATCGTCAGCGCCCACGACACCCAGCCCATGCCAAGGCGCGTGAACGCTTTTCACGCCAAACCTTGGACAGGGAAGGGAGGGGCACAACCAGTGCACCCCCAGAGCTCCCACCGGCAGCACACAGCACTCAAGCCGACGTCACGTGACGTAGCAAGAGCGTGACGTAAGACACGGCTACGGTCGGAGGGAGAAGGCCTTGACCTTTCCCCTGCAAACCGTACAAAAAACAGCCGTCAACCGTCGTCTGCTGTGAGCTGCCTTACTGAACAGGAGCGTCCCAGGCGCTGACAGAAAGGCCGAAATCGTGACACGCGACAAATAGATTGAGTCATTCCTTAGGTCATAGAATTGAACAGTTCAGCAAGGGAGTAATAACAGGGGATGCAGCATCTAATATATCATTGACAATACCATCTGGGCTTGCTGATTAACATTTTTTAAGTAACCAATTGCCTCTTTGACCTTTTCTGTTATCTGATTGTCCACAGGTTGGACATACAGGTGCATTTGACTACTGGTACTTTCACAAGGGTTATCTTGACCATCCACATCCATCATCTCTTTATTTAGTATTGTCTAGAAGTGCTTTACCCACCCTCTTCACTGATTTGGTCCACTACAGTACAGTACTACATTTGGTCCACTCCTGGCTACTTCTGTATCTCCTCATCACCTCCCAGAACTCCTTTGGTTTGTTGACTGCATTTTCTAGAGACTTGATTTTTAAAAGTTTGTAGTTTTGTTTCTTTACTGTTAGCAGAGTTCTATCAGCCTTTCTTTCTCTGCTATAAGCTGTTCTGTCTTCCTGTATTTTCTTCTTTCTACACTTTCTTAGACACTGCTAGTCACTTTTTGTCTTTACACGCTTTATGAAATAATGTATCAAAGGTAGAAGCATACCTACTGTGTTGTAACTAGTTATATGACTAACCATTTCTCTTATTTATTATCTTCCTATCTCTCGAATAGGCTGTCTTTCCTATATACCTTTGTTGATTGCTATTTGTTGTCACCTTTGACACGTGTGTCTGTTGTACTTTCTGTGTTCATGCATGCCAGACACACTAACCTAGTTTTAGTCTTAAGCTTTGAGTGATCGCTTCCTTTTGTGTATGTTTCTACGAATGATATTTGCCAATTGTTTTATTATGACATTTTTTTAATTTTAAGTAGTAAATATTTTGCTGATTTAAATTAATATAATAAAGAAATATTATATGAGAAAGACTCACGCAACTTCTCGTTGTTGCATGTGCTTAACAGGTGGATACAATGCTGCGATTCTTCGTATTTCTCCTGTGGGTGTCTCCTTGTGTCCTGACGAAGGCGACAGGAAGGTAAACGTGTTGACTCTTCTTGACTTTTGGCTTACAATACATGCAAAGGGTTTGACAATCAGCTTTTTATGTAGTCAGTAACAAACTCAAATATGTGATCGTTTGTCAGTCGTCTAAATAATGTGTGAATAATGACAAACATTAAAATAAGAATTGTTGTTTTAGTGACATGTTTCACAATAGTCTATGGTCTCACACTGCTGGCTTCACTTCCCGGAGCGTCCGGTCTTTCTCTCTGTTTGTTTGTTTGTTTGTTTGTTTGTTTGTTTGTTTGTTTGTTTGTTTGTATGTTAACATTGAATGTCTTACTTGAGGTCTCGTGTGATGTCTGATGTGTTATGTAATGGTAGCATTGGCAGACAAACAATTTCATGAAAAGGATTCACTAAGATGTGTTGTAGTGTGTGATATTGAGGGCATACAGTCGTCAGCCAAATGTCTAAAAGCATCAGTCCCTGAGGTGTAACAAAGTATTGCAACTGCAGTAGTTGGGGCGCTAGTGAGGTGGTCCGGCACAGGTCAACCCCTTGATGTTCGTGGGTCAGTTCTTCCTCTAGCAACACTGGCATCCACCTTGGTACCTAAGGTACCTTGGAGGACAGAGTTTGACAAAGAGTCGTGTCGGGTCACGTGGCCAGACCTCACCAGCTCACGTGACTTGACTATTGCAAGAAGAGCTTCCTGCTGTCCTACGAGTGCTGCAACCGAGATTCGTACCAAGTCATTATTTGTATGTTCCCTTGATGGTCTCCAAGAAAAAAACTTAAAACAACACACACACACACACACACACACACACACACACACACACACACACACACACACACACACACACACACACACATATCTGATGTGGGTCACTTTGACGTACGTCTACTGTCGTATGAAACTATTCTCTATTTTGTTATCAAACAGTACTAGGTTCCTTGAGCTTGTTATTTAATGCCTTTATGAGTTGATGATGATGACGATGACGACGATGATGATGACGACGACGACGACGATGACGATGATGACGACGACGACGACGATGACGACGACGATGATGATGAGTAATGCGCAGGTATCCATTCCGAAGAATGCTCATTGCGCAGAAAAAACAAAAGAAGAAAAAGTAAAGCGAACAAATATATAAAACACCAGGAAAGTAAAATATATAGTTAGAAGTGTTTCTTGGTTGTTTAAGTCTGTCTTAAATAAACAGATTGGTCTTCAGTCTTTTGCGAAACGTGGTTGGTGAGGTGATGGTGGAGAGTGACGATGGCAGAGCATTCCACAGCTTAGGTGCCGCGTGTTTGAAGGCCCTGGCTCCAGTGCGCTTCTTGTTGGTGTCTGTCACTGCAGGGAGACAGAAGTGTGACTGGGAGCCTGAGTGCAGGCTACGTGACGGCTGGTACGGAGGAACTATCTCTTGCAAATAGTCAGGAGAAGTTTTAGACATGCAGGACTGAGCAATGGAAAGTACTTTGTGGTCAATGCGCTTGTTCATTGGGAGCCAATGAAGGCTCTGTAGGATAGTTGTGATGTGCTCAGTGGACGACTTTGCACGGGTGACAATCCTGGCAGCTGCGTTTTGAACTCTTTGGAGCCGATCCAACTGAGTAGCAGGTATACCCCACAATGCACTGTTACAATAGTCCAATCGTGATGTGATGGTAGCCACAGCAAGTGAGTTGGCAGCAGCTTGAGTCAGCATGGGCCGTAGTCTACCTAAAGTCCTCAAAAAGTAGTAGGACTTAGCCACAACAGAAATGACATGGTTGCACATGGAGAGCTCTGCATCAATAAACAGCCCTAGGACCCGTACACAGTCAGCAAAGGCGATGGAGGCATCACCGACCGGCACTAATGCCAATCTGCTCCCGTCTGGCCCTGGGGCCACACAGTAACGCTTCTGTCTTGTCGTCGTTGAGTTTAAGACGATTGCTGGTCATCCACGCCTTCACCGCAACACAACAAGATTCAAGTCGTTGAAACGCATTCCCAGCCACTGCTTGGTCGGGGGGAAAACTATTCAGAATCTGTGTATCGTCCGCAAAGAACTGACGTCCCATCTGAAAGCGTTCAATGACCCGTCCAAGCTGTGAAACATATACCGACAATAATAATGGACCCAGAACGGATCCCTGTGGTACGCCACACACCAGAGAAACTGCCTCAGAGATGGCAGAGCCGACAATCACTCTCTGAGACCTATCGGCAAGATAGGAGGCAATCCACTGCAGTGCAGCACCCTGGATACCAGCCTCTGACGACAATCTCTGGAGCAGCAGGCGGTGGTTGATGGTGTCAAACGCACTACTCAGGTCGAGTAATAATAACAGTTGCCAGAGTTGACACTACACAGAATGTCATTGGTCACACGAAGAAGAGTAGTTTCTGTGCTGAAGCCAGGACAATAGGCTGACTGAAATTTATCTAGGCACCATGGAACACATCCTGCTCTCAAACTGGCATTAATAATGTCCAAGATGACAGGAAATAGAATGTCCTCTCTTTCGCTTTTTTTCTGATGGACGGTCGAGTCTTGAGGTAGGATATTAGTTGGAAAGGTGGAAGTATCATAAAGGAGGGTCGCCGAAGTAAGAGAGGGTGCGAGAAGGTACTCACGGCTATACAACATAGTAGAGGTCCGCCATGTGAGAAGTTAAAGTGAGTAAAGGTTTATTGACTCATCGCCAAGCTTCTGTGACTCCTGATAGCTCATCAACTAAGACAGAAGTGAAGCAGCTATGTCCTATACAATATCAATGTAGCATAAGGTCTCGTAAACATTATTGTAAAAGGAACATACAGCCCTAATGAGACACTAATTAAACAACTCTATGGTCAAAAAATTCATAAGGTATATGTTTTACAATAATGGATCTGAGGAGGTGCTAGTTGTTGGGGGGGGGAGTGGGGCGAGGTTATTAACGTTAAAACAAAAATAAATAATTGATAACATTGAATTATTAATAATTTTCAAAAGTACAAATTCTAGATGCCAAGGCGAAGTCTGCGATGTAAAAACCTGGCACAATGTAAGCTGCAGGACAGACGACGACTGCAATCAGACCCACGCCGTGTGCGATCAACACCTGTGTCGGTGTGAAGCTGGCTACTTCTACACCACACCTTACGATATTTGCTCTGGCAGTGAGTAGACAATGGTTCTGTGTGGTGTGCTTGACAGCAAGAAACTCGACTTTGTTGTCGGCTTGTTACAGTGAGGGACGGAAGAGCTTTTCTATGATTTTCGCATTCTTAAAGGAATAAATTGTAAAACAACATCGCCGCATATAGATAGACTGAATAAAAGGAAGAAAGAATGAAAGAAAACACGTGGGCCAACAAAAAAAAAAATTAGAAATTGATTCACTTGGTTATGGATGTTGTTTGAAATTTGTCAAAATGTGAAACAATGGACTTCAACTTAAACAGTCTGTAAATAATTGCTGACCACAGTTGTTTACATTAGCTTGCAGCACAGGCGAGTTGCAGGACAGCTTTACAGAGTATCCTGACAGCGCTCTACGACGACACTACCTTGATCGCCAGGATGGACTCAGTCTGGAAGACTGCAAGGGCAGGTGCCTGACTGACACGCGTTGCCTCACCTTCGATTTCAGAGGTTTGTATGGGAAAAAAGCCTTGAAACATTGGTATACTAACATGATGGTAGAGATGGCAGGTGACTGTGTTCTCTACAACTGCTAAAGTCTGCTTCACGTGTCCTGCCTGTGTTCTATTAATAGCAAGCTTTATCCAGAAAATCCACGGAAACTCCGTAAACAATGGGAACAATGTGTAAATATGTTGTCTCTTTAAATCTTTACCATTTGTAGACGCCTACATAAAAACTACAAAAAAACATTTAGGAGCAAACTTCACGCGCCATAATCTACAAATATGTTTGAATGCAAAAGGTAATTAATACATTTAGTTAGGATACAACAAAGTGTGTGAAATTGCATGGATTATAAAATTGCTCGTGTGCTAATTAACATTTGATAGTTGCTTGCTTTCTTTAGGAAGAAAGTGTAAAGATAAAATCACAGTGAACCCACGACTATCTAGTTACTACCGCAGTGGAGTGTGAATGTACTACACCACATAGACAGAGAGAAAGTATTTACTACAAAGTATTTACTACAAACTTTCTGTATTTACTACAAACTTCTGTATTTACTACAAACTTCTGTATTTACTACAAACTTCTGTATTTTTTGTATTTACTACAAACTTTTGTATTTACTACAAACTTCTGTATTTACTACAAACTTCTGTATTTACTACAAACTTCTGTATTTACTACAAACTTCTGTATTTACTACAAACTTCTGTATTTACTACAAACTTCCACTTTAATTACGGACTGACAACAAGTAAGAAACGGAAGAATAGCTCAATCGTCCACCAATGAACTTGTTTTGTTCGGTGTACTGGCCTGAAATGATGTTCAAACAGTTGCAGGTGCACTAGCATAAAGACATAAATAACAAAGGTATGAACCGATGCTAATATCGATTGCTACCTGCACAGTTTGTGGCACTCAGCCCTCCACACAATGACTTACTTTGACTTCTTCAGGTCCCGGAATGTTTACTTCGTGTGCAGCTAAACAACACAACTCTTCTATTCTACTTCCTCACCTGTCCATCATGGAATCTGTTCACTTTGCACTGAAGACACACCTCACCTTGAGCAATACTGACACAGTCCACATCGTGCTTGTCCTTTGTCAACCACTCCTTTCTTCACTTTTTCCGTTTATTGCTTCTTCCCTCCTCGTCCTCCTCTGCTGACTACCGACACTCTCGGTTCTTGTTCTCTGATTTCTCCTCGTGTTTCCTACATTAGTTTTTATGAGTCATCAGTCGTGTTCATCCTTCTTTTCCTTTGCTGTCCGTGTCTCCTTCTGTCAATATCTAAGACCACGCTACCTAGGAGCGTGAGTATGAGCTATGCACATCACACATTTATTATTATTATTATTTATTGTTACTTAAGCCATCTTGCAACTAATGTTTGTCTATCTTGGCACTCCTTGCATACAGTTGTTGCATGAACATTGAATGACAAGTGGTTTAGGTAAACAACAAACAAGCATCGTGACTATTTTAAAGTCTTTAACTCAACTACAACGATGTAGAAATATATAGAACTTGGATAGTGGTTATCTTGTCTGTCTTATCTCCTATTTATAAATAGAATGCGATCTAGGAAACTACACTGTACTTTGTGGGAAAGTGTCTTGTCATCGCTAATGATAGATAAGTGCCAGACCTCCTCAGCTCGCCCTGCAGCTCTGACACTGACAACAAGACATCCAGGACTCTAGCATCAGGACCATGGACTGACAACACTGGGGGAGCACAGCAGGAATGGAGAAAACATTCCACTTTATAACTTATTGTCAAACTAGTGTGTGACAGGCATGCTGCTAGCAAGACAACAGTAAACAATCACAAATAAACAACTACGTACCGCGCGTTTGTCTGAAAACCTTTCAGTAACAAAATAACCTTTCGGGAAATGTTCACATAACTTGCTTTCACTCTTCTTTGTTCAAAATGTTTTGCACCATGTTCAGTTATTTCTCTGTCTCTCTACCTCCCGTGCCAGTCATTGAAGGTCAGTGTCGGCTTCATGCTGTTACCTCTCGTGGGTCTCCCTCACACTGGTATCCTAAGACGAGTACAGGCTGGACCCACTACCAGAGAACCTGCAACTCCACTTTGGCCACACACCATACCTGGTACAACTCACTGTGTAACACAAAAGTGGATTGTCCAGACCCAAACAGCGATTGCTTGTCACACAGATGTCTCTGTCGTTCAGGGTTCAAGTTCATAGAAACCGAGAAGGAGTGTGTTGTTGCAAGTAAGTGAGAAGCAGTAGAATGATGAGTAGTACTCAGCTTGTCCCCACACGTTGTCTACCGTCAGTTTGTTTGTTTCTTACAGTAAAGATACTCTAGTAAGTTGTTTACAGTAATTATTTTCATCAAACAACTGTCATCTCAATGTTTACATAATATTTCGGATTGAAAAAGTTTAGCATTAAGTGTTTATTCATGTCCACGAGCTAACGGTTTTCTTCCTTTCTAATAATTGTAAGATGACAATTAACCTCAGATACATGGGTTAAGGGTTAATGCACTAGAGCACCACAGAGGGGAATGTGTCGATGAAGAACATCACAGCCGCCACTACCCCATATCTTTGTTGTCTACTCTACGTGAAAGTCGTTACTAACTGTCACTTTATTACTTCATTCAAAACTGATTGTAAAGGTTAGAGGAGGATGTGGCTATGATGATGAGGAGGCAGAAGTGACATTAAGGAGGAGGAATAACAATATGTACACATAACAGTAGATACTTGTAGACACAGAGCTAGAATTATGGGATGGCTAGTGTTACCGGCGGTCAGCAAGTATCACTGTCTTGTAGGCGTGTGGCACAATGTAAGCTGCAGGACAGACGACGACTGCAACCAGACCCACGCCGTGTGCTATCAACACCTGTGTCGGTGTGAAGCTGGCTACTTCTACACCACACCTTACGATATTTGCTCTGGCAGTGAGTAGACAATGGTTCTGTGTGGTGTGCTTGACAGCAAGAAACTCGACTTTGTTGTCGGCTTGTTACAGTTAGGGACGGAAGAGTTTTTATGTGATTTTCGCATTATTAAAGCAATAAATTGTAAAACAACATAGCCGCATTTAGATAGACTGAATAGAAGGAAGAAAGAATGAAAGAAAACACGTGGGCCGAAAAAAAATTAGAAATTGATTCACTTGGTTATGGATGTTGTTTGAAATTTGTCAAAATGTGAAACAATTGACTTCAACTTAAACAGTCTGTAAATAATTGCTGACCACAGTTGTTTACATTAGCTTGCAGCACAGGCGAGTTGCAGGACAGCTTTACAGAGTATCCTGACAGCGCTCTACGACGACACTACCTTGATCGCCGGGATGGACTCAGTCTGGAAGACTGCAAGGGCAGGTGCCAGGATGACAAGCGTTGCCTCACCTTCGATTTCAGAGGTTTGTATGGGAAAAAAGCCTTGAAACATTGGTATACTAACATGATGGTAGAGATGGCAGGTGACTGTGTTCTCTACAACTGCTAAAGTCTGCTTCACGTGTCCTGCCTGTGTTCTATTAATAGCACGCTTTATCCAGAAAATCCACGGAAACCCCGTAAACAATGGGAACAATGTGTAAATATGTTGTCTCTTTAAATCTTCACCATTTGTAGACGCCTACATAAAGACTACCAAAAAACATTTAGGAGCAAACTTCACGCGCCATAATCTACAAATATGTTTGAATGCAAAAGGTAATTAATACATTTAGTTAGGATACAACAAAGAGTGTGAAATTGCATGGATTATAAAATTGCTCGTGTGCTAATTAACTTTTGATAGTTGCTTGCTTTCTTTAGGAAGAAAGTGTAAAGATAAAATCACAGTGAACCCACGACTATCTAGTTACTACCGCAGTGGAGTGTAAATGTACTACACCACATAGACAGAGAGAAACTTTTGTATTTACTACAAACTTCTGTATTTACTACAAACTTCTGTGTTTACTACACACTTCCACTTTAATTACGACTGACAACAAGTAAGAAACGGAAGAATAGCTCAATCGTCCACCAATGAACTTGTTTTGTTCGGTGTACTGGCCTGAAATGATGTTCAAACAGTTGCAGGTGCACTAGCATAAAGACATAAATAACAAAGGTATGAACCGATGCTAATATCGATTGCTACCTGCACAGTCTGTGGCACTCAGCCCTCCACACAATGACTTACTTTGACTTCTTCAGGTACCGGAATGTTTACTTCGTGTGCAGCTAAACAACACAACTCTTCTATTCTACTTCCTCACCTGTCCATCATGGAATCTGTTCACTTTGCACTGAAGCCACACCTCACCTTGAGCAATACTGACACAGTCCACATCGTGCTTGTCCTTTGTCAACCACTCCTTTCTCCACTTTTTCCGTTTATTGCTTCTTCCCTCCTCGTCCTCCTCTGCTGACTACCGACACTCTCGGTTCTTGTTCTCTGATTTCTCCTCGTGTTTCCTACATTAGTTTTTATGAGTCATCAGTCGTGTTCATCCTTCTTTTCCTTTGCTGTCCGTGTCTCCTTCTGTCAATCGCTAAGACCACGCTACCTAGGAGCTTGAGTATGAGCTATGCACATCACACATTTATTATTATTATTATTTATTGTTACTTAAGCCACCTTGCAACTAATGTTTGTCTATCTTGGCACTCCTTGCATACAGTTGTTGCATGAACATTGAATGACAAGTGGTTTAGGTAAACAACAAACAAGTATCGTGACTATTTTAAAGTCTTTAACTCAACTACAACGATGTAGAAGTATATAGAACTTGGATAGTGGTTATCTTGTCTGTCTTATCTCCTATTTATAAATAGAATGCGATCTAGGAAACTACACTGTACTTTGTGGGAAAGTGTCTTGTCATCGCTAATGATAGATAAGTGCCAGACCTCCTCAGCTCGCCCTGCAGCTCTGACACTGACAACAAGACATCCAGGACTCTAGCATCAGGACCATGGACTGACAACACTGGGGGAGCACAACAGGACTGGGAAAACATTCCACTTTATACTTATTGTCAAACTAGTGTGTGACAGGCATGCTGCTAGCAAGACAACAGTAAACAATCACAAATATACAACTACGTACCGCGCGTTTGTCTGAAAACCTTTAAGTAACACAATAACCTTTCGGGAAATGTTCACATAACTTGCTTTCACTCTTCTTTGTTCAAAATGTTTTGCATCATGTTCAGTTATTGTCTCTGTCTCTCTACCTCCTGTGCCAGTCATTGAAGGTCAGTGTCGGCTTCATAATGTCACCTCGTATGAGTCTCCCTCATACTGGTATCCTAAGACGAGTACAGGCTGGACCCACTACCAGAGAACCTGCAAGTCCACTCTTGGCTCACCCGATGACTGGTACAACTCACTGTGTAACACCATAGTTGACTGTCGAGACACAAACAGCGATTGCTTGTCACACAGATGTCTGTGTCGTTCAGGCTTCAAGTTCAATGAAACCGAGAAGAAGTGTGTTGTTACAAGTAAGTGAGAAGCAGTACAATGATGAGTAGTACTCATCTTGTCCCCACACGTTGTCTACCGTCAGTTTGTTTGTTTCTTACAGTAAAGATACTCTAGTAAGTTGTTTACAGTAATTAGTTTCATCAAACAACTGTCATCTCAATGTTTACATAATATTTCGGATTGAAAAAGTTTAGCATTCAGTGTTTATTCATGTCCACGAGCTAACGGTTTTCTTCCTTTCTAATAATTGTAAGATGACAATTAACCTCAGATACATTGGGTTAAGGGTTAATGCACTAGAGCAGGGATGCCCAACCTACGGCCCGCGGGCCATATCCGGCCCGCGACGCGGTGCTGTCCGGCCCGCGAAGCTTCTGTCTACAGTACAGGAAATCGGCATGTTAGTTATATTAAATAAAAGATCAAAAAAACAAACAAAAAAAGGGAACAAGAAGTATTTATACGTACGTAGAACAACTTCAAATACCCCACTAATTACTACATAATTAATAGTAAGTACAACTTGCTTCTAATAAAAATGGTATATGCTCTATTTTTTTTTTCTTTTTTGTATTTTTGCGGTGAAGCGGCCCGTGACACGATTGTCGGAAATGAATATGGCCCGCAGGCCGAAAAAGGTTGGGCATCACTGCACTAGAGCACCACAGAGTGGAATGTATCGATGAAGAACATCACAGCTGCCACTAACCCATATCTTTGTTGTCTACTCTAGTGAAAGTCGTTACTAACTGTCACTTTATTACTTCATTCAAAACTGATTGTAAAGGTTAGAGGAGGAAGTTGCTATGAAGATGAGGAGGCAGAAGTGACATTAAGGAGGAGGAATAACAATATGTACACATAACAGTAGATACTTGTAGACATAGAGTTAGAATTATGGGATGGCTAGTGTTACCTGCGGTCAGCAAGTATCACTGTCTTTTAGGCGTGTGGCACAATGTAAGCTGCAGGACAGACGACGACTGCAACCAGACCCACGCCGTGTGCTATCAACACCTGTGTCGGTGTGAAGCTGGGTTTTTCTACACAACACCTTACGATATTTGCTCTGGCAGTGAGTAGACAATGGTTCTGTGTGGTGTGCTTGACAGCAAGAAACTCCACTTTGTTGTCGGCTTGTTACAGTGAGGGACGGAAAGAGCTTTTCTATGATTTTCGCATTCTTAAAGGAATAAATTGTAAAACAACATAGCCGCATATAGATAGACTGAATAGAAGGAAGAAAGAATGAAAGAAAACACGTGGGCCGAAAAAAATTAGAAATTGATTCACTTGGTTATGGATGTTGTTTGAAATTTGTCAAAATGTGAAACAATTGACTTCAACTTAAACAGTCTGTAAATAATTGCTGACCACAGTTGTTTACATTAGCTTGCAGCACAGGCGAGTTGCAGGACAGCTTTACAGAGTATCCTGACAGCGCTCTACGACGACACTACCTTGATCGCCGGGATGGACTCAGTCTGGAAGACTGCAAGGGCAGGTGCCAGACTAACAAGCGTTGCCTCACCTTCGATTTCAGAGGTTTGTATGGGAAAAAAGCCTTGAAACATTGGTATACTAACATGATGGTAGAGATGGCAGGTGACTGTGTTCTCTACAACTGCTAAAGTCTGCTTCACGTGTCCTGCCTGTGTTCTATTAATAGCACGCTTTATCCAGAAAATCCACGGAAACCCCGTAAACAATGGGAACAATGTGTAAATATGTTGTCTCTTTAAATCTTCACCATTTGTAGACGCCTACATAAAGACTACCAAAAAACATTTAGGAGCAAACTTCACGCGCCATAATCTACAAACATGTTTGAATGCAAAAGGTAATTAATACATTTAGTTAGGATACAACAAAGAGTGTGAAATTGCATGGATTATAAAATTGCTCGTGTGCTAATTAACATTTGATAGTTGCTTGCTTTCTTTAGGAAGAAAGTGTAAAGGTAAAATCACAGTGAACCCACGACTATCTAGTTACTACCGTAGTGGAGTGTGAATGCACCACACCACATAGACAGAGAGAAACTTTTGTATTTACTACAAACTTCTGTATTTACTACAAACTTCTGTATTTACTACAAACTTCTGTATTTACTACAAACTTCTGTATTTACTACAAACTTCTGTATTTACTACAAACTTCTGTATTTACTACAAACTTTTGTATTTACTACAAACTTCTATACTTACTACAAACTTCTGTATTTACTACAAACTTCCACTTTAATTACGACTGACAACAAGTAAGAAATGGAAGAATAGCTCAATCGTCCACCAATGAACTTGTTTTGTTCGGTGTACTGGCCTGAAATGATGTTCAAACAGTTGCAGGTGCACTAGCATAAAGACATAAATAACAAAGGTATGAACCGATGCTAATAACGATTGCTACCTGCACAGTTTGTGGCACTCAGCCCTCCACACAATGACTTACTTTGACTTCTTCAGGTCCCGGAATGTTTACTTCGTGTGCAGCTAAACAATACAACTCTTCTATTCTACTTCCTCACCTGTCCATCATGGAATCTGTTCACTTTGCCCTGAAGCCACACCTCACCTTGAGCAATACTGACACAGTCCACATCGTGCTTGTCCTTTGTCAACCACTCCTTTCTCCACTTTTTCCGTTTATTGCTTCTTCCCTCCTCGTCCTCCTCTGCTGACTACCGACACTCTCGGTTCTTGTTCTCTGATTTCTCCTCGTGTTTCCTACATTAGTTTTTATGAATCATCAGTCGTGTTCATCCTTCTGTTCCTTTGCTGTCCGTGTCTCCTTCTGTCAATCGCTAAGACCACGCTACCTAGGAGCTTGAGTATGAGCTATGCACATCACACATTTATTATTATTATTATTTATTGTTACTTAAGCCACCTTGCAACTAATGTTTGTCTATCTTGGCACTCCTTGCATACAGTTGTTGCATGAACATTGAATGACAAGTGGTTTAGGTAAACAACAAACAAGTATCGTGACTATTTTAAAGTCTTTAACTCAACTACAACGATGTAGAAGTATATAGAACTTGGATAGTGGTTATCTTGTCTGTCTTATCTCCTATTTATAAATAGAATGCGATCTAGGAAACTACACTGTACTTTGTGGGAAAGTGTCTTGTCATCGCTAATGATAGATAAGTGCCAGACCTCCTCAGCTCGCCCTGCAGCTCTGACACTGACAACAAGACATGCAGGACTCTAGCATCAGGACCATGGACTGACAACACTGGGGGAGCACAGCAGGACTGGGGAAAACATTCCACTTTATACTTATTGTCAAACTAGTGTGTGACAGGCATGCTGCTAGCAAGACAACAGTAAACAATCACAAATAAACAACTACGTACCGCGCGTTTGTCTGAAAACCTTTAAGTAACACAATAACCTTTCGGGAAATGTTCACATAACTTGCTTTCACTCTTCTTTGTTCAAAATGTTTTGCACCATGTTCAGTTATGTCTCTGTCTCTCTACCTCCCGTGCCAGTCATTGAAGATCAGTGTCGGCTTCATAATGTCACCTCGTATGAGTCTCCCTCCGACTGGTATCCTAAGACGAGTAAAGGCTGGACCCACTACCAGAGAACCTGTAAGTCCACTCTTGGCTCACCCGATGACTGGTACAACTCACTGTGTAACACAAAAGAGGACTGTCGAGACCCAAACAGCGATTGCTTGTCACACAGATGTCTCTGTCGTTCAGGCTTCAAGTTCATAGAAACCGAGAAGGAGTGTGTTGTTGCAAGTAAGTGAGAAGCAGTACAATGATGAGTAGTACTCAGCTTGTCCCCACACGTTGTCTACCGTCAGTTTGTTTGTTTCTTACAGTAAAGATACTCTAGTAAGTTGTTTACAGTAATTAGTTTCATCAAACAACTGTCATCTCAATGTTTACATAATATTTCGGATTGAAAAAGTTTAGCATTCAGTGTTTATTCATGTCCACGAGCTAACGGTTTTCTTCCTTTCTAATAATTGTAAGATGACAATTAACGTCAGATACATTGGGTTAAGGGTTAATGCACTAGAGCACCACAGAGGGGAATGTGTGGATGAAGAACATCACAGCTGCCACTACCCCATATCTTTGTTGTCTACTCTAGTGAAAGTCGTTACTGACTGTCACTTTATTACTTTATAACAAAACTGATTGTAAAGGTTAGAGGAGGATGTGGCTATGATGATGAGGAAGCAGAAGTGACATTAAGGAGGAGGAATAACAATATGTACACATAACAGTAGATACTTGTAGACATAGAGCTAGAATTATGGGATGGCTAGTGTTACCGGCGGTCAGCAAGTGTGACTGTCTTGTGTCAGAGCAGTGTGAACTGTGTGCTGTATTCACATAGAAACTGTTTGCCCGAGGGACTCAGTCTTTACCTTGACTGTTGTATTAGTAGCTATTGAAGTTGTCATGGTTATTGCCCTAGTTGTCCTCGATTGTCCGTCATTGTACGAAGTTCCACTGCGCCCTTTATAACAATTGCTTACGAGCGGAATGATTTGTTTGTGTACAAATAGGGTCTTGTCTGGACTGGCAGGACAAAGGAGCAAAGAGTGGTGTCTACACCATTCAGCTAATAGCCAGCAGCAAACCTCGGTCAGTGTGGTGTGATATGGACACTGCGGGCGGCGGCTGGACGGTACGTGTGGTCGTGTTTGTCAGTGTGTACGACTCAGGTGGTCAGTGTGTGTGACTCAGGTAGCATCTCTCCTGCACACTGTATCCTGCTCACTGAAGTGCGACACCATTTATACCCAGGGTCACATACTTACAGCTCTTAGTATCCACGAATAAGTTTTCTTCGATATCTTTCGACATTTTCAACACGAAGCAGGAGAGGATGCTTGTCCACCTTCTGTTTCCAACAGTTTGTCTATGTCGCTGGTAGACTCCGAGGGTTGAGGGTGGTTGTAGACAGGCCGACATCTAGTGCGTTGGTGTGCGTGTGTCGGTTGTTTGTAGTCGCATGCTTTAACCTCTTGCATCCATTCCTGCTTCATTATCAGGGACTGTAGGTTTGACAAGGAGTTGAAAAAAAATACTTTTTGTAATCGCAGCGTGTATCATGCATTGGTTATGTTTATTATGTTGCCTTATAATTGATCACAGCCACTTGATGTCACACATTTACAGCCAGGGAACTGTACATTGTGGTCACATGACTGTCACTATGTACCACACTGTATACTACACAATATACTACACTATGTACTACACTGTATACTACACTATATACTGTCACTATGTACTACACTGTATACTACACTATATACACTATATACTACACACTATATACTACACTATATACTACACTATGTACTACACTGTATACTACACTGTGTACTACACTGTATACTACACTATATACTACACTGTATACTACACTATGTACTACACTGTATACTACACTATGTACTACACTATATACTACACTGTATACTACACTATATACTACACTGTATACTACACACACTATATACTACACTATATACTACACTGTATACTACACTATACTACACTGTATACTACACATATACTACACTATATACTACACTGACTACACACTATATACTACACTATATACTACACTAGTATACTTACTACACTGTATACTACACTATATACTACACTGTATACTACACTATATACTACACTGTATACTACACTATATACTACACTGTGTACTACACTGTATACTACACTATGTACTACACTGTATACTACACTATACTACACTATATACTACACTGTATACTACACACACTATATACTACACTATATACTACACTGTATACTACACTATGTACTACGCTGTATACTACACTATATACTACACTATGTACTACACTATATACTACACACTACACTGTATACTACACTATATACTAAACTATATACTACACTGTATACTACACTATATACTACACACACTATATACTACACTATATACTACACTGTATACTACACTATGTACTACGCTGTATACTACACTATATACTACACTATGTACTACACTGTATACTACACTATATACTACACTATATACTACACTATATACTACACTATGTACTACACTGTATACTACACTATGTACTACACTGTATACTACACTATATACTACACTATATACTACACTGTATACTACACTATGTACTACGCTGTATACTACACTATATACTACACTATATACTACACTGTATACTACACTATATACTACACTATATACTACACTATATACTACACTATGTACTACGCTGTATACTACACTATATACTACACTATATACTACACTATGTACTACACTGTATACTACACTATATACTACACTATATACTACACCATATACTATATACTATTATACCACGTTGACATAGTCTATCGTAACCGTGAAGTGTTGACATTTTAATCATGATTACAGCTAATAAAAGTCGTAAGCTGTTATATTTTACCAATAGCTTTTTCTCGGGTTACTAAAAATAGATTGTGACGTAACGCAGCAGAGCATCATGGGATTGCTTTGCGGGCAAACACTGCACGTTGTTCTTTCTGTTTACGCTACGGCGACTGACAAAGAGCGACATTTTTTAGATTAATCTCTGAAACAATGCTGAAAACAGGAGGAACCAAACACTGCTGTTGGGGTTTATGTAAATCGGACTCCAGATATCCAGAGCGGTTACCGGAGGGGACATTTTTTTATTCCATTTCCAAAGCCTGGTAAGACCAGTGACAACATGACCCATGCAGTGGGAAAGACAACAGGGCAAGTTCAAGACTGAGAAAGCAAAGCGCTGGCAGTTTTTATGTGGGCGATCTGATTTCCAAAATGTGGAGAAAATAATCAGGAACACATATATCTGCTCTCTGCATTTTCGTGGTAGAAAAGGCCCAACATCTGAGAGCGACGAACCAGTAGTAGCATCGCTTACAGACGAGGAAACAAAAGCGACAGGGAGGTGACAGGGAGACTCCAGCGCAACGTGGCGACCAACCTGCACATTATCAACGGGACAAATGAGAAGAAAACTGGTCCATCTAGGGCATTCTAGGCGTTTTTACCCCAAAAGAGGAACTGTTCATTACACTTCTGAGGCTGCGAAAAGGACTTTCACTAAAAATGATTGCCTACATGTTTGTCACATCTGAATCGTTTGAGAGCAAATTTTTATCTGTTTATGTTCCTACACTTCAAGTCTATGAATGTCCCTATATTCCCAACAAAGGATATAGATCAAACATCTCTGCCAAGAGTGTTTAGACAGTTTAAAAATGTCAGATACTTTGTAGACTGCACGCAATTCTTTTGTAGGACACCCAGGATTATGGGCAGCAAGGCAATGTGTATTCCTCTTACAAGCACCACACCACAATGAAAGGACTGATTGCAGTCACACCTAAAGGTGCTGCATGTTTTGTTGATATATTTGAGAAATGTGGCATTCTACAACACATTGGACAAGGAGATGTTTTGCGTGTGGACAAAGGGTTTAAAGTGTAGGATTTGCTTTTGTCAAGACCGGCTACTATAAAAATCCCTGCATTTCTAGGTAAGCGAGCTAGCCTGTCTGCAGAACAGGCGATGGATACAAGGAGGGTAGCCAAGGCACGAATTCATGTAGAATGCTTTAATGAAAGACTGAAAAAGTTCATGCTTCTCAGTAGAACTATCGCCCTAAGTCTCAGTTGTGTTGCCTCCCAAATGGTTTTTCTTGGATGCTGTTTGGTAAATTTTCAGAGTAGCTTATGTATTTAAAAGCAAATGAAGTGATAAAGTACCACATAGATTGGTCAAAGATAGAAATGTGGGAATATTTTTTACCAATAACAGACTAAACAGAATTTTTGGTGTTAAACTGATGGTCCACCTATCAATTCATTCAGGGGCATATGACAGAAAAGTATTGTAAATAAATCTGTATAGTAATTAATATTATAGGTTACAAGTACTGTTCTGCTTCATAGTAAACAAAGAGAAAAATAAAAAATCAAAACCGCATTTTTACACGTTCACGTTGTTTTTTTTTTGAACAATTAACTGCACAGCAACGCATTCGCTGCAAACGCTGGTGTAGTACATGTGGGGAATATTTGTCCGCTTTGCATTTCCAGAAGCCCTTGCGCGGCTAGATCGTGACGTCATCTGTGGAAAGCGCCATTATGACTCATCCTTTGTCAACTGATTAAGCTGTAATTAGTACCGAATCCTGCTGCGCTTTGGTACCATAGTAACGACCTTGAACTTGTGTCATGTGCAGGTCATCCACAGACGTCGCGACTTCTCAGTTGACTTCAACCGGAACTGGACAGAATATGTAAACGGTTTTGGTGACATCTCTGGAGATTACTGGCTGGGTAAGATGTTGACATATCTCTTTCATTCTCTGGCATTATCCCTCCTCCTGCATAACTGTAACCTCACCATTTGTTTTTACAGTCAAAGTCAGGCTGTAATCAGTATTGTGTTTCACTGTGTTGTTTGTGTGATGTGGACTGGTTAATACAAACGTATCTGTTTCTGTTGTTCTAATATGTTTTTTCGACGATTCATATTGCTCATTACATTGTATTTTGTGTATTATTTCCTTAGCATGCTTTGTTTGCTGTTGCAATGGAATGAATGGATGGCTGATGTTCTTGTAATGTCTAAGTTGCCTGAGTCTCAAAAACAAAGAAACACGAAGGTTGCGAGGAAATACATCACTACAGCATTTCATGTGATTTGTTTTTGTTTTGTTTTGTTTTCTTTAGGGTTATCTGATTGCAGGGTGTGGATAAGTTTAGAACTTTATTAATTCACAGTAGCTAAAACATTTCATGCAGTTGCACAAGAGTCTTTAATTTTGTTTTGTTGTAAATATGGATATAGGGTGTAAAATGTCCTTCAAGCAATCTATTTATCTATATTTGTCTACATCTAGTCTGTGAGAATGGTCTTATAACAACCTGTGTTATGATCATAGTTTCATACCATTTTAAGGATATATCGTTTTGTGTGTAAATATAGCTCTATGTATCGGAGTTTGCACCTGTATGTGTGTGCCTGTATTGGGACACCTTACCACCCTAGTCTGTGTGTGTATTGACACCTTACCACCCTAGTCTGTGTGTGTATTGACACCTTACCATCCTAGTCTGTGTATGTGTATTGACACCTTACCACCCTAGTCTGTGTATGTGTATTGACACCTCACCACCCTAGTCTGTGTATGTGTATTGACACCTTACCATCCTAGTCTGTATGTGTGTGTATTGACACCTTACCACCCTAGTCTGTGTGTGTATTAACACCTTACCACCCAAATCAGTGTGTGTATTGACACCTTACCACCCTAGTCTGTGTGTGTGTTGACACCTTACCACCCTAGTCTGTGTGTGTTGACACCTGAACACCACAGACTGTGTTGCTGTCTTCTCTGTGTCCTACACTAGACCGGCAAACTCTCAGTTTCCTTCTCAGCCCAGACTGCTTAGCATGTCCTCCCTCTCCTCGCCTTGTGCCTACATCCGAAGCCTTCAAATACTTCGTTACAATCATTTTCGTTCAGAAATGTATTTCAAATCAGGAGTACAGTTGTACCTGCTACTTCTCCCACAGCTGGTGTTAGCTGTTGTACAGTTTATGTTCATGTATGCTTTCTGATGCTTTTCCTCATGTTTCAGTATGGTTGGCTGTATGTTTATTTTTGGTATACAGCGCATTGACCTCGTACGTACATGGAAAATACACTTTATTATTGGTAGTAATAACACAACAACACTAAAAGTTCAATAAGTTTGTGATTTACCTTTTCATCATCTAAAGTCTAGCAATAGTGTCAACATGTTTATAACATCGTAGGACAGGTAATGACCGCGGACACTTCTATGGCTCATGACAACTCTTGAGCAAAGATCAACACAAATATTTCACTGCTGGACTTATCTGTTAACATGAGATCATTGCCTTGTCTTGTCTCAGGCCTGTCCGCGATTCACGAACAGATCAGATATAAATCATGGAGCTTGAGGGTGGACATCGTAGATGGGAGTGGAGAACGTCGCTACGCTCAGTACGGCTGGTTCCGTCTGGACGGTCCTGAGTATAACTACAAACTTTCGTGGTACTGGTACTGGGGGGACGCAGGTACGTACGTGACCACTGAACAGTAAGAAAGAGTGAGACGCAGGTTAGCTGGCAGGCTGCCTGTCTGGCTGGTTAGGAAATAAGTGGATGACTACAGTTGTGTGTGTGTGTGGCTTTGCGTGCATGTGTGCGTGAGTGACAGCGCCTCCTATCGCGTGCGTTTCCTTTGATGTGACTTGAAAATACAGGTGTGATGATCAGGGAAAGAGAAAGGAAAAGAGATTTCCGCGGGTTTCTTTCTTGCCTGGGATTGTTTTGTTTTTTGTTTCTTTGGCTTTCTCAGGAGCTTCTGACCGTTTTCTTGAGGGCTGTATTGTAAAGTCCTGACCAAACTTGTTTAAAGAGTAATTTAATTATGTACAATCGTGTTTAGTGAGCTGTAGTCATTGTGTTGTTTTTAATCTGTTTGAGTCTGTCAGGCTTTGACTGGATGCAAATTATTAATAATTATTGTGAAATGTGACCCACCACGACGAAATGAGTCAAGTCGGAAATCTGAGATTTTACAAACTGGATATTTTCGAAATGTACAGGGTTTAGCTCTTTATTTGATACTTCTAGTCCTTAAATTGAGTTGAGTTATAAAGATTAGAAGCGTGGAAGTACGGTAGTCACCTTATTGAGAAAAGCAGGTTCAAAGATTTTCAGCAAACCATTGTTTTTCCTTAGCATCGGAGACTTTTCAATGTTGACAGTTGACACTGTGCTACACTCTACATGATGATAACATACGGCGCGCTACATCATTTCAGGCAATAAACATACATAGACATGAATATGTCTGTGCTTTCAGAACCTTTACCTGTTAGCAAAATAAACAGACATGGAAGACAATTGTGATTTGTTGTCTTCCCAAGTCATGACCGTTGACCTGTGCCAGTCCCACAATGCCACACCAGTACCGTTCTAACATTTCGAGGAAACCTTTCATCTTTCCGCACCTTTTTCAGTTTTTTTTTCACACTTTGACCTACAAGGCAGTGGGACCTTTCGCCTTTGACTTGGGTGGAGGTGGAATTAGAAATTCTGACATCTGTCGCTCCATTCCTCATATTAGGTGACGTGTTGTCACGTGATGTCAAAGGTCGGGTGTGGAAGCGACAACCTAAGAACCCCCCATGGCTTATCAGTGTGATTTAAAAATCTCTAACATTAAGATAACAACAGAGCACATACAAGTACATCCAATAAATGCTTGGCATGTTGTTACAAGTTGTTTACGCAATGGCAATAATCAATAAACACATTATTTGTCTTTAGTATCACATCATTCAGCAAAGTCATGCTGCAGACACAGACGTGTTCTTATATCGTGTCTACAGACATCTTCTGTGGTTCAACCTTTTAGAAACAACACAGGTCACATCAACAACACCTTTGCTGTGTATGTCGCTCTCCTTTAGTATACACTAAGTAAGAGATTAGTGTGTGCACTGTATGTAGCTTACACTAAGAGATTAGTGTGTGCACTGTATGTAGCTTACACTAAGAGATTAGTGTGTGCACTGTATGTAGCTTACACTAAGTAAGAGATTAGTGTGTGCACTGTATGTAGCTTACACTAAGAGATTAGTGTGTGCACTGTATGTAGCTTACACTAAGTACGAGATTAGTGTGTGCACTATATATAGCTTACACTAAGGCAGGGGTCTCAAACTCAATTTACCCGGGGGCCACTGGAGGCAGAGTCTGGATGAGGCTGGGCCGCATCAGGTTTTCCACAAGAAAAGCTCTTACAAAAACATTCCAATGTCAAAAATGTCTTATTTTTTCATCTTATTAAAAAATAAAAATAAATTAACAAATTTATAAGAAAAAATAAATCAATCAGTAATAAATAAATAAATTGAAAATGAAAATATAATAATAATACAGCAGATATAGAAGACTGAAGAAAATATAGTTGCTGACCAGAGAAATGTAATTATTATTATTCAGATTCAAATGTCTGTATTAGCATTTCTTTAACATTTAACTTTCTGAACATGAATGGAACATTGAACATAAACTGTTTTGAACATGGCTTCTTCTGCCTACTTCTTGCTGCTAGAGGTCTGGCAGCGCTTACTCTCACATAGCCGAGCCACATTTGGCTTAAGGGAGGAAGCAGTTGAGACCCTCAGTACGGCTTGAAGATGCTCATCAGTAAGTCTGGATCTGTACTTGGACTTATTGAAGTTCAAGGTAAAGAAGAGCTTTTCGCACAAGTATGTGCTCCCAAAAAGACACATGGTCCGCTTGAACATTCGGGAAAGCTCAGGGAAGCTAGGGGGCCATTCTCTCAAAAATTGCCCGAGCTTGTCTGCTTTTCCACTCACCTCCCTGAACTTGGCTTTGAGTTCAGAGTTGCACTGCAGGTCAATGAGCTCCATTTGAAGCACAGGAGGAGCATCTTGCACATCAAAGGAGAAGGGGTCCGCAAAAATTTGAAATGTGGTTCTGTGCGTCTTGAAGTCTGCAAATCTGTGATCAAATTCCTGCTGTAGCTTCAAAATGACATCCACATACTCTTCACCGCTGAACGGTGTGCCTGCATCCATGAGTGCCTTGCATGCTGGGAAATGGCAAAGGTTTGTCTGAGAAAGCTGGGCTTTCCATAACATAAGTTTTGTAGAGAATGCTCTCACGTTGTCATAGGCAACACTGACAAGTTGCCCCTGACCTTGTAGCTTCTTGTTCAGTACGTTAAGCTCATGTGTCGTATCAACCAAAAAAGCTAAGTCCATGAGCCATTTTGGATCACTTAGCCCAGGAACAGCAACCCCATCTTCCTCCATGAAGGCTTTCACTTCGGCTCTCAACTCAAAAAATCTCTTCAATATGTTTCTCCTGCTGAGCCAACGTACCTCGGTGAAGTAGAGCACATCCCCATATTCTGACTCCATTTCCTCTAAAAAAGCACGAAACCTTCTGTGCTTTAAGCCCTGGATCTGATTTGGTTGATACATTTCACAACGAAAGACATCACATTGTCAAACTTCAGGCATTTGCTGCAAAGGGCCTGCTGATGAATAATGCAGTGCAGAGCAATGGCCTCCTCCACACCTTCCTCTTCCAGTTTTTTTGGAACAAGTGCCACCAGTCCATTTTTCCTCCCTGTCATTGATGGCGCTCCATCAGTTGCTATTCCAACAAACCTCCTCCAAGGCAAACCGGCATTCTCAATGGCATCACACAGCTGGTGAAATATCTCCTGAGCTGTGGTCTGGCCATGCATTGGAATCACTGTGAGCAACTCCTCTATGACTTCAAAAGTGTCATCAACACCGCGGACAAAGACTGCGAGTTGGGCAGTGTCGGTGATGTCTGTGGTCTCATCAAGAGCGACTGAGTATACACTGAAACATTTTGCTTTCTCACACAGTTGATCATAAATGTCACTTGACAGGTCAGAAATGCGCTCTGCTACGGTGTTGGCAGAAAGGCTGATGTTGCTAAACTGACCTTTCTTTTCTGGACAGGCAATACTTGCAGCCTGTAATATGCACATTTTTAAAAATTCACCTTCTTTGAATGGCTTTCCTGCTTTAGCAATCATCCCACTAACCACGTAGCTAGCTTCGACTGCTGCGTCATTCTCTTTGGTTGCTTTCTTAAAGAAATTTTGTTGCCTGAGTAGATATGTTTTGAGATTAGCAACCCGGTTGACTCTCTCATCTCCCTGGTATTTTGCATACTCCTCAGCATGTCTAGTTGTGTAATGACATTTCAAATTGTATTCTTTGTGCACTGCAACTTTCTCTGTGCAAATAAGACACGTTGGGCTGCCTCTGTGCTCAACAAAGAAATATTGCTCTTCCCACTTTTCCTGAAATTGTCTGTGCTCATCACCAACCTTTCTCTTAACTGCAGGCTTTGAAAAAAACATGTTTGGAGCTGTGCGTAAAGGTCTTTGCGGGCTCACTGTTGTGCAATGGCAAACTTAAACTGACTTTCGTTCCGCACACCTCATTGAACTACCAACACAAACGGCCTATCTTCACCACATACAACTTTACGTTTCCTCGAGACGGACCTCCTTTCGCCAGCGCGCAGTTTGAAAAGTGAGGATTTTTCTCACGCAGAAGCTAAGATGTTTCTCCCTCCGCGTGGCGTGTCTCCAGTCCTCCCTTTGAAGTTGACCGATTCAGGGAAACTGGCAGACACCCAACTTTTCCCACGGCCGTCCGCTTGAAGTCGTCGGGCCACGTGTCACTGGTCAAGATTTATGGCCACCCGCCCGGACCATCCAGAGGACAGTTGACAGAAACTGGAAGTTGCAGACTAAGGAGCGAGAGAGGAGAAGATATACAGTCAAATCTCCCTACTATGCCATCCCGCTACTATGCCACTCTCGGTATTATGCCACTTTTGCTCGGTCCCGACTATAAATGTAAAAAAAATTTACTATGCCACCCCAGACTCTCGCTACTATGCCACTTTTTTTGTGACTGTTAAAAGACACAAGTTGTGAAATTCCACGCAGTGCTCGATTATACTGTATGGTAGTGTGCGACATGGCAGTTAGGTGGATGGAACCTAGCACGCACACAGGGAGGATGGCGGCTGGCGATGGGGGGGTGGTAGTCGCTGGCCGGGTGACAGACACATGACAGGGAGAGCGGGAGGGGGTCGACTAGCGACAGGATGCAGGTGCGCGGATGTGGTTGCCTGGTTGGGAGGGGTGGAGGATGAAGAGGTGAGGGGGAGAATGAGAGGAGACAGCTAGCGCCAGCCGACGATTCTTGAGAGCTTTGGACTGACAAGTAACTTGAGCAAATAAAGCCGTTTTTACGAACCCTCGGTATTATGCCACTTTTGCTCGGTCCCGGTAGGTGGCATAGTAGCGAGATTTGACTGTAACAGTATCAAACTCGGGCCGCACTAACATGAAACTTTGATATTGAGGTGGGGGCCGCAAACTTTTGTTTCGCGGGCCGCAGTTGGCCCGCGGGCCGCGAGTTTGAGACCCCTGCACTAAGGAATAATTTAGTGCATATTCTAAGATAGAGATTAGTGTAGACCCTCTGGTTTGAAAGCCATTACTTGGTTGATGTCTTTGTACATTTGTTACACTTGGCAATAAATATCAGGTCCAGAAATATGAGCAATTAAAATAAAACATGAAAAGAAACAGATAAGCACAAAAACTGAAGACAATCGTCAGGGCCCATGTTGAACCACACTCTTTGGATCTTGTTGTCGGTAAATAGAACAGACACCACACTTTGTGCTGTTCTTTTGCTGATTCCTACAGACTGCTGTTCACACGAAACCAAGCAAACTGTACTAGGAAAAGGGATGATCCTCGCAGTAGTCCACCCAAGGGTAACGATGGGAATGAAATGACCTCAAATACATTCTCCGTGACCTTAAGATCAACATGTCTACTTTGATCAGATATTCCTCTCTATACTTTCTCTCTTGTTTACTTTCATTCTAAAGGTTAAGATGAACTTTTTATATCCTATTGTAAACTTTACAGTCATTTTAGAGTTAATTATCTATCTCTCTATTCCTCTTCGTGCATCAGGTTGCACATAAGGCCTCAACCAGAGTCCGCCACCGATGTCGATCGGCTGAAACCCGCTCCAGGTGACCCCATGTCTCTAGGTGACCCCATGTCCAGCCCTTTCCTTTCATCTCCCTTTCCACTGTTCTCCTCCAAGTTTCCTTTGGGCGGCCTCGTTTTCTTCGGCCGTCTGGAGTCCATCGTAGGGCGACTGTGGAGAGGTCTGCTGTCTGCTGGCGGAGCACATGTCCAATCCATCGCCAACGCCTTCGTTGAACCTGCGTGGTGATGGACTCGGTTTCAGTTCTTCGGTGGAGTTCTTCGTTGGTGATGGTGTTTGGCCAAAAGATGTTAAGTATGCGCCTGAGGCATCTGTTTTGGAAGACGTCAAGCTTGTTACTGATGGTTTTGGCCATCTTCCAAGATTCTGATCCGTAAAGGAGGGTGCTGATCACATTTGACTTGAAGATTCTCAGCTTGATCTTCTGGCTGATGTTTGTTGCCTTCCATGTGCTCCTGAGTGAGGCGAAAGCCTGGCTGGCTTTTGCCAGTCGGGCTCGAATCTCCACCTCCACATCCCCGGTGTTTGACATTTTGGACCCAAGATAGGTGAAACTGTCAACTTCCTCAATCTCTTCTCCATTTAGTTTGATGCTGTCTTGGACTCTGGCGTTCACTCTCATACTTTTCGTTTTCTTTGCGCTGACCTTCAAGCCAAGGTTTCCAGCTGTTTGTGAGAAGGCCTTTGTTTTTTCATGCATGTCTTGGTGGCGGTGTGACAGCAGGGCAATGTCATCAGCAAAGTCTAAGTCTTCCAGCGCTGTTGTTGCTGTCATAGTCATGGATAACAATTATTCTGGAGAAGGCTTTTGACAGCATCCACCGCGAGTCCTTATGGAAGATCCTGAGGCATTACTGAGTCCCTGCAAAACTTGTTCAGGTCATTGCAATGCTGTACAGCGATTTCAAATCCCAGGTTGTCTGTGACACGGAGCTCACAGACCCCTTCAACGTCAGTACCGGGATGAAGCAGGGCTGCATTCTGTCGCTGTTCCTCTTCATCCTGGCCATGGACTGGATCATGAAGACTTCCACCGACAGTGAGAGGAGAGGGATCAGATGGACCATGACAATGACAGCAACAACAACGCTGGAAGACTTGGACTTTGCTGATGGCATTGCCCTGTTGTCTCAGCACAAAGAAAACGAAAAGTATGAGAGTGAACGCCAGAGTCCAAGACAGCATCAAACTAAATGGAGAAGAGATTGAGGAAGTTGACAGTTTCACCTATCTTGGGTCCAAAATGTCAAACACCGGGGATGCGGAGGTGGAGATTCGAGCCCGACTGGCGAAAGCCAGCCAGGCCTTCGCCTCACTCAGGAGCACATGGAAGGCAACAAACATCAGTAAGAAGATCAAGCTGAGAATCTTCAAGTCAAATGTGATCAGCACCCTCCTTTACGGATCAGAATCTTGGAAGATGACCAAAATCATCAGTAACAAGCTTGACGTCTTCCAAAACAGATGCCTCAGGCGCATACTTAACATCTTTTGGCCAAACACCATCACCAACGAAGAACTCCACCGAAGAACTGAAACCGAGTCCATCACCACGCAGGTTCAACGAAGGCGTTGGCGATGGATTGGACATGTGCTCCGCCAGCAGACAGCAGACCTCTCCACAGTCGCCCTACGATGGACTCCAGACGGCCGAAGAAAACGAGGCCGCCCAAAGGAAACTTGGAGAAGAACAGTGGAAAGGGAGATGAAAGGAAAGGGCTGGACATGGGGTCACCTAGAGCGGGTTTCAGCCGATCGACATCGGTGGCGGACTCTGGTTGAGGCCTTATGTGCAACCTGATGCACGAAGAGGAATAGAGAGATAGAACTTTAACTGGTGAACTTGTGAACAGTGGAATTATCACCACGATGAACAGTAATGAGAAGAAGCACCAGAAAGCTAAGTTTTAAGATTATATCAAAATAATACTTGTAACTATTTCTTTATATATATGCACTTTTGTTTAATTTTATTATTTAATTTTTACTGAAGTATCTTAATTGAGATCTTTATGTTGTAATTAGGTGTGTGGGCGAATGCAGCAATACAAAAGTTATCCATTGCGTGCTGGGCCCCCATTCAGTACATTACAGCATTCTTCTGTTTAAAAACTGCTCTCTTCACTCTTTATGTTCTTGATGATATGCTGGGTTAAGCATCATTAGAGATTTAAAAAAAAACTCGTTTTGTATTTCATTGTATTGCGTGGTGCTTGGCTTTGTTATGACGAACAACACAGAAATAACATTTAATAATAAAAGTTTATATAGATGTTGGTAGTAATAATACATTTGTGATTAGGACTTTGTGTGACCAGTAGTATATAACTGTGTGTTTGTGTGCTTACAGGAGATGACCTGACACCTAGTTACGATAAAGAGTTTTCAACCTATGACCGAGACCCGACCGGCTGTGTCAGGGCACGTCACAGCGCCTGGTGGTACCCGGATGACTGTGGCAGAACTTACCTCAACAGCCCTAGTGCAAGCGGCAATGTTTGGGGTGACTACAGCAACCTGCAGTTCTCGGAGATGAAGCTGAGGCCATACGAGTCAACACTTGGGCTTACACCGGCCCCCTGATGTTCTCAACGATGAAGGTGAAGCCAGACTAACATCATCTTGTCTCGTGTACCCACTGCTTATACCGCCAGTCCACTGTTCACTGTTCACTACAGGTTCCACTGATGATGTGAGCTCAGTGTACATTAATCTTTCGCAATAGTCTAGCATCTGACCCTAGTGCAGACTACTGTACTTTAATTGTTTACTTTGAGTATATTGCCTGGTGATTCTAGTATACACGTGTTGTATTATTTCTTGCAGATTTGGGTGTGCTTGGATAAACTAACATGTTTACAAACGTAAAGTCTAAGTTTAATTAATTCATTCAGCATTTAATTGTGCAATGAGCTGTCGCTATAACCTAATACTTTAAAGTAAACAATATTACCTATACACCTAATAGTTTATAGTAAACGTGTCATGAACTATATATTAGCTATACACCTAATAGTTTATAGTAAACGTGTCATGAACTATATATTAGCTAGACACCTAATAGTTTATAGTAAACGTGTCATGAACTATATATTACCTATACACCTAATAGTTTATAGTAAACGTGTCGTGAACTATATATTAGCTCAGCGGTTCTCAACCTGTGGGGCGCGACCCCTTGGGGGGTCGCGACGTGCCTACAAGGGGGTCGCGAAGGTGGTCATTTTTTAAAAAAGTTTCTTATACTGGTATTAGTGAAATTAGTTTACATTGTGTAACCGAGTGGTGCGGGGGCTCAAACTCCAAATCTCTTCTTCTATTCAAGTACACTGTCTCGGCAATGCAGTGACTCTCACTTCCAAAACTCAAAACACAATCCCCTCTAACAATTAAGCCTCCAATCTCCCTCCTCTTACCTTTTGCCCTCTCTCTTCCCAATCTCTCATCGCTGACTCCCCTCTCCTCTCCAGTCACACCTCTCTTTTTTTTTAAACATCTAAAAGGCAGCGCATTCAGGAAACGTCCATCATTCACACCCTTTCATTCGCACGTGCTCAGTCCTAGTACTCTATAGG
The DNA here is from genome assembly GCF_003073045.1 of Pomacea canaliculata. Lineage (NCBI taxonomy): Eukaryota > Metazoa > Mollusca > Gastropoda > Architaenioglossa > Ampullariidae > Pomacea > Pomacea canaliculata. Next base: position 541,371 of record NC_037591.1, on the reverse strand, counting down.
TCCCTGACAGAAGGCCATGACCAGACAATGCGCTGCGACTGGATAAAGACAGCAGTTTTAATCCAAATTTTGGATGCAGTACACGTGTTTGTCCTGAAGAAGATAGCCATGGATAAATTTGTGCTGCGAAAAGGAACTGATTGCGGTGGTTTTTTGAAAAGAAAAGTGAAGAAACGAGCGATGTGCAAGTTTTGGGTGCTGGAGCCGATGAAAAACCAGAAAAGGCCTGCTACGAAAGTAAGAAAGTATGAAATGAATACTTGAAAACTGGTTTTACAAACATTATTGTTGATGGTAAAGAACGGCCACAGTGTGTTGTTGCCTCGCAATATTAGCTCCAGATAGTATGAAGCCAACAAACTACGGCGCCATTTGGAAACTCGGCATGCGGAGTTAGCTTGCAAACCTCTCGAATTTTTTTGAAACGAAAATTGCAAGAATACTAAAAGAGACAAAAAAACATTTGTCTCACATACATCAATTCCTAAGAAAGCTTTGATGGCTTCGTATCAAGTTTCCTATCGCATTGCTCAAACAAAAAAGCACATACGATCGGAGAGTCAGTAATACTGCTGCAGCAATGGACAATTGTACGGACCATGATAGGAGAAGATGCTGCTACGCAACTGCAAGCCATTCCTTTGTCAAATGACACAGTTCGCCGAAGAATAACTGAGATATCTGAAGACGTGTCTGATCAGTTGATCAGTCGTATAAAAAGCCCAAAATGTTGCTTTGCAGTAGATGAGCTTACTGACACTGCAGGTGACTCACATTTGATTGCTTACATTCGTTACGTGTGGGAAAATAATCTTCTGGAAGACTTTTATTTTGCAAGAAAATTGAACGCAGAGCAACAGCCAAGATTTTTTTGGGATTGTCGATGACTTCCTTAAGGACCAAGGCATTTCCTGGAGTTCCTGCGTCGGCTTGTGCACAGATGGGCCCCTGCAATGGCTGGAAAGAAACAAGGTTGCAATCTCTTATTAAAAAAGGTTGCTCCAGACGTAGTTTGGACTCACTGCATGATCCACCGTGAGTTGTAGCTTCCAAAGATTTGAGTGTTGAGTTGAACACAGTGCTAACAGATGTCATAAAAATGGTGAACTTTGTAAAGAACAGTTCTGCCAGATCTCGCTGTTTTCTCTGATATGTCAAGACATGGGAGCCGACTAGGACACCTTGCTCTATTACTGCGAAATCAAGGTGAGTTGTCGCGTGGAAAGCTCTCGCAAGAGTCTTGAATTGCGGGAGAGAAATTGTGGGTGTTTCTGAAGGAGAACTCTTTCAACAAGGCTGACCTGCTTAAGAACGACCCGATGGCTGCTGCTAATGGCATATTATCGGACTATTTGAGAAGCTGAACGTTTTGATACTTCTATGCAAGGGAAGGACACCACCATATTACAAACAACTGACAAGATGAATGCTTTCGTCCGAAAAAATTTCGTTGTGGACGCAAAAGATACGCCAAGAAAATATTTTTTTATATGTTTCCGTGCTTGTTAAGTGCAAGGCTGACAACTTGAATCTTGATCAGGTGAAAGAATGTAATTATTGCCCATCTAAACGGACTGCAAGAAAGGTTTCAGCATTATTTCGCTGAAATTGATGTGACTAAATACGATTGGATTCGTAATCCATTTCTGGCTGATCCTAGCACAAGCGGGTTGTCACGCAAGAAGAAGAGCAGCTCATCGACTTTCGAGTGACCAATCCCTGAAAAAATGGTCTTCCACACAACACCAGTGACAACATTCTGGATTACGCATCAACGGTGAATATCCTCTCCTTTCTGAGAAAGCAATGAAGTTCTGCTGCCATTTTCAACTTCATATATGTGTGAGCAAGGATTTTTCAGGCATTGGCAGCACTGAAGTCGAAATACAGAAATCGTTGGGACGCAGAGGCTGAGCTGCGAATTGCAGTGGGTACGAAACATCGCACACAGGTTCGCTTCTCTATGCAACATCAAGCAGGCTTCAACCTTCTCATTAGTCAAGTGAAGTGTCCAATAAAATAATATTTATTAGCTTTAGTAAAATTCATTAACAGTTATACTTCTTGCAGATACGAACTTTGCTTTCCGTTGTTGAAGTTGCATTGATTTTCTCGACGCCGGCGTTCGGGTTAGCTAAAGCTCCCCCCCCCGCTCTTCCACCGACCTAGCTGGCTAAGGGGGGTCGCGACGTACGGTGTTCGTCAGGGGGGTCGCCACATCTAAAAGGTTGAGAACCGCTGTATTAGCTAGACACCTAATAGTTTATGCAATGTTGCCAGTTGACTCAGTGTGAAAAAGATAATCATCCGAGAGTTTCATTTTTCACAATATACAAAACCACGGATACTGATTGTATCCAACACTGCTGTTTCATTATTTGCTTACTGACGATGACTGACCATGACTCAGATTGCTACATTCTCTAATTTGTTTGGTATTTTAAAGGCTTCAAGTTTATTTTTGTGTTATGTTGTGAAACTTTACCGTGTCTGCAGTTTTGCTTTATTTAAGCGAATATTGACATTTTCAACAAACCTGTGAGCGAAGCTTACTTTTCATAAAAAAATAGAACTATTGCAAAGAATGAACAGATATTTTCATAAGAGCAATTAAATTATAAGTAGTATTGTTTGGTATTTGCCACTTTGACTACATGTAGAACTTGTGTAGAGGTATTTTGCATTTATTTTGTACCACTCAACTCTGGAGTGACTATTGCCTGCACTGCCTTGCTGCTGACTATTGTATTTTAAAATGTCACGTGACGCTTTGCTTGAATAAGTATTTGTCCTAACCTGAAGCCATCTCATGTTGTTTATTTGAAGAGTGCGCATGTCGCGGGAAGTTCGTGACACTCTGTCTCTCTGTCTGTGTGCTTACTCATTTTCCATCTTTCGATTCCTTTATTCTTTTTTCTTCACTCGTCACAACACTCTTTAGTCCTAATGAACAGTTTTCAAGCAAAAGAATATTTCTATAACCTGTACAACAAACCGTCCTTTTGCTGAAATTTTCATGAGGTGATGCAGTTGGTAGTTGTTATACCTGTCTTTATGTTTTTATCTCACTTCTACTCGCTTTCTCTACAAACATACGTGACTTTGATACACGGGAAGAAAGAAAACTCAGAGGTTCGTTAGTCAGTTCGTTTCCTCTGGCCACGGGATGCCGGCCACCCTCCAAGCTGCCTGAGGACAGTCATTCGACAGGGTGTCGTGCCGTGTACACACGCTTCCTGACACACTGATCAGAGTCCCATAAACATGTTTGGTAAACATTCACTGCAGATTATAGGGGAGTTCAACACAGTCATTTAGCTTCCCTGACACACTGATCACAGTTCATAAACAATGTTTAAACATTCACTGAGATTACAGGGGAGTTCAATAAACACATGTTCATCATTTAGGCACATCACTGTGGATTTCTAGGGCACAAGAACATTCTCTAATGTTCTAAACAGCAGGGAGGACTAGTGTTTTAGTTGAGGAAAGTATTTCAACATCAGTGAAGTTGTCAAGCGTGTACTCCATGTTCCATGGCTGGTGTGCACAAGCGAACTTAAACATGAACTAAGCTTAAGTTGGCTGACTCAACTTTAAGTAAAGTACTCGGTGTCCAAGACAACTCCAAGTCCGCTAGTTATGGAATTTCTACTCATGTTTAAGATTGCCTCCCAGGTATAAACCTTTACTAGCTGGAGTGGGATGACTTAAGTTAGCACATTTCTGATTTCTAGTGTGAATGAGTGACGAGAGATGCAGCGGACATGTGTTGCTATAGAACCGTGATGTAGAAGACATTTGAGGAGGGAAGTGTGTTTCGCGTGACAGACAATCCTTTTATCGCCTGTATGATCCGTGATATAGCCCTAGTTTCTCAGGGGTTCAAACTCAAATTTACCGGGCACTGGAGGCAGTAGTCTGATTGGCTGGGCTCGCATCAGTTTTTGGGTGTCACAAAGAAGATAGCGTCTTACAGAGAGGAATACATTGCATGTATGTATAAAGAATGTCTTATGATTGTTTTCATTGCTGTTGAGTTTATTTGAAGGAATAGTAGGAGAAGAAGTTGATAATTTGATGAAACGGAGGGAATTTATTCTGGGGAATAGAAATATAGGTCGGAATCAGGTGTAGAAAATTTGAGAATGTGAAATGATATTAATATAATTACTAGGGCAGATATGGGAAGGAAGTAAGAAAATTAGTTGCTTGACAGGAGAGTGGTAAAGTGTATTATCGTTAAAAGGGTCAGATTCAATATTCAGTAATCCCAGGTAGATGGATTTGATTCGTGGAGATATTAGCTAGTGTTCGTTTTAACATTGTAACTTTTCACTGGATCGTGAAGATATTGAAATTGAGACATAAATCTGACGATTTTTGAACATGGCTTCTTCTTGCCATTAGTCTTTTGTCTGTAGGGGTAGGTTGAGTGTGATGGGCATCGCTGATATTAACTTCTCACAGAAGCTCTTGTAGGGCCATCATGTGGCGTTGAATGAGGAGCAGATGAGACTCAGTACGGGCTTGAAGATGCTCATCTCAGTAGTCTGATCTTGTATTTGGATTATTGAAGTTCAAGGTAAAGGTTGATAGAGGTTAAATATTGTTGGCACAAGTGTGTCTCCTACAAAAGCCTCACAGTGGTTTCCCGATTTGTGTAATAGAGTGGCTAGTATGATGCGTAGAAAAGCTCAGGGGAAGCTAGGGAGGGGCCTCCAGTGTTGCTCTCTAAATTTTGTCCCGTCAAAGCTTGGCTCTGCTTTTCCGGACTCACACTCCTGGAGATCTTGGCGTTTTTGCAAGTTAGGAGTTAGCGGTCCGTATTGGCAGGTATATTCAATGAGCTTCGCTTTGAAGAAAGCAGCGCGAGGGGAGCATCTTGCACTGGCAAGGAGGAAGAGGGGTCCAAAAATTTGAATGTGGTTCGCGATTACTGCGTGATGCTTGTGAACGTCTGGGCAAAGATGAGGATATCATGTGATAATTGTTTAGGATGGGTCCTGTGCTGTACATGGCTATCGTTAAATGAATCGAGGCGACATACTCTTAACCTGTAACGGAGTGTGCTGATCGTGAGTGCCGTTGGGTGGGCATGGCTGGCTAAGCTGGCGCAAGGTTTGTTGTCGTGGAAAGCTTGGGTTGTCCATAACATAAGTTTTGTAGGAAATAGCGTCTCACGTTGTCAATAGGCAACACTCACAAGGTGTTGGCCGAGTTGCCTATGGACCTTGTTACTTCTTGGTTCAGGGTGTAGTTTGATGTCTTCGAGTTGTGGTCGTATCAATATCGAAAATGCTAAGTCCAATGTGAGCCACTTTTGGATCAAACTCTTAGCCGCAGTTTAACAGCAACCCCATCTTCCTCCCATGAAGGTTGTCACTTCGGGTCTCAACATGCAGAGGCTGAGTAAGTCTCTTCAGATTTATTGTATTCGTTGATCTTCTTACGGTGTAGACCAACGTATCCGCAGTGGTTGTGAAGTTAAATGCACAGTCCCATTTTGACTTTGCCATTGTGTTCCTCTAAAAAGCAACGAAACTATCTTGTGTCTTGAGAGCCGCTAGGGGGATCGTCTGATTTGGTATTTGATATCATTTGTCACAACGA